>NW_019394216.1:245313-257392 GCF_000648675.2 Cimex lectularius
CGTTTCGATCTTTATTGAGATCATCTTCAGGGCTCAAAGTGTTTGTCTTCTGTGTAATTGTGCCATTCTTGCGTGTCGTGTTGAGAGTGTAAACACTTTGAGCCCTGAAGATGATCTCAATAAAGGTCGAAACGTTGGCGCGATAAAGAAAATGTTTTTCTGAACCCTACATCACATCAGACCGCATCTCACGATTTCTGAATAATTATCGATTAACAGTCACTAATCACCACACACTTATTTCAAAGTTTATTAAAAAAACTCTCTGAAGCTGAACGAGAGGTCCAAACTTAGAATACACAAACAGAAAATTCGGATAAAATGATTTATCGTTTCTCTGAGCACGCAAAGAACAGATAAGTTAAAAAAAATAAAAATAAAAAACATTCACCACGATGGATAGATCTTGTAATGAAAAGAGACCACATTTATCCAACTACTGCTCATAAGCGAACTAACTATTGGGACCCATTTTAGATAACAGGAATTTCACGAACCGACTTTACTCGATACGTACCGGCTACTCTTACAAGCACAAGGCTACCAAACCAAGGAACAATATTTAACTATGCTTCTCACAAGGCTAAAGTATACGCATTCACTGGCAGAAATTTTCCTAAACCCCTTAACGTTTCTCAGAAGGAAACCCAAATTTTTGTTAGACGTAGGAATAACTAACATTCAATACAAGGTATAATGAAACGTTTATTATCAAAAATTACACCGAGGTCACTACTGGTTTGAACGTTCTCCAATTCAAAACCGTGTAAGATGAAGACTGGTAAGGTTTTGCTTTTATATAAAAGGAAATACATTTACATTGGGAGATATTTAATAACAGCTTATTGTCGGAGCAAGATAATCTATCCAAGTTGTTTGATAAAAGCCCATTATCTACTTGACCATTTACTATGGCATAGATTTTTATGTCTCCGATAAAACAATAAATGAGCTTGTAATTCAACCCCTCAACCTAACCTTCATAAAGCTATCAGATAACTTGGTTTCAATCCAACGAACCACCACAGCACCAAATCCCAGACGATCAAACATGAGTTTCTGGTCTTTTTCATCTTGGATGTGGTATTTATGAAAGTGTGCTATCTAAGTAAAGCCCAAGGTAGCGGTCTTTGTCGGATGGAAGTATTACAGCCCCTCTACACTGGGCCAATTCATTGGTCACCATGCTGGACATGCCACGTTGACCATGGCCTTGGCTCCACACACTGGGCCAATAGATGGCCCAACCCTTGGCATATTGGGCCAGCATGTCCTCAATAACCTACACTTGTTTACTTTTCCTGTGCCGTGATGGATGCCTAGATCGACGAAGTCGCTGCTGCAGCTTGGTGTTTGGCTAGGGTGTATAATTGCTATTTACATGTTATTGACAGAAACTTGGTTGGGTAAAATGTTGGCCCAGTATGTGAACACGTCACGTATCTACTGCTCACTATCTTCGCGCATGATTTTTTTTATGTTCAGTGAGACCGCTACCAAAGCCAAAACCTTTTCCAACCTTGGCCAATATTAGCCACTACTGTTTGAGCCTTAATAAAGAGATACCATGTTTAAGTACAAAGGTGGGCAGGTTTGACAGTTGATAGTAAATGTTACCAGTTGGCTTTGACTTGGTTTAGTTCAACTTAAACCGCCGTCGAGTGCTCCGGTCTATAATGATGTCCAGGTGTTGGTGCGTCTGGAGGGTTGGGTGAGCTGTACCGAGGTCGAAGTTGGTGGATAAAATGGCACTAGCGTAGTATTATATATTATAATATATATTTGGTTTTTGGTTGAATAAAGGTTTTAAAAATCCTTCCTTCCCAGTGACCTGTATAGATCTATTTTGGAACCTCTATAAATAATGGCATACCTTGGAAATGCAATTTTCGTGAAGGCTAAGTACTTTCCTTGGTGCCTCTTCGCACCTCTTTTGATGTGAGAATTGACTTACCCGTACCGTAAGTAGCACTACTTCACATTCACAAAGACTATGTGCCGATGGCCCCTGGTTCAACCTGACAGAGTCGGTATGAGCCTTTCTATGCTTTTTCAATCTTCTTTAGGTGATAGTTAAGAGTATAGGCCTGCTGAGAGAGAGGAGTTCGTTCGCCTTCCTTTTTGGGAGATTTTGTGAATCTCTTAGCTTGCCTCATACCTAGTGCTTTTGTACCGTTCTTTCTCAAGCCATTGTTACAGTTCCAACTAAAGCACACATTCGGTGCACCTAGCAGTAGTGGTTCTGGTCCCATGGGCGAGAAAGCTGTTCCTTTTTTTGTCTAGTTGGTTAGCCGGTTCATTAGTTTGGGGTTAATCATATGCATTAGTGCCTTTATCGATGTGAATTGGGGTACCTTTCATATTTTTCATTATTAACGAATATGCACAGAGTTGTATTGTATATAGCGATATGTTTACTTGTTTCCTTTAAAAAGTTTCTTTTTAAAATTTGTAGTTTTGAGCTTGACTTTTAAGTCTAAAGTGATGAAACTGTAACAACAATTTAAGCTGGGCGTTTCAACGTGGAAAAATGTTTGTTATTAAGCTGACCAGGCCTTAAACAGGTGATTTGACGTTTTCTGTTTTCGAAACCGGCAGAAGATCACGTTGCACTAACGGTCGAAGTGAAAGTAAGCCGGTCGGCCCCTGCTTTTACGTTTTATTTCGCAAGAAAAGCCATATTTTGATCTTGACTAACATCGAAATTTATTTTTTATTTTTATTTTATACTCGAGCAATTGAATATCCGGAACGTGTTACGATATTGTCTCGCTTTATTTTTTTTTTATATACGAGCTTAATGCCTTTGATATCCTTACAATGGGTCTTATGCCCCGTTTTAGAAATCCAATAATTCAATCCGATCGTAAATGTCAATTGTAAGTATCCACCAGGACAGATGGATTTGAATAAATTAGTACTACTCTATTGGATAAAAAGGCACATTGTTAAAGTTTATCGTCCATAATTTTTCTTGCACTTCCTGCCTCCTTCCCCTTATATGCTTTGTTTGCCCCCGCGGGAAACAGGTTCTTGCAAAACTTCAAGGAATGAGCATTTAATTTAGCAACTGTTAAATCAGTAACTGATTACAATTTTGCAATTTCCGTTTATATTTTTTTTAGTAGGTGGGTTTATAATTACAAGCAGCCATAATAATAAATTTTTCTTACCTTTTTTCGTCTATTTATGATGATTTTAAGATTGGTTAAATGTCGATCGAAATAATTTTTATAACAAATAAGCCATAAATATTTCTTAATGCCGTAATAGTCTCTCCTTTAAAATATAAATTTATAAACCTTTACAGCCAGACTATTAAAAACGAAAAATTATAGAACTTTCATTACATTGTTGTAGGTAATTATTTCATAATTTGCCTAGTTGCCCATCGACGGTTCAACTAAGAAAATATTGGGTTGTCCGGAAAATAATGCAGATTTATGGTTATAAATTAAAAATAATTAAATAAATGATTTTAAAGATTTTTATTAATTAAAATACCCTCCATCACTCTCAGTATGACTACTGATCACGGATTCTTAACTCGGTTGGAACTGGGACTTCTGCGGAAGTTTGTCCCTCAGAATCAATCAATCAATGCTCCTCCATCATTCTTTTATGGGCATTTTTCATTTGTGTGATTTCATATATTCGTTTTGTATCATAATAACATCTCAGACACCTGTAATTGGTCTGGAATAGGAGAATTTAAAGAAATAGAACTTCAAATAATTAATTTGTTTTATTGATTTATTTAATTTTATTTGAAATGTTTTTTTTTATATATATTTATTTTATTTATTGCTATCTGTACATAATATACATCGAGCAAATTTATACATTGCAAAAAAATAATTTTATAATATTCAATCAAAGTAGTTCTACCCCTCAAAGTGTACGCAGAAAACAAACACTTTGAGTGAGTAGAAATACTTGATTGAATATAAAAAATATTTTTTTTTGCAATTTATAAATTCACTTTTTTCCACATACTACATGTTTTTGTTAAATTTATACAACGTTTGCAAATCCCAGGCCCTGAAGATGATCTCAATGAAGATTGGAACGTTGGCACGATAAAGAAAATGTTTTTCTGAAACCTCCATCACACCAGGCCTCATCTCACGATTTCTAAATAATTAATAAATTATTTCACTTGTCTTTGAAGATAGATTTAGTCCCAACATTGCCAAGGATTTCCATTAATTAAGGTTTTGGTTGAGATAAAAAAAGTAAGTGTCACAACCTGGATTCGAACCCACGACCTTCGGTTAAATACGCCGCTGCTCAACCACTTGAGCTATCGTGACTTCGATCCGCTCGGACACCAACTTCCCATCTCAACCCCACCTTGAAAAATGGCAAAAAGGAAGGAAAATTCAAAAGGTGGGTTTCATATGGGAAGTTAGTGTCCGAGTGGATCGAAGTCACGATAGCTCAAGTGGTAGAGCAGCGGCGAATCTAGCCGAAGGTCATGGGTTCGAATCCCGCTCGTGACGCTGACGTTTTTATCTCAACTAAAAACCTTAATCAATTGAAAAATTTTAAAAAGTTATCAAAATGACTTGTTTGTATTCAAACGACTACATTCTTTTAGAAGAAGTTAGAAATAGAAAAAGTAGAGTTCTCTTTTAGAGCAGTAGTTTGCAAGCATATTGAAACAATTTCCTATTGAAATTACAAAATACAATACATTACACTTATTTCAAAATTATTCCGAAATCGTGAGATGGGTCTGGTGTGATGTAGGGTTCAGAAAAACATTTTCTTTATCGTGCCAACGTTTCGATCTTTATTGAGATCATCTTCAGGGCTCAAAGTGTTTGTCTTCTGTGTAATTGTGCCATTCTTGCGTGTCGTGTTGAGAGTGTAAACACTTTGAGCCCTGAAGATGATCTCAATAAAGATCGAAACGTTGGCACGATAAAGAAAATGTTTTTCTGAAACCTATATCACACCAGACCGCATCTCACGATTTCTGAATAATTATCGATTATCGGTCACTAATCACCACACAATGAACAGTCAGGTACATAAAGGAAGATCATTGAATATAGAAAATACAAGGGCATGAATATTTAAAGTAGAAAATTAAGCACTCATAATCCATGGGTGTACGACCAAAGTAGAACCAACCTGTTTGGCTCATCTTACTTGTTGGAAAATATAGTCATAGAAAGTAAAAATCAAAATGCTAACTTTTTTCTTTACGTGCACATACTAAATAAAAAAATAAAAGTACTCAAAGAAGGTAGAATAAGGTAAAAGAGGGCATCAGCGGTGGCAACGGTTTAGACCCTAATCACCGTAAGGTAAAGGTCCGGGGTTCGAATCCAGCGTCCCTGCATTCGAACCCGAAATTCTAGGAAATGGTTTTTTTACAAAAACACCGGCACCCCGAGGGTTGGTTTATAAGTGTACCCCAATTCCATTTGATGACCGATTTGTACAGATTTTACAGGAGAGATAAAATTTTCAAAATAGTTTGTTTAAAAAAAAAGTCCAACTCTTAAAGATGATGCGTGAGGTCGATAATCAGTAAGTAATCCTAGCTTTACTCGTTGCTGAGATGTGATATAAATAATTTTATTGTCTAATCTTGTGAATATATTGTACATACCCGTTTTTGAATCTAGTCTAAAAAATTGTATGATAGAAATTATTTAAGGGTATTTGTATTATTAACGAACTAGCAAGGGGTAGAGAACATACTCAGGACAGAATATTACTGAAATTTGGCGTTTTTTCCTACACTGGCATAGTTTGTTACGAACAAATTAATTATGGTTAAAATACGATACATACTTTTACATTTTCATATTATAAAAATAGGTCATACATTTTGTTCAGCCTTCTCCTCAGCAATTGATTTTTCTGACGTTTAGCTTTACCACTCTGACCACAACTCTTATCTTTAAAGCGGAAATTCACGACGTTTTATGCTTATTTAACCTAAGAATAATTTATAATAATAAGACTAAAGAAAAAAGCTTCTAAAAGTAGATCGGCACGTTTTAACGTTTGTGTTTCTCAGACGAATTTCGCTTAACAAAGATACCTTTGTCAGTATCTATTTAAAAAAAATCTTCCTCTTTTATATCATTAATCAGATTATTCTTAATGTAAGGAGTTTTAGGAAGAATATGCTGTGAGGCTTATTGATCCTTAGGTTTTCTTCTTCTTATGTAGCAAATAAAGATATGTTTATATATAAAAAGAAATATTTGAAATGTGTTAAGTTCTTTACGTGGATATCTTTCAAAAAATTATACAATTTGTAAAATTACTAAGTTGACCTACAAAACTTGCTACGCAAGATTGGACGTTTTTTTATGAAAGCTGTCAAGAAGTATTGATTACTATTATTATTATTGTAACTTTTCCATGTGGGATTTTATAAATAAATAATATATTTAACCTTCTATATAATTTAATATATAACTAATACTAATCTAACTTATCTTCTATATAATACAATCTTGGCCATGCGGCTCATCAACGCAAAATCGTCATTGATCTTAAGAAACTATTTATAATGAAAAATTTAAAAAAATTCTGGTGATGGGTGTAAATTCCTGAACTTCAAAAATTTAATGTAAAAAAAATAAAACAAAAAAATCTCTTTAAAAAACCCTCACATAATAAAAAACTCAAATAATAAATAAAAAAAGACAATAAGTCTGCAAAGAATTTATGTTACGTAATATAAATTTGATTACTATTGTACATATTATATTATTATATACTTATTATATTATAGTTGTATATATTATTATTGAATTTATTGAATGCTATTCCTTGCCTTTGAATATTAAAATTTAACTTATCATTTTGTATCCATATATTAAATGATCTTTTAATAGCTTCTGCCCTGTTGTTAATTTTAAAAAGGGTATAAAAAGCTGAAAACCATGTCCCTCCGAAGAACTAATCGGCTTTGTAATAACGCCTAATGGATTTTGAGGAACATTTGTATTGTTTTTTTGCCTTGAGATAGTTTGACTGCTACATCACTGTTGTTCGTTTCTTCTTCAAACATCTCACTCACCCAGTGTTGCGAGGGCTTCCGTTCCTTGGCTTTTTTCCCATGCATCGTTACTTAATACGCGTTTTTGTCCCATGATTAGCATGCACTTTCGTCTGTCTGACGATTCTAATTGGTGATTTCGTCTGGTAAAATTTCCCGTCAAAAGGGCGAAACCTTTACTGCATCATTTTCGCAGGATGTCTATTGGAAATTTAATACCAAATTAGCACTAACGAAGTATAAATAAATCTATGCATAGCCGAAGACAAACACAGCCGTGCGACCCTTTTCATACGATCAACAAATTTTAATGTAAAAGAAGCATTTTATGAGAAAAAGTTAAATGTAGCTGTTTTTTGCTACATATTCTTAAAATATACTGTATTTTTTATTACAAATTTTAATGTAAAAGAAGCATTTTATGAGAAAAAGTTAAATGTAGTTGTTTTTTTGCTACATATTCTTAAAATACACAGTATTTTTAATACAAATTTTAATGTAAAAGAAGCATTTTATGAGAAAAAGTTAAATGTACATAGTTGTTTTTTTGCTATATATTCTTAAAATACACAGTATTTTTTATTATAAATTTTAATGTAAAAGAAACATTTTATGAGAAAAAGTTAAATGTAGTTGTTTTTTTGCTACATATTCTGATGTACATAATATCTTTTTTAAAGATTTTCTTAAATGGATTTTTATTTAATCGAAAGCATTCAATGCTTACCCGAATAGAATTTTTTTAAAACTGTATTGCAGTGGTTCAGTCTTGTAGAATTTTACCATCCCCTTTTCAAAACAAAGCTTTAGGTGTTAATGGGTCATTTTTCATAGGACTATTTATGTCAACGTTTCATCGGATTTGTGCGAGACATCCTCCCTGAATTTTTTGAACACATTCCCCTTTCTAAACTTCGTGCTACGTTCTTTCTGCTCGATGGATGTCCTGCTTACAATTCCAACGTACTAAAGTGTTTCTGGGATCGCCGATGGACTTGGCCATGTTTACGTGATCAAATGTCATTTAACTTTTATTTCTTTGGGTTTACCTTAAAAATCACGTTGTCAAAATTTACAATTTATAAATAGCCGACAGGAATTACAAGAAAGGATACAGGAAGTACGTAGTGAAATTGTCACGGGGTCAGTAACACGGAAAATAAGCTTCTAGTTTATACACTTTGCGTTGCTTGTCCTTTGTAGTGGATTTCATTTTATAATTTTGTGATTTTTGTGTGTGTTAAATATGTAAATTTTTTTAAGTCAGCCAAACCCAGTCCCAAGATTGAGAAGGGGAGGGTAAAGGCCAATAAGACAGTTTGAAGCTCTTTAATTTTAATTAAATTTTTTCGTTTGTAGACTTTTCGTTGCTTGTCGTTTGCAGTTGTAGTTGATTTCATAATTTTGTGATTTTGGTTTGTATTAATTATATAAATTTTTTTAAATCAGCCAAATTCAGACCCAAGACTGGTTGAAGGTAAAAACAAAAAGACCGACCTTCCTTGCTATTATTAAAAAACATGTATCTCGGAAAGTAAATTAAAATTAATTTTTCATAAAAAACTATGTATTTTAAGAATACGCAGCAATAGGGTTGTATTTGAAAAAGTCTATTGTACTACACTGTATATCTGCAGCAGAAAAAAATAAGTACAGCAAAATAATAAAAATAGAAACAAGGGGCTACAATTTAAATTTTTATTATCTTGTTTTGTATGCAATAAAAGTGGCCGGTCCGTATGAAAAGCGATGCCTGATGTACAGGGTGTCACGTGAACAGACATCAATACTTCAGGGGGTTATCCTGCATGTCAAATTTTGGCACCCCTTATCGTCCTTATTAGACTACTTCAACCTTTCACAATTTTATTCTATTAAGACCTTTGTTTCTTATAAAATGTTAATTCCTTCTGTAAATTTGATAAAACCAATGGAAAGAACCTTGAAACCCCTATGAAAATATTTTTTTATTTACTTTTATTATTTGTGTAACCTTAAGCAATATATATAATCACTTTTCAGAAATTTCACTTCTTAGATAACTACAACCTTTCATAATATTATTTTATAAATTCCCTCGTTTATCATAAAATGTTAATCTTTTTATATAGGGGCGTCGGTGGCCGCAACGGTTTAGGCGTTGAAACGGCGCTCATCACTGTAAGGTAAAGGTCCCTGGTTCGAATCCAGCTTACAAATGGGCTTTTTTTCAAAAACACCGGCACTCCAAGAGTTGATATAACCTCTACTGTAGTTAACCCTCACTAAAATAAAATAAAAATAAATAAATGAATCCTTTTATAAATTTGATAAAAACCATTTTTTTTCACCTTAAGCAATATATATGTATATAAATANTATATATATATAATTGTGAAAATGTGAAGTTATCTAAAGTTATCTAAAAAGTTATAAAAGTTATATATATCACTTTTTAGATAACTTCACCATTTCATAATTTTATTCTATAAATTTCCTCGTGCCTCTTAATGTGTTAATCTTATTGTATGTTTGTAAATACCATTGAAAAGGGCATTGAATACCCCGTTGAAAACAAATGCGTAAAAGTAGAGAAAATGGCGCTGTTATCAACAGAAGGTTGAGGTAGAAATGTGAGGTTGCGCCTGCATTCAACTACAATTTTAGACTTGTATCACCGCCTTGTATATTGTCATGTACTTGTTATCACTGTTATCTACTGCATCTACCTGAACTCATATACACGTTTAATCTAGTTTCATTGTAATGTTACTCTTATTTGTGTGTCTTATTTATGTTTGCTTTATTTATACATTATGTTTTATTAAACCAATCTCTTCTGTATGCCTTAATTGGCTATAACAGAGTAATTATAAATAAATAAAACAATTATACTATGAATTCATACTTTTTAGACAGCTAGCTTAAAAAAAATTGTTTTGAATCGTAAATTGTGCTTTTTAATTTTGTTACATATCTTATATATTGGGCAAAATGTATGAGGAAATGTTGAAACATTACAAAACCGAGCCATTTTTTTTTTATAGGGACGACCACAACAACATCGTTATGATTATTGAAATGGAAAATCTCTAGGAAAATTGACTAGAATTGTTAACAGCTGCACGTTGTTCGAAAATCTCGGTTTTGTTGCAGTTTGGTTTTTGCAACTCCTACCCGTGAAACGGATGACTACGCGTTCGTGTCCAATACGAGTAGGATCTTCACCAAGGTAAAATTGTAGCTCGCCGTATGAAATCGGAACGGACAAATACGTCCGAAACGAGTCGAAGCACGTTCGCATTCCGAGTCATTCGTGATATTTGCCTTAATATTCCCCAGTTGGGATTTGCGGGGAGGGCTCTGATTTTCCCTCGTCGCCCCTTTAATGCCCTGATCACGAAAATGTCGAAAGAACAGGTTTCCGAATTTGTTGAAAAACCGGCAAACGTATGGCGGCGGATGTGGACGATAGGCCGGCCGAAGACCCTCCCGGTAGTTATTACGCCATTCGGCCGTCCGAGGACACAGGTCATCACATCATCGTCCCGGCAGACTTCAACCACCGACAATGTATTATTTTATTACGGGCGTTAAACGAGTTACAACGCGCTATAACACATCTCCGTATCAGGAAATGACACATAAGTTTCGCCGAGAGCGTTTATTCGACGAAGAAGAAAAAATAAAAATAAATTCGAGGAAGGTCAGTGAGTGAATACATTACCCCGCCCACACCCGCCGACTCCCTCGCCAATTTCGGAACAATACCAGCCACAAGAATTTCTTCTTTTTTACCTTCCTGCCGGTGGGATTCATATAGCTTAACCAGATTTTCGGAATCGAAAGAAAATTATCGATACTCACTACTCCTATGGGATCAATATATTGTACTATTAAAAAAAAACAATGCTATATGTACAAATGAATATACATTGAGCAAATAGTATAGATAATTATATACAAATCTGACAGGCCAGGAGGCAGTGAGGGGAGAAACCACCCAGTGCTGGAACTCTTTTTTATAGTTGGGAGGGTTAAGATAAGAGGTCACGAGGCCATCGTCTTTTTAGACGGCGTGGAGGATTATAATAGAGGGAAGTTGATGAAAGAGTTTGGGCTAGTGGGTTAGGATGGAGGGATAGATTAGACTGGAAATTGAGCAAGCTTGTTCGCATCAGATCCTTCACGAATGGGATTTTAAGTTTTTGATGGATCATTTGATTGATGACGTAGACAGGAGCGTTGAGAATACGGCGGAGAACTTTGGATTGAAAGGATTGTATTTACTGGATGTTGGAGGATTTGGCCGTACCCCACAGAAGGACTTCATAAGCAAGCGGTTAGATTGCTAAGTATGCTGTTGAAATGTTGATTTTGGTTCCAGTAAATGTTTTAATATTCCATATTTTTTGTTAAGTTCTTTATTCTATATTATTAATTACACCACAGGACTATCCCAACTTCGGAATTTAATGAATCAATATATATTACAATAATATAACATTATTTATGTTCAAAATATTTATAAATCTCCATTATAAAACGACCCAAAGATTTATACATTACACTTATTTCAAAATTATTCCGAAATCATAATTTTGTGATTTTGGTTTGTATTAATTATATAAATTTTTTTAAATCAGCCAAATTCAGACCCAAGACTGGTTGAAGGTAAAAACAAAAAGACCGACCTTCCTTGCTATTATTAAAAAACATGTATCTCGGAAAGTAAATTAAAATTAATTTTTCATAAAAAACTATGTATTTTAAGAATACGCAGCAATAGGGTTGTATTTGAAAAAGTCTATTGTACTACACTGTATATCTGCAGCAGAAAAAAATAAGTACAGCAAAATAATAAAAATAGAAACAAGGGGCTACAATTTAAATTTTTATTATCTTGTTTTGTATGCAATAAAAGTGGCCGGTCCGTATGAAAAGCGATGCCTGATGTACAGGGTGTCTCGTGAACAGACATCCATACTTCAGGGGGTTATCCTGCATGTCAAATTTTGGCACCCCTTATCGTCCTTATTAGACTACTTCAACCTTTCACAATTTTATTCT
>NW_019394216.1:257702-297488 GCF_000648675.2 Cimex lectularius
TCCGTGGCCATTTCATTTGTCGCCGAGAATCAAATAGATTACACGACATTTGAAAAATGGCAAAAAGGAGGGAAAATTCAAAAGGTGGGGTTGAGATGGGAAGTTAGTGTCCGAGTGTTTCGAAGTCACGATAGCTCAAGTGGTAGAGTAACCGCGTATCTACCCGAAGGTCGTGGGTTCGAATCCCGTTCGTGACACTGACTTTTTTATCTCAACCTTAATTAATTGAAAAGAATTTATTTGGTCAAGCGGACCACGAAACCTAATAAAATGTGTTACAAAGTTTCAACAAAGTAAGGAAACTAGTTTGGTTTGAGAAATTTGAAATTAAAAAATGTAAAATTAATCATGGAGATAAATGCATAAATAATATAAAAAATGTTGATTTACCTCCTGTTTTAAACACATACCAAAAAAATATTTGGCAAACAAATCAATTACCAATTTAAAATTATTTTCATTATTTATTAGGATATTATTTAATTTTGTTGTAATTCATGTTTTTTTATGTGGTTCTAGTTGCAAGTATAACTTATGTTCGTACAATATTTAATCGAAGTATTATGAATAAAGCACAAGTTCTTAAAACTTTCTTAGATCTACCAACATCACGCAAGGCTTTTACTTAAATGTACCCTTGAAAAACGCTTAGAGCTTGTTTCCATTGTAATTTTTTTACTCATTGTAATGAGAGTTTTCGAAAATTAGCAAACTGTGGGATGTTGCAACAAATTTGTACGATCAGTTACAAATCATGATCTAATCATGACAACGTGTACAATGCTCCGGAAGTGTAGAAATGGTGAGTAAATAATACTTATCATCTTCATACTACTTTTGTTACGACCTCGTAAATGTCTTGTTCTCTTTGTTGCACCTTTTAGTTCTATGTTGCTCGATGTGGAAATATTTTGCAAGATTTTGAATTTTGGAAGGGATGTTGCGATCGTACAAATGTGATTAGCCATTCTTGTACGATCGTACAAGCTTGTATATTCTCGTAAAAATTCGTTGTTAATTGTATGTCAAATTGATTTTGTTTATAAAAACAATTTTCAAATGAAGCAGGTCTGCGGATGGTAAATACTTTCAATATATGTTGCAGGTACAATCAGAGAAGAATCAGATTTTTTGGTTTTTGAGTTTGTCCGATTTTTGTCCCAGGGGTTTCAGTTATATGAAACACTTTCGGACCTCATCCTGTTTTCATTGGTTGAACTTGAAATCGCCAGGAGATAGAAAATTACACCGTCATATCACGTATCCGTGACACCGCCAACCTCTATTGTCAACCAGCGTGTAGAGACAATGTGGAACAAATAATAAAAAAATATAATAAGGATGCCCTTGGCGGCTCAATCTGAGACAGACGATAGTATCGGGTAGGATAGAATCATTATGACTCCAAAGTGAGACAGATGGAGAGAAGGGGTCGGCGATGGTGTGAATGAACTTCACATCACACACTGCGGAGATGCTTGATACCATAGGACAAACTTTGCACTGAAAAAATTAGAAGTTAATATATAGGAAAATATGAAGAAAACGCCACTGATAAAACTAGAAATTGTTTATCCTACAAAGATAAGATTTCATTTAAAAAACAAAATTTAATAAACCGCTGGCGCCTTGGATTCCAACTAAATATTTGGACAAGATAAACAAATACAATCGATATTTTTTGTTTAATTAGCAATTTTTAATTAATTCATTTTTATACGCCCAGCGTGAATTTCTAAGTGGTTTACATAACGCAATCATCTATAAATAAGTTCAAAATCTTACTCATGAGTTATTTGTCCGCATTTATTAACTACATTTATGCTGCGTTTACACAGCATAAATTACTCTGTCGATTCTTAAAACCACACCGTGAAATCGTATTAAAGAGTATAATAAGTAAAGTAAAGGCTTATGAACATTAGAATAATAATTCAGAAATCGTGAGTGCCAACATTTCGATCTTAATTGAGATCATCTTCAGGGCCTTCATTTACAAACATTTTAAATTTGTTGTGTTGTTAAATTTAAACAGTGTTTGTAAATCTCAGGCCCTGAAGATGATCTCAATAAAGATCGAAACATTGGCACGATAAAGAAAATGTTTTTCTGGAACCTACGTCACACCAAACAGCATCTCACGATTTCTGAATAATTATCGATTAACGGTCACTAATCACCACCCAAATCAAAATTTTGACTATTTTCTGTCCTACTTTGCTTATCGAATGTTTGTTAAAATATGCAAAAAAGCAGTATTTTGTTGATTTATCTATTTAAATCATAGCAAATTAGAATATTCTGCGTCATACTCGTAGAACATTTTTGTTTTTACGTTAACCAAAAATAAAAATAAAATTAACATCTAAAACTTTAATCTTTAAAAGCATGTGGAACGGCGAAATAAAAATATTAACAAATAAATAAAAAAAAAATTACATATACATATAATTCAATATGCTAATATATATATATTAGTTAGCATAGTAAGCACAGTTACCGAAAATTTACTATTAAAAAAAATGGAATAAAATAGTGATTGTGAAAATAATCAAAACTGTAATACGTTGCTGTTGTTGCAAAACTCCCTGGGTAGAAATTTATTAGTTTAAAAAAGTGTTAATTTTATTGGAAAAACATTCATAGGTAAGAATTGCAAGAATTATAGAAAAGAAAATGTAATCAGATGGCGCGAAGTCAGAGTTATAAGATGGGAGAGGCAATACACTGACACACACACACACACACACACACACACACACACACACTTTCTATTGCTGTGAATTCAACTTCGACCAACCCTTTTTTCCCGTTTAATTTGAAAAATTAGAATTGACCATAACAAGCAAATAAAATGGTGAAAGATAAATATGTACCTGTATTTTCTCGAGTGGAGAAGTCACTCAGTATGCTATAATAAATAAGATATAAGTAACCCTAAGCATCAACTTGTTACTCAAGATGATCGGCGTTTCAGTCAGCATTGTGAACTATCAGGTAGTGTGGCTGAGGAAAGTTGGGTTATTAAATGATTGGGATGATCAGTGAGTGAGGCATGGAATTGATTGTATCTCGATATGATAGCGTGGGAAACTGAATGGATGTTGAGGTCATAGTGAACGGAACGGTTAGACACAGAAAAGAGCATTGTAACTCATTGGACGGTTTTGGACTGGAAGGACTGGATTCGACAGGAGTTGGATGCTTTGGCTGAGCCCCCATATTTCTCTATGGGTCCATGTCGGTTGGAGTAGTGTGTACTATTCTTTTATTGTTAAGGGATAGTTTGGATCGTCTGAGGTGAGAGAGAATTTAATTTCGTTTATTAAGTACTTCATTAAATCTAGTATGGGGATTCCATGTGACGCGTTTGTCGATGTGTCCTTAGTAGTGATCACAGTTCTGTGAGTAGAAGAACACGTACACACGAGGCAGAATATATAGTTATAATAATTTTAAAAAAAGAAGACAAGTTATTACCCTTGGTTTTTATGTTTGTGCTTTGATCACCGAATTTTTCCCTGAGAAAGGCCAAATTTAAACCGAAATCTTGGCATAATTCAATACTGTGCTTCATTTGAACCACAACCCTGATCCCTCACTTATTGTAAATTCAAGTTGGTCGATACATTGCAACATTATATGAAAAATTAGTGTAACGAGCGGGCTTCGAACCCACTACAAATGGATTAGCGCCTCGGTGCTCTACCATTTGAGCTATCGTGACTTCGGTTTCTAAATTATATAAAAAATATCATTAGTAAATAAAGTTTTAACTAGGTCGGCTGGTTTAAAAATTTATATGTGTAAATTTGTATTCTAAAAATAATACAAAAATTCAATGGAGTTGGGTTGAGCCTAGATATGTAAACTGCCAGTAGCTTTGCCGATTGTTTAGTCAGTTTGTTAAATTTGGTTTTGGTTTATAAGCAAAATGTTCTTTTAGTGTAATTTGACATAATCGAGTATTCAAAGAGTATATTCATGTTTACAAACTACTATTGACGAGGAAAGACCAGTTACGACGTCAAGGTTATAAGCAGTGCAAGATCATAATGGGCACAATGCTGATGTCTTCAATTTTGCCCGGGTCAAACATGAACTCTTGCTGTTTTTTTAGCTTGGCTAAAAAATTTAAAAGCCAAGAGAGATATGTTTATAAATTTGAATATTTACAAGTATAATTCATTCAAAATCGTCTGGCAGTTATGTATCAAAAACTGGCAAAATTTCTCAAAATTTAAAAAACAAGCTCAGAACAAAAAAATCTTACTATCCGTCAAATTTTGGCCATTTGACTTAAATATTATCTAACATTTCATATAAACATGATTTTGTACGTGAACCTGATCGTTTTTAATATAACGTTATAGATAAAGTGTTAAAACTAAGTCGCGGTGGAGCTTAATTTCGAATTTAAACATTCCGCAGTTTTGTCTTTTGCAATAGGGCGAGGTGAATGGGATGTAAATTTTTTTTTGTCCGGTTTCGGATGAGAAACTACTATTGTGCTGACCAACAAAATGGGCACACGTCCTTGGCGTCTTTGTCTGTTTTTAACAATACTCAATTTACTCTTCCATCGGATAAGTGCATAATTAAAACGGCTTCGAAGAAAATGATGAACCCTCTTTGGACTTATTTACAGTCCCAAGACTTTGCCGATATGGAAATCGGTTCAAGACGAATTAACGGTATGGTCAAAAACCGTGCAATAACGGTACCGGTTTAATCAGTCGGCAATTGTAATTAAATCACGTTTGCTATCATCATGCACAGTGCATCAGACCAATTAGAACTTTTAAAACATTTTCGATTTAAAAAAGATTTTAACTATTATTTTATCTTTTTTTACAGGGACGCAGTATGAGAACCGCGTGGGCGATATGACCATGAGGGAGGATGTCATGAAATTCGAACAGGAGAGGATCAAAGCCCTCCAGGAAGAGAGGTTACACATACAAAAGAAAACGTTCACAAAATGGATGAACTCTTTTCTCCAAAAGGTAAGAAAATAACCCACAGACCTGGTCAAAAGAATGCGAGGTCCTTTTTTCTGTTCTAATGTCAAACCTTTTAGATTACATATACCTGTTTTAGAGATAGACAAAACAAACATTAGATAAAGACTGGGGAATGATGCAAAGAATTTGCTTCGGAACCGTGTCCTTTGTTTTTTTAAGGGCACACCCTTGTGGTTTATGCTATCGTTGAGTAAACGGTTAATGATTCCTCTTAGAAAGTATTTCCGGCTTAAGTAGACAATAATTGACATTAACTATTGACCTGTGTTGAAAAATCAATCGGATCGTTTTGAGCTTAATTAATTGAATTCAATGAAATTATAATAGAAAGGATTTCTGGTTTGACCTTAGCCTAGCCCAACACCTCACTGTTATTTGTCAGTAGTTGACCCTATTTCACAATACGTATTACTCTATTTTGACTATGTATATGATTTACTGTCTCAGGATCTAGTTCATATCAAAAGCATTTGAAAAAAGTCATAATTAACATTTTGAGAAATTGAAAGGTTAATAGAATCTCTTTAGCTATTGCCTGCACGTCTTTATTTGTCTAAAACTTTAACATTTAAACTGTTAGCTCACGAATAATCTGGATCTCGGTATGGTCTAGATGAAAAACAAAAAACAAATTCAGTTGTTAAATGCCAAACTTTCGATCTATTTTAAAATCCGGGCCTTTGTGATTGCAATAATCCTTGGTGTGGAGTACACGACATTTGAAAAATGGCAAAAAGGAGGGAAAATTCAAAAGGTGGGGTTGAGATGGGAAGTTCTATAGTACAATAACTTTAAAGTAAACTACTGTTGTAACCAGAAAATTTTCTTCAGGCAGCTTAAACCAAAATGAATTTCTCAATTACCTACAGTTAGTGTTTTTAAATGCAGATCTTTTAGTAGTTTCAATAGGAAATTGTTTCAATATGCTTGCAGACTACTGCTCTAAAAGAGAGCTCTACTTTTTCTATTTCTAACTTCTTCTAAAAGAATGTAGTCGTTTGAATACAAACAAGTCATTTTGATAACTTTTTACAATTTTTCAATTGATTAAGGTTTTTAGTTGAGATAAAAACGTCAGCGTCACGAGCGGGATTCGAACCCATGACCTTCGGCTAGATTCGCCGCTGCTCAACCACTTGAGCTATCGCGACTTCGATTTCGATCCGCTCGGACACCAACTTCCCATCTCAACCCAACCTTTTGAATTTTCCTTCCTTTTTGCCATTTTTCAAGGTGGGGTTGAAATGGGAAGTTGGTGTCCGAGCGGATCGAAGTCACGATAGCTCAAGTGGTTGAGCAGCGGCGTATTTAGCCGAAGGTCGTAGGTTCGAATCCCGCTTGTGACACTTACTTTTTTATCTCAACCAAAACCTTAATTAATGGAAATCCTCGGCAATGTTGGGACTAAATCTATCTTCAAAGACATGTGAAATAATTTATTAATTATTTAGAAATAGTGAGACGAGGCCTGGTGTGATGGAGGTTTCAGAAAAACATTTTCTTTATCGTGCCAACGTTTCAATCTTCAAGCATATTGAATTATATGTATATGTAATATTTTTTTAAATTTATTTGTTAATATTTTTATTTCGCCGTTCCACATGCTTTTAGACATTAAAGTTTTAGATGTTAATTTTATTTTTATTTTTGGTGTATTAATTTCATTGTTGGTTAACGTAAAAACAAAACTGTTCTACGAGTACGACGCAGAATATTCTAATTTGCTATGATTTAAATAGATAAATCAACAAAATACTGCTTTTTTGCATATTTTAACAAACATTCGATAAGCAAAGTAGGACAGAAAATAGTCAAAAGTTTGATTTGGGTGGTGATTAATGACCGTTAATCGATAATTATTCAGAAATCGTGAGATGCTGTTTGGTGTGACGTAGGTTCCAGAAAAACATTTTCTTTATCGTGCCAATGTTTCGATCTTTATTGAGATCATCTTCAGGGCCTGGTATTTACAAACATTGTTTAAATTTAACAAATACATGTAGGATGTGGAAAAAAGTGAATTTATACAATGCAAAAAATATTTTTTGTATTCAATCAAAGTATTTCTACTCACTCAAAGTGTTTGCTTTCTGTGTAATTGTGCCATTCTTGCGTGTCGAGTTGAGAGTGTCAGTGAGATTTTGCTGATTTATGTTTATATACGTTGGATTTTGAAGGGGTGGGAAAGGAAGTCGGTATAGAAAGACATTTTTGTATAAGGCGTCGGCTTCTTTATGACCCATCTCAACCCCACCTTTTGAATTTTCTCTCCTTTTTGCCATTTTTCTTAATTAATTGAAAGATATTAATTGGTCAAGCGGACTACGAAAATTAGTGAATTTAATAAGTTAAAATGAAGTATACCTTCACTAAAGCTCTCCGTGGCCATTTCATTTGTCGCCGAGAATCAAATAGATTACAAGACATTTGAAAAATGGCAAAAAGGAGGGAAAATTCAAAAGGTGGGGTTGAGATGGGAAGTTAGTGAGTGGATCGAGGTCACGATAGCTCAAGTGGTAGAGTAGCCGAAGGTCGTGGGTTCGATTCCCGCTCGTTGCATTGACTTTTTTTTATCTCAACTAAAAACCTTTATTAATTGAAAGATTAATTGGACAAGCGGACAACGAAAACTAGTGAAGTTAAATTTAATGTTCAAAATGTCCAGTGCTTTCTCTGTTGGAGGTGGACATTTGAGCACTGACTAATTTTGGAAATAAGGTGTTTAATGCGATTATACATAATTAGTGGCATTTATGGATAATATCAAATGTCGAGGCACGATAACCTACTGTTCTGAATCAGCAGTTTGTTTCACTACTAAACACCCCTTTAGGCAAGTAAAAACGAGGGCAAACAGTGAGAACCGGGGTGCCGATTCACCAGATTCGATCATATAAGTAATCATAAATAATCCTACTGACACAAAAATCTCAGCATAAGTTTTACATAAAAAAACCCTTTGTGTAGTTTATTAACAATACATAAAGACCAACCAATCATAAGAGACGAGTTTAAGATGTAGGTTGGCTGAAGAAGACTAGCTTGATTTAACTGACTCGTAGATTTCAACATTTGCTATACCTTCTTAGTTGTGAAGATGATGTGCCAATAATGTACAAATGGTACGTAAACAAAAGGATTTTGATTTATGAAAAGTTTGATCTGGTCCTCCTGTACACGCTGTGTTCTTTCTTTTCTGCTTTCACATAAAAAGGTTCTAACACTTCTTCCTCTCGCGTATTAGGATTTTACAAAGATCGGTTTTGCATATAAACGGCTTGAAATACGTAGACCTTGGCCTTGACGGTTTCTGTTTGTTTAGTGCCACTCCTTCGTGGCTCTCTGGTGAAAGGAAACTTCAATGCTTTCCATTCCTGTTCATTCCATCGGCAAATGCACCGAATGTCTGAATAAATTAAGAGTTGTGCCATTTTTCCCCCTACGAACTAGTCCATTGAGAAATTCATTGCTTATATCTCGAGACGAAGAAGAGACGGAGAAAGAAACAAAATAAAACTTCATATAACCGTTGATCTAATCTAATTTACATGTATACGTTCGAAAAACAGCCGATGTTTTCTTTAAAAGGGTATTGACGTTGACCGGTCATCACTGACCTCTCGGTACACCCACTTCCAGATAAAACTGACAGACATGTCAGCTCGACCAGTCAGACCAATCAGTAATTCTATTCGATTTAAAGGAATAATTAATAATTCAATAGCAACGGATATCTGGAAATCTGGAATACCGTTATGAAGTCGACAAACCTTACTAACCACGCAAATGCTTAGTCCGCGTTTGTTGAATATTATCCCCCGTTTTAGTCGTCCCAGGTTCGCTGATTTTCGCTGGTTTTAAACGCTTTGACAGCCAGATTGGGTGGCTCAAAACAAGGGATTTTTTCATTTATCTGTATCACATCAACCTACTTATTTATTTCAATTAATTATTCTTTTTATGAAAGGTCTTGGTTGAAATGAAGAGAAATAGAAAAATAAGAATAATTAATTGAAATAAGTAATTTGGTCAATTAGATTACCAAACATAAATGGATGTTACCTTACACTACTTATTTTTGTTTCCTTTCTTTTTAGTCACTATAGGTTTTTGGTTGACAATCATACATCCACATTACATACTACTCTCTCTCTTTCTCAGTCACAAAAACACATACACACTCGCAGTAGTAGATTTTCAAGAGACTTTTTATGTTTCCTGTGTATGGAGGAAGTATTTAACTTCAGATATGAGATAATTATCTTTATTATCAGCTCGTGCATCATTATTGATAACCTGTACGTCATTTCCGCTTGTTTCTCACCGGCAAGTTTATGCTGTTAGCGTTAAGCCGAAATTTGAACGACGAACACTGATCGTTCAAATTTTTCAACTAAATTAAGCCTAATCAAGGACAATCGGCGAGAACTGGCGGCTCCACGACGATCGAAAGATACCGGATGAACTTCTCGATTCGAACCGATGATGCCATTGGTTAGGAATGTATCAAATGAAATTTCGGAGCAGAAAGGCATCATGTATGATGAGGGTTTGTGCTGTAATTGACGTAATTATATCATTTCGATGATCTGGCTTTAATTCGAGTTGTGTTCTGGGCTCGTGGTCGTAAAAAAACTACTCGTGAAAAATTTACAAACAGGGAGGAAATTGAATTGTTAGTTCTAACGACAATGATTTCTTAAGAGATTGTTTAATTTACAGCTGTGAAGATTCTAGTCGCTTTTCTGAATTGATATTTGGATTTAACAAATGTTAAAAAAATACCTTTATGATTATTATTACGATTATAAAAAAAAAATTATTCTCTCAAAATTATAGTTAAATAGAACATATAGTCATAATCACATCTACTTTACTATTGTTGCGAGTTTATTTATGCAGGTAGAGGTACTACTAGTTGCTTTACATAGTTGTATTTATAAAAAAGATTTTCTTTTCTCATAACTTTTAAATTAATTAAGGCTTTTAGTTGGGATAAAAAGTCAGTATCACGAGTGGGATTCGAACCCNTGAGATTCGAGACCCAAATTGTTTTACATTTTAGTTTTAATCACTTTTTTTTTAAACGTTCAAACTACAGTTTTTTAATAGTAATTCTAATTGCTGTGTGCAAGATCGAATAGCCAAAAATCCAATTACTACTACCTTGTAAAAAAAATCACATCAAAACTCGTAAGTGATTACATCCAAAATATTCAAAACCTAGGGAAAACAACCTGCTGATATTTTGGGTGACAGGGTGACTCAAAAAAGGAGTGTTACGACAATTAACTATTGAGTAGATTGCACTGAACTAGGGAGCTAGGATGGTACAATAAGCCAGAAGGTTGCAGTACCTGGGGAGTACAAAAACCCCGTTTTCTAGTATCCATCATCATCATCATGCATTCAGTGGCTCTACCATTCATTTAGTAATGCTTTTAGAGCGTTTTTGTACGAAATAAATTGTCTTCGCGCCCCATTAAACAGAAACAGTTTTTAAATAGAAACATACTGAATTTTATTTGATATTAGTGATGTAATTTCTGTGAGAGTTTATTATCTGTTAAGAGATTCTGTAGGTCTCTGACCAATGGACTTCGTATAGAGTAATCAAAAAAAAAAGAAAAAAAAAGAGATTCTATAAGTTCTACTTAACATAATAATTTATTGATGCAGTAAAACCTACTTCTCTTAAGTGTTTTTAAAAATTACAGTTGATAAAAGTTTATTTATTTAGAAATCGTGAGATGCGGTCTAGTGTGATGTAGGTTTCAGAAAAATATTTTCTTTATCGTTCCAACGTTTCGATCTTTATTGAGATCATCTTCAGAGCCAATGTTTGTAAATCCCAGGCCCTGAAGATGATCTCAATAAAGATGGAAACGTTGGCACGATAAAGAAAATGTTTTTCTGAAACCTACATCACACCAGACCGCATCTCACGATTTCTAAATAAATATCGATTAACGGTCACTAATCACCACACACGTTGATAAAAGTCAATAAAGTGATTCGATAATGCTTTTTGCTTCTGAATGCTTTTCTCGTGTTCCTCTTTTCACTTTTTCACCCATTTAACCAATTCGGCATCGAACTACATATTAATGTTTATGTGACGCATGCTGTAACCATCTGTCCAATCGTCTCTGAATAATTTACAATGGGCAAAATGAGGGTATAAATTACCAGCCGCCTCACCCCGATTCACAGTTTCACAGGCAATTAGAAGTGAAAGTAATCCATGCCTTTCGGAGTTTATTGAACCTTCCTGGATAACCGACTACGATCGCTAATTTGGCATGAAGCCGTGTTACAGCCGTGAGGGGGAGAGTAAAAAAAAATCACAAAGGTAATACCGGAGAAAGAGAGAGAAATGAAACTATATCGACGAAACTTCCGTTACTACGCGCGTAATTGTTCCTATAGAAATAAACATCTAGGCCGATTTGTCAGAATATTATAAATTGTGTAAATACTCTTGGATCAAAAATGTCCAACAGTAAATCTTTCTTTGGCCTCTATGAATTATTAATGATAGGAAAGAAACCAAATTAGGCTCTCACCGTTTTGTACTCCCGGTTATTAAGAAATGTTTAAATGGCTACTTGAATTGAATTAATATTTTAAGACAAAGCCCACTCCAGGGCTTGTTTTTTTTTTTTTTTAATCGGAAAGCAAAAACTATCGACGATAACCGGTTCTGGAAGATACGATATAATCTTTGTGAGAAGCGGCCGGTGGTCTTAAAGAGCTCTCCGGTGCTCAACGAAGCTCACAACGAGCTTTTAATTCCGTACTTGATTAACTAGGAAATAAGGTTTTAAAAGAACATTTTTAGCCCTCGGTTTCGGGTGCTTAATAATGATTGTATGTTTAATGTACCTAATTACGTAGTTTTTGTTTGTACTTTGTATATTCTCAAATATTTCTTTGCTAGTTTTTAGGTTGGTATTTTCCGTATTGATAAAAAAAATTTTGTATATAAGTATGTAAGTATTTGTTTGCAGGTCCGCATTTTCTCGCTATATTACAAATTTCAGTTTAGTTTGTTTCATTGTTGTATTGTATATGATTAATAAAATTGTGTGGTGATTTTTTTTAGTGTGATTAGTGACGGTTAATTGATGATTATTCAGAGATCGTGAGATGCGGTCTGGTGTGATGTAGGTTTCAGAGAAACATTTTCTTTATCGAGCCAACGTTTCAATCTTTATTGAGATCATCTTCAGGGCTCAAAGTATTTGTTTTCTGGGTAAGTGTGCCATTCTTGCGTGTCGTGTTGAGAGTGGCCACGTGGGGTTACGCTCAACACTTTGAGCCCTGAAGATGATCTCAATAAAGATCGAAACGTTGGCACGATAAAGAAAATGTTTCTCTGAAACCTACATCACACCAGACAGCATCTCACGATCTCTGAATATTCATTAATAAAATTATTTCTACTGAAAGAATTTGAATCGAATCTGTCCGGCTGAAGAATAAATTCAAGTATTTAAATACAATGGTCTTAACCTCAAAACTAATTATTTTCTTTATCTTAACGTTAAATAATTTTATTTCAACTTGTGCAAATTGGTGGCTTTGATTGGTCCGTCAGTATCCCTGATTTTACAGAGATTTTCGTTTCATTTTCAGCTGTTCTTTCATAAAAACCATTTCTGGTCCGTTTATTTTAGCTTATAAACTTAAAATCACAGATATCTTTATGATTCAGTTTTATTCAGATTCTCAACTCTCACACCACTAAAATTAGACTTAATTATTAACTGAAAAGATTATGATATTTTGATCAGTTTTGGTAGTGAAGAAATAAGTCTGATAAAGGGAAAAAATCACAAATAAATATAAGCACACTTATCACATCCACGTTGGTTTTCCTTTAAAGATAAATATTTGATTATGCCGACCAAGATTTCCTTCTGGTAAGGAATGAAAATTAATGGAATTCTGCATTTCTTTGTATTTCTTAATTTCATAAAACAATTCTTCTTCTTGTGGTTTCGATTGTTTTATGTACTTTCGTTGTGGGTTCAGATGGTCTCGCCAGTTTTGTATGTTCGTGCGTCACGTCATGACGAGCATTAACGTTTTAGCTTATTTGCACATATGCATCCACAGACACAAATATCTTACCCCAGAAATCATGAAAGCAGTTTAAAATTATTTACAAAGTTGGGTTTTTGCGAAATGTACACTGAATAATTTGTTTGGCAAATTTCGCTCACGTCGAAAACACAGTTGTTAAAAAATTAAGATCTATTGAAATACTAGTTACAAAGGTCCTAAGAACCAAGGTGGATTCAACAAAAATATAAGTTTTCATAGACTTAGGCAAATTGAGAAGCGGATAATTTAAAAATTCACTAGTTTTCGTGGTCCGCTTTACCAATTAATATCTTTCAATTAATTAAGGTTTTAGTTGAGATAAAAAGTCGTGTCACGAGCGGGATTCGAACCCACGACCCTCGGCTAGATACTCTACCACTTGAACTATCGTGGCTTCGATAATTTAAAAACTAAAATCGATTTATTTTTTAATTGAGCCGGATAAAAAGAAACTCATAATCTTTCTCATCATCTCATATAACTTTTAGAAAAAGGAAACAAATCAAGCCCGGCGGTCTAAAAGAAAAATCTATTTTTCAAAATGAGTACAATTCTTGTTTCTCTTGGTGCATTGTTGACATTTCCTTTGGTGAGGGGAGCAAATGAAAGCTCTATATTTATTTTTAAAATGCGTTCCCAGCTTTCACAGAAAAGTAAATCGAGGGGCAATCCTTTCGAATTCAACTCTCTGTCGATATAAATTTAGATTGTCCTACATGAAAATAGACCGTTCATGGAGATTCGTTCTGTCGACTTTAAAATGTTTAAAAAAATAAACATTCATAGCTAAATATTTGCAGATCGACTATTTTATTTATTATTTATTCAGTTAATTGAAAAACATATGTTGAATTCGAGTTCAAGAAACAATCATATTTACAATTTATGAGTAATGGTAAAAATACAAGTTAAAGTTTGATTTTATACTCAACTCATACTAATGTTTCCATTTGAAAAATACAAATTAGAAGATTCCATTCGTGATGCTTCGTTTTGATAAATTAGAGTTATGTATTAAGTTTTTATTAATATCCATAAGGATAGAGATAAAAGAGGTGGCCCCAAGGCGTTCCGCACCTCGACCTGAGTATATTGCGCTCCTATGGTTTTTAGAACTCACAGGCCGGCTTCAGTTTGATCACCCTCCAAAACCTTGCCAGCTGATTCTTAGTGAAGAATTTTGCTTGCGGCTTTCTCCCTCCTTTTTGCGAAAATCTATCCTTCACAAAGCTAAAACGCTGGCAGGAACTGCACAGTGGTTCTTCTTTCTGTACTCCTATCCGGTGCATGTGCCTTCCTAGGTGGCAGTGCCCTGTCAGGAGTCCAACCAAAATTCTTGAACGGCCCGGTAATTCCTTGTAAGTTTTGTGGACGGGCCTACTATGAATCTCTTCGCGTCCCTCAGGTATTATTCAGCCAAACTTTGGACTCATTAAGGATCCATTTTATGATGGATCCTCTTTTGTGGAAAGATTTTAGGCCACAGTAGGTTCGGGACCTAGATAGACCTTTGGTCGTCTTGTCAACCTTTTTAATGCTTCTATGCCTCGAATGCTCAGGTAATTTATATATACAAACAAAAGTATATAGTGCAGAATTGATTGTTATAAGGGAAGCTATGAATTATGCGAATGACAATCAATTCCCAAATGTCGTCATATGTACAGATTGTCATAGCTGTGTCAAAAACTTCGTAATGACAAAAAGTTGTTTATAGCGGACTATATTATCATCGAGATCCTTGAACTTTCAGCAATGATCAGGTCTAAAGGGCATAAAGTAATAATCACCTGGAACAAAGGCCATACGGGGTTCAAACACAGAGATGTCATAGATCGGCTAGCCAAAGATGCGACCAAAACGGACAGCACTCTAAATGTAGCTGTACCCAGAAAAGATCTGCATGCTATATTAAGGTTGCAGCTGCAGATAGATTGGCAAACCAAATACCTTTCAAACAACAAAGGTATATTCTACAACAATATATTTCCGTTAGTAGGACAAGAGCCTTGGTTCAGCAAAAAAAATTATATAGACAAGGCCTTTTGCAAAACGATGGTAAGGTTACGATCCAATCACGGACTCTGCAAGGGATACCTCAACAGTCTGAATGTAATTCTGTCACCGTACTGTGAGGACTGTGGAACATACGAGGATCTTGAACATCATGCACTGCAGGAAACACGGGAATGAACGCAGAAATATTTTCGATAGACTTTTTAATGCCAATGAAATAAATCTACAACCGCCTTATGTATACGGTACTTTGTTATCGTCAACTGAATATTTGTTTACCGTATGGTTAGGTTTTATCGAGAAACCTACTAATAAAAGTAACTCTAATAAAATAATGCTCACATTTACGAATACTGCATAGACATCCTGATCTAAGGAACACAATAAACGTAAATTTTCACAACCATTCATCTTGTTAGATTTATTTCATTCTATTAGAAATAAAAAAGTTGAACTTTATAGCTTGGTTGGAATATTAATGTTTACCAATTCAAAACATCAAGAAACAACAAAAGAACAAGAAAAGAAGCATTGAGATATTTAAAAATGAAATCAATACGACTAATAAGTAATAATTTCCAGAAATGGTAATCTAGGTACCTGCAATCGGATTAAGGAACGTTTTTCAAAAAATTCCAACCAAAATGGAAGTTTGTCAGTACGAAAATCAATCGTCAGCAAAGACTTACGTAAGACCGCACGTAGACATAAATTTAACAAGTATTAAAAACAATATGTAAGAGAAATAAATAGATCAGACGCTGAGTGATTGTTATTTGGGCATAGAGTCAATGGAACATGTCATAATGATATGTACAAATCCATTAAATTTCGTGGTCCGATTGACCAAATAACTTCTTACAATTGATTGATCTTTATGTAAGGTATTGGTTGAAATGAAAAAGTTAAGTGCCACGAGCGGGATTCGAACCCACGATCTTCGGCTAAATACTTGATCTATCGTGACTTCGATTTCATTTCAACCAATACCTTACATAAAGATTAATTAATTGAACGAAGTTATTTGGTCAATCAGACCACGAAATATAAAGGATTTAATAAGTAAAACGAAGTATATCTTCCATTTATTTCATTGTCGCCGAGAATCGAATCCTGATTACACGATATTTGAAAAATGGCAAAAAGGAGGGAAAATTCGAAAGGTTGTACGTTGAGATGGGGAGTTGGTGTCCGAGTGGATCGAAGTCACGATAGCTCAAGTGGCTAGATGGTCGTGGGTTCGAATCCCGCTCGTGACACTAACTTTTTCATTTCATCAATAACTTACATAAAGATATGTCCTAAGTTCTAAAAACAAAGAAAACAATTTTTCAATGAAGTAAGTCACTATCTAGAACTGTTGGAATTTGACTATGGCGTGATGTCTTCAAGAAATATAAACATTTATAAATTACTTTATAAATTTTTGACAAAATTAAACATAATGTATTATGAACAATTAATAACTAACTAACAACGGGGTGGGCATGTAACTAATACAATTTTTATTCCAAAACGTGGTTGTGCTATTCGCTAAAACGATTTTATAGGAAATGCTAAGTTTCAATTTTAAATTACTGTTTTAAAGCTATTAAAAAAAACCTTCTACTCTATTACTCGTGTTAACGTTTCATTAGCTCTGAAAGGTTCAGTTAAGGGAAATCGTGATCCTTACGGAAGGAATCCAGGATACGGCCTTTTTTTCGACCACCCCTGACCTCGGTTCAAACGGATTTTTCACACACGGCTCTTCTGGGTGATTTCACTTGGGAGAGACCGTCGAAAATCTGCCCCACCCGGAACTGGTGCGGGGAATTAGTGTTATCCAGTGTATGAAGTGTACCGAGCGGCCGTGTCGTTAAAGCAGCGCCGGTCAAAGCAACGGTACTTCACTTGCATTCCATCATACCGATTGTCATTTGGTCACCTGCGAAAAGAAAAACACCGATCCTTACCCGTAACGACGGTTCCTGCTGGATATAACTTTTTATTATTTCAAAATAAAAAAATCGTATTAGCTACAAAATTTATTAAATTTATAGTATCGAACAAACCAATTTGTTGCATACACATACGCAAATGTAGCATTTCGAAGTGTATTATAACTTTTTCCAACCCAAATGTAACCCTTTCCGTGTAAGTTTAAACCTTTCCAACTCAAAAATAACCCTTTCTATGTGAGATGAATCTTCTTCTAACTCAAATTACACTTTTCCATATGAGTTCAATAACTCAAATGTAGCCCTTTCCGTATGAGTTTAAACCTTTCTAACTCAAAAGTAACCCTTTCCATGTGAGATGAGACCCCTTCTAACTCAAATGTCACCCTTTCCAGATGAGTTCAATAACTCAAATATAACCCTTTTTATATGAGTTAAAACCTTTCTCACTCAAAAGTAACCCTTTCTAGGTGAGATGAATCCTCTTCTAACTCAAATTACCCTTTTCCGTATGAGTTCAATAACTCAAATGTAATCCTTTCCAGATGAGTTCAATAACTCAAATATAACCCTTTTTTCATGAGTTAAAACCTTTCTCACTTAAAAGTAACCCTTTCTATGTGAGATGAATCCTCTTCTAACTCAAATTACCCTTTTCCATATGAGTTCAATAACTCAAATGTAACCCTTTCCGTATGAGTTTAAACATTTCTAACTCAAAAGTAACCGTTTTCATGTGAGATGAGACCCCTTCTAACTCAAATGTCACCCTTTCCAGAAGAGTTCAATAACTCAAATGTAACCCTTTCTGTATGAGTTTAAACATTTCTAACTCAAAAGTAACCGTTTTCATGTGAGATGAGACCCCTTCTAACTCAAATGTCACCCTTTCCAGAAGAGTTCAATAACTCAAATGTAACCCTTTCTGTATGAGTTGAAACCTTTCTTACTCAAAAGTAAAATCGCCCTTTAAAAGGAACAAAACAATGTTTTACATTGAAATGAAATGTAAAAAAATTAAGAAATTAATTGTTAAAATTATGCTGTTTCTGGTTAAAAATTTAAGTTCGTTTGCTGAAACTGTTAAATAATAAAATGTAAGAACACAGAATCATACACTAAATTAACTTTGTATTTAATTTCAATTAATTAAGGTTTTGGTTGAGATAAAAAAGTCAGTCTCACAAGCGGGATTCGAACCCACGACCTTCGGCTAAATACGCCGTTACTCGACCACTTGAGCTATCGTTCGTCATCACTCTAGCTTGGACACCAACTTCCCATCTCAACCACACCTTTTGAATTTCCCCTCCTTTTTGCCGTTTTTCATTTGGTCAAGCGGACCACGAAATCTAATAAAATTTGTATTTAATTGTTTTTATTTCAAAGGTTGCTTATTTGTAAAGATCTCGTAAATTACTTTTTTTTTTGTTAAGAGCAGTTACAACCAGTTGTCATTTTATAAATTGTGTATATTTTCAAGCCGCCCTGTTTCTTCTCCAGCCTACAAAAATCATTGCAATAATCCACAAGAATAAGATGAATATTAAATAATATTGATTTCTGAAACTGTTCTTAACAAAAAAAAGTAATCTACAAAACCATACATGATAATGAATTTTCCCAGTTTGTTATAAAAAAAGGGCCAAAGCTAGTTCAAATATCAGAAAATTCAGATGAACGTAGAAATGAAAATGATTCGTTCAAGAATATCAGAATAACATCATATCAATCAATGCTAATGTNTTTGCTGAAACTGTTAAATAATAAATTGTAAGAGAACAGAATCATACATTAAATTAACGTTGTATTTAATTATTGTATTTAATATGAGCATTGTTAAGAACGAGTTCAAATTTGGTCTTTTTGGCACTCTCAACACGACACGCAAGAATGGCACAATTACATAGAAGACAAACACTTTGTGCCCTGAAGATGATCTCAATAAAGATCGATAAAACACGATAAAGAAAATGTTTTTCTGAAACCTATCACACCCGACGGCATCTCACGATTTCTGAATAATTTTCGACTAACAGTCACCAATCATCACACATTTGTATTTAATTGTTTTTATTCCAAAGGTTGCTTATTTGTAAAGATCTCTTAAATTATTTTTTTGTTAAGAACAGTTACAACCAGTTGTCATTTTATAAATTGTGTATATTTCCAAGCCGCCCTGTTTCTTCTCCAGCCAACAAAAATCATTGCAATAATTCACAAGCATAAGATGAATATTAAATGATATTGATTTCTGTATGCTGAAGAGAAAGCAGGGCGGCTTGGAAATATGTACAATTTATAAAATGACAACTAGTTTAACTGTTCCTAACATAAAAAAGTAATCTACAAAACCATAAATGATAAAGAATTTTCGCAGTTTGTTATAAAAAAAAGGGCTAAAGCTAGTTCAAATATGAGAAAATTCAGATGAATGTGGAAATGAAAATGAATCTCTCAAGAATATCAGAATAACATCATATCAATCAATGCTAATGTTTTATAAAAACGAATATTTTTGTTTATGTTTGTCCACGGTATTGCACCAGTGAACTGGATTGCTATCCTACTTGGCTTAAATTAGTCGATTCATTTTCCTTCCATCACCCTGAAGAGCAGTTTTTTTAATTATTGATCTCATTTAGGGAAATCTTAAAAAAGGGTTAAAATTGTTTTAAAAACTTGTTGTAAGGTAGGCAGTTGGATTGCATAGTTTCAAACGGACACATGAACGGGACCATGTTCAGGTCTGTAAACAGGCAGGATCTACTTTTCCTACTTGGGCCAACCGTGAAATTAGTATACCGCATCTTAATTCAATGATTCCTCGGAGGAAACGATCAGGGGTAAACGTGGAATTATTGAAAACCATTTTGTCACGTCGGCCGATTTGGGGTGAAATCTGTCCTTGGCTTATGAAATCCATGTATGGAAATGGTAACCGGGATAAAAAGGGCCCAACTGGATGAGATCACTCCCTCCAATAAGAGACATATTGCCTTAGGTAAAATCTTGATGATTTGATCTCAATGATGCCCGATTAGAATGAGACCCGAGAAACGCGGGAGATGAAAAGGCCAAATTTGAACTCGTTCTTAAGAATGCTCATAAAAGATAATAATATTTAGAAAACTATGCTGTTAAACATAATTATTTATTCGTGTTTAAGGTACATACGAAAACATCATACGCTCCAAAAGATGGGTGTCTTTGTCATGCTATTAGGATGGCTATATTAATATCATAATAAAATACAAAGTGAATTAAACAAAAAATTATCTAAGGCATTCTAACAAGCTGTATTTCTTTGTTATCAAACCCTTCATTGTTTTACCTTTCTATATTCTATTTTTATTTTTAGAAAATTGCAATAATAATATGTAAAAATAACAGGTCATGTTAGAAAGCTTAGGTTGTGTGATCCACTGTTGGATTGGCGAACAGATTTGAAGTAAATAACATACAATCAATAATTACATGAGAGGGCGTCGGTGGCAGCAACGGTTTAGGCGTAAGGCGAAGGTCCCGGGTTCGAATCCAGCGGCCCTGCATTCGAACTCGTCATAATTACAAATGCTTTTTTTTTTTAATTTTTTTTTAATTTTTTTTTTTATTTTTTTCAAAAACACCGGCACCCCACCTTATATGACTTCTGCTGTTGCGAAACCTCGTAAAAAATAAATAAATAAATAATAATATTAATTACATGTGTGGAAAAAATTAAACATAGTGAATAAGGTAATCCATATATGAATTTAGTAGCCATAATTGAAAGTGATTTTTTAAATTAATCATATTTATTATGTAAGATCTTGGTTGAGATGAAAAAATTAAAATTAGCCTCACGAGCGGGATTCGAACCCACGACCTTTGGGTCAATACGCCACTGTTCTGTACAGTCACGATAGCTCAAGTGGTTAGAGTAGCGGAGTCAATACTCCGCTAAGTGGAAGGTAGTAAGTTCGAATCCCGCTCGTGACACTAATTTTTATAAAAAGTAATTAATTTAAATTGTGATTAAGATTTTTTCACTTGAGATTCTACGTTATATATAATAATTATTTTTTATATTATTTATTTAAATAATTATTTTCGTTTTATTATATTAAATACGTATTCTGTAAAATTAATGATTTAGAAGTACTTTTTTTGCTATCTTATTCATCCATCCACCGAGGTTGACCTCCAGGAGCTGTCAACGGCTAGGTCGTTTCAGCGCCTATCGCAATCAGTTGCTACATCCAAACTCATTCACTCTTAAATACATTCTTTTGTATTTACATACCGTTCACTCAGTCAGGGTGGTGGGGAACTCAATATTCCTGTATCAACCCTGTCACACTCATATTCACGCTAATAAATGCAAGTCATCTCAACACGCGATATGGACGACACAAAACTGTCATTACTATATACAATAAAACAGTCCTATTTCATCCAAGAATTGGAACAGATACTTGCAGCATCAAGCACAATTCTCATATCGGGTAGCATTCCGACGCGCTGTCAATACGGAGCCAAGGAATAGCATCCTCAATTAGACGGGACATATCGAGCAAGTATTTCTCTGCATGCCGGTCACATGCCGGGCCTGAGATAAAAATTAAGTCTCCGTGTGTTAACCTCGCATAGCCTATTCTTAATAGTATGATGATGACTCTGTTCTACGAATCAGCACAGCGAGGGCCACGTATCGACAGTGTTCTTGATTCGCGAGAAGGGAGTGTGGACAGTATTTTTTCACTCTGGTGCTTAGGTGGTAGCACTCTTAGAATTAATGTCAAAGGAGGCTGTCCACAGGGAGGCTGCTTGTCACCTCTTTTATGGTTAATTAAAGTAAACAGTTTAATAGAACTTCTGAATAATTCAGGTTTCTACAGTCAATTATTTTCAGATGATGGTACCATAATGCTCTGGGATGGAAAATGCCATGGATTGCTTTATGAGTAGTGTTGTGATAAAGGTTTATGAATCAATCCAGCTAAACTGGAATTGATATTGTTTAGTAGGAGAAGAACATTAGTTGATTTTAAAAATCCCTAGAATTAAAGTTAGTGGATTCAATCAAATTTCTTGGTGTGACGCTTGACAAGAAACTTGATTAGAAAGGTTATATTAATAACATATACAGGAAAGGCACAATATCAATGATACAATGTAGGAGAATTGTCGGTAAAACATGGGGCATCAAACCATGGGTAGCCAAATGGCTATATACTGCAATTATTCTACCGAGATTATTGTTCGCAGCTTTAGTATGGTGGAAAGATCTAGAAAATAATAGAAATAGTAAAAAATTAAGGTCATTTCAAAGACAGGCTGTTTGATGATGACAGGAGCATTTTCAACTACACCCACCCTAGCACTTGAAATCATAACCAATACCACACCTCTACACATTGAGGCTAAGGTCAGAGCACTAATCAGCTGCTTAATTAGCAATTAATTAACAGATTAATTAGCGAAGGCAGCTGGAATCATAAGTGCAATAACATATGTCGCTCGAAAATCTTACAACTATTGAGTAAGGTTAACGGCCAATTATTAAGCGTTAGTGATAAAAAGATTAAAACCCCTTCGGGGAAAATGTACTTTCAGGTAGTCACCCATGGTGAATATAATTATAGTGTGAATGATGACATTTGCAGCATAGACTGCTATACAGATGGTTCACTTATCAAAGGTAAAGGGAGCGGTGCAGGAATCTACATACCTAAATTAGGAATCAGCTCCCCTCTTGGCAATAACACCTCCGTTTTTCAGGCGGAAATCTGGGCCATGAATGTGTGTTGTAGAACACTTATGGAAAATAAAATTAAGGGAAAAGATATTAGAATTTTTTCTGACAGTCAGGCTAGTCTTAGGTCATCGGGTGGCATTCCGACGCGCTCTCTATATCGAGCCAAGGAATAGCATCCCTCAATTAGGCGGGACACATCGAGCAGCGTTTCTCAGCATGCCGGTCACATGCCGGGCTTTGGACAAAATTTAAGTCTCCGTGTGTTAACCTCGCATAGCCTATTCTTAATAGCATGATTATGACTTTTCTACGAGTCAGCACAGCGAGGGCCACGTATCGACAGTGTTGTTGATTCGCGAGAAGGGAGAGTGGACAGTACATTTTTTCTCTCTGGTAGTTGGCGTATACATTTTCAGCAAATTATGTTAAACCGACATTTAACACTATTATAATTAATTAGCATTATAAATAGGTAGCTGATGGAAATTACTAATATAAAACGAACATAATCAAATGAACTCAGGTGTGTGAAACCTTTTAATTCCTGTACGTAATTATTTCTTCGCCGATTAGTACTAAGATATTTAATTAAATTACATATCATAGCGTATCAGTTGTTAATAGATATTTTATTATTCACAGGCGAGGATGGAGGTGGACGACCTGTTTACGGACCTCGCCGACGGAAAAAAGCTCCTCAAGCTGCTCGAGATAATTTCTGGCGAGAAGCTCGGGAAGCCGAACAACGGCAAAATGAGAGTGCACAAGGTGGAAAACGTCAATAAAAGTCTCGCTTTTCTACATACGAAGGTAAGTTGTTTTTTTTACAAATCTGCCATTTATGGCCTTGTTTGGGATTTTTTAAAAATGTGGGGGTTGTTGAAAAGTAACACTCTTAGTAGACTTCCCGTTGGTCTATAACTCCATAAATCATAAAATAACTAAAACAGGGAAATATTATTATCAAATAATAAAGGGCTTGTCATCCAAAATAAAAAAAAAGTTTTGCGTTGTAGGTAAATTCAAAATATAAGTAAATTTCCTACCAAGAAAGATAGCATACCATTTCAAATTTTCAAACCATTTTATATTTTAATAAACATTTAATTTAATAAAAGTACTAATCACAAGATTATGGAATATTTGTTTATGGCTAGTTACCGAGTATTTTGTTATGAATTAATTTAATTTGATTCAAAAAGAAGTGGAACTAAGTAGAAAACAATTTCCATATTCATTGAGAGTGATTCAGATAGAGTAAACCTGGAATGTTTTTCAATAATGGAGTTTAATACATTGTTCTCTCTCTCTCTCTCTCTCTCTCTCTCTCTCTCTCTCTCTCTCTCTCTCTTTCTCTCTCTCTCTCTCTCTCTCTCTCTCTCTCTCTCTCTCTCTCTCTCTCCCGGTGTCTTGCCTCGACCAGTGTATAGGCCTGACGTCCTGCTACCTAATTTATAGGTGGTATTTTTGTCGTTCGCTATCATTACCCTCTGTCCGTCCTCGCTGAATTGGTCAACCAGACGACTACCCAAGACGTTAAAAACATTTCTCTTTCCATACATGTATTTATTATTGCATATTATTTGTTCTGATATGTGTGATAGATTCAAAGATTAGTTTTAAAAAATATGATTTTACAATTTATAAATTGAAAATAACGAGTGTGGGTGCGTGTTTTTGAGAGATCGTAAGATGATAATTTTGAAAACAGTCATTTCTCGCCTTGACCAGTGTATAGGCCTGACATACCTAACCAGAACTTTTTGTCGTTCCGTCTTCCTAACCTCGCTACCCCATGGTCTGTAAGATGACTAATAAAAAATGTTAAAAAAATGAAAAGGGTTCCTTCTCTGTATTTGTATGCATATTTATTCCAATTAATTATTTTTTTCACCTAAGGTTTTTGGTTGAGATGGAAAGAATAATTTATTAGAATAATTAATATGGTCAATTATGGCCACTAAACATATATGGATGTATTTATTATATCTTCTTTCCTTCCTCTCAGATCGATGGTTTAAAGTAAGAATCGGCACCGATTTTTCACCTATCACACCAATCAAAGCTGGCGTTCCACAAGGAAGTATCCTAGGCCCAATTATCTATATCATCTACACTGCTGACATACCCACACATCCGAACACACAAATCACAGCCTACGCGGACGACACCGCAATCTTATCAACACACTCCAATCCTATCCTAGCAACAGAAGCACTCCAACAACACCTGAACCTTATCACCAACTGGTGCAATCTGTGGCGGATCAGGTTAAACGAACAAAAAAGTTACATTTACGCTCAAACGACAAACTTGTCCATAAGTGCACATTTACAACAAAATAATACCACCATCGAACCAAATCCGCTACTTTGGGCTTTACTTAGATAGTAGACTCACTTGGAACCCACACACACGATTAAAACGGCAAAAACTTAACAAAAGATATGGACTACTCAGATACCTTCTTGGACCAAAATCAAAACTAAGCATACATAACAAACTAACCGCTTACATTTAAAAGCGGTACAACACTCATCAGACCTATTTGGATCTACGGAGTCGAGCTGTGTGGCTCGGCCAAATCATCCAATATCCAACGAATTCAGTCTTTTTCAATCTAAAGTTCTCCGCCGTATCCTCAATGCTCCCTTCTAAGTCACAAATCAAACGATCCATAAAGATCTTAAAATCCCTTTCGTGAAAGATCTTATCCGTACACGCTTCTTCACTTTTCACTCTAAACTCTCCCTCCATCCTAACTCACTCAGCCCTAACTCTTTCCTCAACATCTCACCCTTACAATCCTCCACGCCGTTTAAAACGACGATGGTCTCGTGACCTTCTATCTAACCCACGGAATTAACTTTAATTATATCTTCTGGCACTTTAAGATACAAAGCTTAGTTTTAAACATAATTTGACATATAAATTTATTAACATTCTGCAACCTATTCTTTCTCGATATAAAGAAATCAGGTCATTATGCTACATACCATCGGATGTATCCTTGGGATAACAAAAACAAACATAGAATCCTCCATCGCAGAATGGATCCAAACAAAACAAATAGAGAAGTGGATAAACTCTAGCGGTGCTAGACATAGTAAACTTATGCTGAAACAACCCTCCCCAAAATGGCAAAAACANGAATACAAGCCCCGCTTCCCGGCATCCCTTCCACCATACCATACCATACCATCGGATTGTCGACATTTATAATTTTATTATAGCATTTTTTATTTGGTCTGTTACTATGTGTTAAGTATAACCGGGAAAAACAGCTTTTGTTATACGTTCAGACAAAAATTTATTTATGTATGTTGACATAAACGTGTTGTACAAAATGGTGTGATTAAAAAAACAAAACACAAATTGTTAAAGTCGTGTAACAGTTGTCAGAGCAATGCAGCCGGTTTTTAAGTTAGAATTTGTTGGTAGGTAGTAAAACAGCACGCACAAAAAAAAGGACAATCAAGTGAGTGCATAAAATGCAAGGTGCAGACGTCGTGACAATGAACTTGAACCATCGTGAAGGTCTATGTTCTTGTCTCCGAACAAAACCATATTACTACTGTTTAGCATTTCGGAGTAGAAAATCAATCCGGGTTAAATAAGGGATCTGGAACGGGAATTCGTACGTATTTCTATGCTAATCGGCAGACTGGTTTTCGTCAAGGATGCGTTATTATCCGGGGAGCTGTTGGGCAACAGCGCCGAGCTTTGATTTCCTAGAGGAAATTTAAAACCAAAATTAAAACAATACTGGGTGGTTATCGGGTTAATTAAAAAAAAAATCTCAATTTATTTATGCTTTTAAAGCAAATACTGTCAGAATATTTAGATCTTGTTGAATTTTTTCTTAGCCTTTAAGAAGTGATCTATCAAGCATGACCTATGGCAAAACCGCAATGAAACGGACGCTTTTTCTGAGACCTTCACCGATTTCTGACTTGGCTTAGATCAAATAAAATCGGATTGCATTCCAACTGGATGTAATGTGCAATAAAAATATTATTTGTCTTGATGCAGGGTGTAATTTCATATTTTTAATTTTTTTTACCCTGAATGAATATCGGTTGGTGGAAATATGCTGAAGAACCGGTTTTTCAGATTATGGGTGACAGTTCGGCCACGTGGATGTTTGAGGCGATCGTCGATAACATCAAAAACCGGTACATTGCGTGACGACGAGACGATCTGTAACTTATAAAATCCGGGGCACATCTTTTCCCCCAACGTCGCGTGCCGCCAGGGCAATAACGAGAAACAGATAGGTCGGTGACCCTCCATTCACACTCAGTATATGCAGAGTACAACAGCGAATGTTTGGTGATTCGGAGGGGTGAACCGAATGGTCCCAAAGGCACAGCACGCAACTTAACGGTCCTCGGTGACAGGTTTTCTGGCACTGTTGACTGACAATAGTCCATATTCAATACGGTGAAAAAAGTAATTAATTTCTTCTCAGTACACACAATCGTCCTTTCTTTAATGATGATGAAGACGAACCAACCTTGTGTGAGCACCATTAAATTTTTTTCCTTTCATACACAATTCACGCATTTTCATTGGCTAATCTAATTCTAATGAGTGATCGTTTTTTTATTTGGAGAACAACAAATGAGCCACAAAAACCTAAAAATAAAACAAAGTACAGAAAAAAAGGGAAAGCAATCGGTATTAAATTCCTAGTAAAAAGAAAAATATGTATAACATAAGTTAACTATAGGCACAGTTGAAGTAAATCCTGTTCAAGGGCTGCCAGCAAATAAAATAAAAAATGCTTTGAGGGGAAAATTATTGAATGGGGGAAAACACAATACCAATCGTGGAAACAAAAACAATAGTTATAATAATGATAGTTACAACTTGTAAAAATAGATGAAACAAACATGAAAAACTAACAATTTTCCTTTTAAAAAGTAGGGTACTAATTTATTATTTATGTTTTTAGCCATATACTCAAAGAGCCAATATTTCACTTTTTTAGAAAATGTTTTATGATTTCTATCACATTTGATCGCATTAGGGACAAAATGGAATTGTAAAAATAGATTAAAGAAACATGAAAAACTGAGAATTTTCCATTTAAAAAAGTAGGGTACTAATTTATTATTTATGTTCTTAGCCATAACTCAGAGAGCCAACATTTGACTTTTTTAGAAAATTTTTTTAGGATTTACTTCACATTTGATCTCATTAGGGATAAAATGGAATCACTTAGAACCTGCATACAGAAAACAATCCAACATAAATGTTAATTTTGGTTGGGGCAACATGCTATTTAGAGGACATCTCAAATTATATTCAATTTTTTTATATTTCTAGATATAATTTCTGCCTCTATTCCTTAAAACTTCCTTAAGGTTCGGAAAACGTAAAGGTACGGTACCAGTAAAATTTGATATTTGAGAACAAATGGCGGGGAGAGTTCCAATTTGCGTTTAAAAACATTGCGCTCATAATTTTTTTCTGTATGACTGTTATTGGTTTTTAGAATTTCATACAAACTATCCCAGCGTACCATGTTATATTGAATTTATGATTGTATGAGTGCATAATATATTTTAAGAAGGGAAATGTTCCATTTGTTGATATCGTTTTTGTACTATACCAAGATGACCATTTTAAACCATCGCCCATAACTAGGCCTAGATATTTAATTTCATGGACTGGTTCACTTTAAAACATTTACCCCATAGAAGATTATCAGAGCATTGGAGAGAATAGAAGTTAACGTTTAAGCCAGTGTGAATCGATTTCCGGAGATTAAAGCACATTAAAATGAATTTACTACTAAACGATAATCGATTGTAAGCAAACCGTTTACTAAGAAGTTTTAGGCCGTATTGCCTCTGCCTTTCTACTTCCTTCCTAGATTTACCTGAGTAATGAGCAGAAATATCTTCAGCATGGGCAGTTATTGCTCTTTGTAGAATGTCGTTAACGTACACTAAAAAGAGAAGGAGACCTAACACGGAGCCTTGTGGTACCCTATTGTCTATTTTTGTACTTGTTAACAGATTACTTTCAATACGCACATATTCCTGTATCGTCCAACTTTTGAATTAAAATTTCACCATCTAGTTTGCCAAAAGCTTTTGTGTTATCTAGAAACATTCAGCAACACCATTGTACAAATTGTTCAAATCAGCACCATGATCAAAAAAAAATTGACAACCGCATCCTCAACGTACGCAGCTATTATTATTGCTGATGACATGTTAAAGAAAGGTACTTTTCTTGTCAGATTTCCCTTAAAATGGCGTTAATATAATGAACAACGAAAATAATCAACTTGTTAGTTTCTTTTGTGTGTTTATACGCTTTCTTACAGCTACTCACATAAATGATAAACGTTATTCTGTCGAATATTGTGTTTTATCAATTGGAAGATGGGATATCAAGTGAGTTTGATAAGGGATTTCTAAGTACTCAAAACCCTTAACCACTTGAATTATCATTTTTATTGCGGAGCTTAGCTCACAGTCTGCACATACATTTAAAATGTAGTGATCTGAATGACTGAAAAATATTTAAATTTTAAAAAGCGTTATTTTATATTACGTTTTTGGCATAAAATGGCTTTAATCAGATTTTAAGCTACTTATAATTTTACAATAATAATTTTAAATTATTATTTTGCTTTGTAGCCTATACATATCAGTACATATTACAAAAATGTAATCATAGTACGTTTTTCCATGCGGTCACTAACACCAACCTACACTCGGAGGACACATGTCACGAGAAACCAGCCAGTGCTGGGACTCAGTGTGAGGGATCAAAGGGCAAGGAGGTCTCGAGGCCATCGTCGATTAAGCGACGTGGTAGGTCCCCGGTATGAGTAGAGAGAGCCGAATCAGTTGAATGAAGATGGATCGAGAAGTAGGTGTGAAAATTTTGGAATCAGTACCTTGACGTAAGGAAAGTTAAGGTCATTGTGGATAGTGAAGTTAGTGACCTTAGTAAGATTTGACAATTTGTCCGAGAACTTTTGATTGGAACGACTTGGCAGAACCCCACAGTCTCACTCCGAATGTCCAAAGTGGTCTCAGTAAAATTTTGTATAAGGTTAGTTTAGTATTGACGGTCAACACGGATTTCGGTTCCAGAAGTCTTCATAGTTGTCTAAGTCTTATGTTCAGTTGTTGTCAATTAAACCTTGTGTGAGCACGTCAGTCTGCTGTCTTAGTATTTGATTTGAATGGAAATCTCTTTGTTGTACAATGGAGGGCAAGACTGGTTTTTCAATGTGAACGTACACTGAGTACATCTTTACTCAATCTTGTCCACCATTTTTCACCAGTCTTTGATAACCTCAGCTTGGGAAAGATTAGAGTTAGGACAAAATTGTGATATCGTCTGCTTAGGTGGTGATGGTATTGGGGCGTGCAGGTAGGTCAGCAGTATAGCTTATATAAAGGTTGGACCAAGAATGCACCCTTGTTGGATGTCGGCTTGTACGGTGTGATTTCCGAGAACTCGTTTCCGCACCTCTTAAGCAGCTCTGTTAGGTTGGATTTCAGGATAAGTTAATACAGAGTGGGTAGAAAGTAAATATAATAAATTTTATTAACTGCTAGATATTGTTTGATCTGTTGGTCTTCAGCTATAAGCATAGTTTTCTTGCTAACTTGAGTAAAATCTTCTCATTATAGCCAAACATTTATTAATAAATATGAACGAACGCTTGCTGGTCAAAGACATAAGGAGAGAGAAAGTCACAAATCAAACAAAACCACATCTAGCACGTAGTTTTTCGAGAACAAACAGTACGAAATTAAGCGGAGGTCGGGATTGAGAAGAAAGGCGGTTATTACTTTTTGTTCACTTTCCAATAAGCACTTTGACTGTTTTCGATCACGATTTGTAACATTTCTTTTTGTTCTTTGAAAGTTTTGTGTATTCGTCCCGTCTCGCCCGTTTTGAACGTTCGTGTTTGTACCATCGTTAGTCCAAAATTTCATATAGTTACGAAGATGTCATAATGTCACGGTTCGCGTGATCATCTTTACTCCTGCGTATCTTAACATCCGAAATTGCCAACATCGTTACTCGTTAATCATCTTGTCTTTAAATTAGGTAAACCCAAGGTTTCGAAATGACAAGGTGCGTCTGTGCCCATGCTAAAGGTTTTGTCCCTTTGAAAAATTAATGGTCGTTTAGTCTATCTGTTGATTTTAAACTCATTCAATCAATCATGTGGCTAAAATTGTCCATCATCTTAAAAAACCAACGAACAGTATCATGTCATCTTTAAACACACGACGAAGTTGAATTGGACAGGATTGATGCGAACACACAAAATATCACTCCTTGATGTGAACACACAAAATATCACTCCGTACCCAATTCAAATAGACAGTCATAGAAAACGTATCTAGAATGTGCTGCTAAGATTGGACAGTTTGTCATAGGCCCAAAATAAACATTGTTAGTTTAAATATTTGTTCCCAAGTCTAAACAACATAAAGTGGAGATTTAAAAAAAAAACATCCTATTGACTTTAACCAGTGTGTACTTAAGGTCGAGTGGCTCACCGTAGGTTTGCTAAGAAGGAAGGGCTTAAAGTTATTAAACACTTGCAACTTGTGCCAGATGGCAGGCTATTGACACTTAGCCCTATACGGAACAGTTAAAGACTATGCTCAGTTCAGAATAAAACAATTTGGAAAAATAATTCACGATTGACATAAATAAACAAAGTACTTATATCCATCAAAACTATGATGTCATATTAGGGCGGAATGAAATTTAGCCTCTTAATAAAAGCTATGTATGGTATTAAAAGCAATACTTCAACTAAGACATTGGCACAACACGCAATCGCAGGAATGGGCGGCTGCGTCTTGCTTCTCCCTGCTTATAACCCAGACATCGTGTCACCTGACTACAGTCATTATTGGTGAATAGTTTTCAAATTAGGACGAAATGATATTTAAAAAAATTTGTTTTGCTTGAAGTTTTGAAAGCACAGCAGCTACAAGACAACTCTTGCACATCTTACGTGTTTGACATAGCGAAATTTGCAGAAATTGAAGGCTTATCGTGTCTCGCCCTGTTTATACCCCTGACGTATCGCCATTTCCGGCCAGTGGCAATAAAATTTCCTAAATGATTTGACAAAGAAGAAGTACTAGGCCTTAAAACTTAAACACATTTACTATATAGGACATTATAAAGTTTGATTTTCTAAGGTTTGTCAGCTCGTCTGGGCTACCTATGACTTTCGTCTTTCTTTGGCCAGAAACTTTTAAATTATACTAATTTAGTCCACTGTTCAAGTCTGGTGTTTGTTTTAATTAATCTTGCTTCAGCGGGTCACATTATTAGGACATATTGACAGATCGAGGGAAACCAGGATGATCATAGATGACCAAACTGTTTACAAATTTTCACGTGAACGATTTACTTTACGCTTTTAATACAAACCTCGATTTCTAGTCCTTTCAGATAATGAGAAAGCTAGTTTCATAAGTATGCATGGTAAGACCGAGAAATAAAGCTGTTCTTCGTGTCATTTGTTAGTCTACATGCTCGTGGAGAGGGAGAGTGCCGTGTGCCGTGCATATCACCGCTCATTCCGTTTGAAAACAGGTCGAATTCTCTTGACTGATAGGAAATTCATGGTGCATCACAACACGCTCCCTGAACAAAAGCTTTTTTATTTTCACCTCTGTTCCCTCCAAATGAACCTGTCACAATAATCTTAAGAACCTTTACTACCGTGTTTAAACTATCGACGACGTTGTCACCAAGAAACGATTTTCTGTCAGTGCGGAAATTTTATGATTCAGCTGTCTTTATTTCATTTTTAATTACATCTTTGCATCGTACTAATAAAACTGAAAAAATCGTATGAAACTTGTGCTCTGATATTAAATAGTCGATGGACTCTTTTTGATAGCGCAAACCACGTCTCTCAAACCGCAAATAATGACCGGAGATCCGTTACTCGTTGATTCACCTTTAGGCCGATCTGCCAATCATGATCAACGGGCAATGATAATGTTCAAAATCCTGCCGAGAGAAAGAACATTGTTTATCTAAACCAAATTCCAGCAAGAATGGATACACAAAACCACCATGGCGTTCAACCCTAGAGATGCTATGTTTTATGCTTTATGCCATAGATTGAGGGGGCAGAGAAAAGAGAGAGAGAAAGAAAGAAAGAAAGAAAGAGAGAGAGAGAGAGAGTGATAAAGGGAGTGGTATGATCCAGGTATTCATAATATTTATAAACTGTTTAAAGTCTAAAAAAGAGGTATCTTACAAGGGTACGATCAGTCAGGTTGGTGGGTCATGGATTTGGGCCAAACTTATTTTGGTGATTCTACACTCGAAAAAATCATACAAGTATCCGCAACTTCTTGTTATTTGGTTTCGCCAATTTTTTTTTAAAAACATTTTTTAATGGTTCTTGTTGTTACAAAATGCATACCTCCCTCGCGCGTCTTCTTTTGGGTATAACACAGAAATCGTCGACTCTATCAAAATTTCACTTTCAGTAAAAGTGGCATAAAATAAGCTCTACAATCGAATTGTATAATAAAAACTTGGGATTCTAATTTAAAATAACAAAGTTAGTGGCATATCCCAGCTAGATGAGAAAGTTATGTTAAATCTGTTACCACCAGGCGATTCCTAGCCAAAATCTATTTGGGGTTTGTATAAGGCCTTTTTTTTGTAAAATTAATCATTGTCGAAATAAAGGGGGTGGGCCATCTTGTTACAAAACGCATACTCCTTCACGCGTCTTCCTTCGGGTATAACACAGAAATGGTGGATTCTATAAAAATTTCACTTTCAGTAAAAGTGGCATAAAATAAGCTCTAGAATCGAATTGTATAATAAAAACATGGGATTCTAATTTAAAATAACAAAGTTAGTGACATTTCCCAGCTAGATGAGAAAGTTATGTAAATCTGTTACACCACGCGATTGCTAGCCAAAATCCACTTGGAGTTTGTATAAGGCCTTTTTTTTTGTTAAAATTAATCATTGTCGAAATAAATGGGGTTGGCCATCTTGTTAGAAAACGCATACTCCTTCATGCGTCTTCCGTAGGGCATAACTTAAGAATGGTCGATGCTGTCAAAATTTTCCTTTCAGTACTGATTTGGGCTAAACTTTTTTTTGGTGATTGTACACTCGAAATATCGTACACGTATCCGCCACTTCTTGTTATTTAGTTTCGCCAATTTTTTTATTATTTTTTTTTAATGGCCATCTTGTTGTTACAAAAAGCGTACCCACTCACGCGTCTTCCTTCCGGTATAACTCAGGAATGGTCGATCCTATCAAAATTTTACTTTCAGTAAAAGTGGCATAAAATAAGCTCTAGAATCGAAGGGTATAATAAAAACATGGGATTCTAATTTAACATAACAAAGTTAGTGACATTTCCCAGCTAGATGAGAAAGTGAAACTTAAATCTGCTACCACCACGAGATTTCTAGCCAAAATCCATTTGGGGTTTGCATAAGACTATTTTTTGCTAAAGTTAATCGTTTCAGAATTAAATGGGTCGACTATAGAATTTGATACACCCTGTTTATTAAGAGAATCGGGTCGAAATATATTTAAACGTTTCTTTGATGTGGTTAAATAATGTTAAAAAATTTTAATGGATATTTTTTGTAATGAAGATTTAAAGCTTATAAAACATTAAATGATTCAACCGTTAGATGTACGTTTAATGTGATTTGGGAAGATAATCATGATCTTGCAAGATGGATTTAACTTTTTTTTTAAGTTTTAATCGTTTCACTTGATGTTCTACGATATTCTAGGTTTTTCTGTAGATACTACCTCGGTAGAAAGTTTATGAAAAAAAAAAACCACCCGGGATTATATCCACATCATTGTCTATCTTATGTGGAAGGATGAGAAAGCAGAAATCCTCTCCTGGTCCCACCACCGTTCTCAGCTCCCCAGACGAGATCCCATTACCGTTCCAAAAAGGGCTAGGAGATTTTTGATTTACACCGTTTCACCTTCGACGTAAATATTCCTGTTTTTCGCCGGCTTTCTCTCCCCTGAAGGCCCCGGGGGCCTTCCCACGGCGAAAGATAAGATCATCGATCAAACGGACGCTGTCCATAGTTTGGAAATTAAACGGAACCGATCATTAGGAAGGAAATTCGTTTGAACGAATGATCCTGACATTTATGAGACGGACGTCCAGTGACACAATCAACTGACGGCTAATTGATCTTATTTGAACCCAGTTACGACGATATGGGGAGTCAATAAAAAACTCATCCCTTCATCTGACCCTATAACAATAAGGATTTACTTATCGAAATTAATTAATTTAAATAAATTTTCGCACGGTGATTCCTTATTTGTAGCAAATATGAGTTAGCATATTTAGACTATGAATTTACCCCCATGAACCAAGAAAATGGCGGTTTTTCCCGGGGTCACTGATGTCCAAAATCTGGCTTTCTTCCACTGCATTTGTCGTATGATAAAAAGTCAGCCGATATTTTATTATGACTAGTTGTCAGTAAAGCAATTAATGCAATATGCTCTTTCATATCGTCTCCATCACTTGATATCGGACGATATTTTATCATTTTCGCTTTTCAGCGGTGCACTGGGATCTAAAGGTACCTTTCACACTGGGCATCATGACAGTTGAGTAGGAATTTGGCATGGGTAATGTGATAACAGATATTTACTACTAATATATAATACAATTAATTAAGGTTTTCAGTAATTTTTCAAGAAGTAGTAAGAATTTTCCCTCCTTTTTGCCATTTTTCAATTCGAAAGGTGTGGTTGAGATGGGAGTTGGTGTCCGAGTGGATCGAGGCCACGATAGCTCAAGTGGTAGAGCAGCGGCGTATCAAGCCGAAGATTGTGGGTTCGAATCCCACTTGTGCCATTGACTTTTTTATCTCAACTGAAAACCTTAATTAATTGTAAGGTCAAGCGGACCACGAAACTAGTGAATCTAATATATAATATCTATTTTGTTTAAAAGTTAGATAGCAAAATTTTTCAAAAATTCTACTTTGTATTTTTATCAATGTTAACATCTTTGCTTACTCATTGGTGTGCTTTAGGCAGAGAATGGGGATGCTCTTAAAGGGCTCATTACAACCCGACCAATACATCTACATCTACATCTAGCCTCTTTGCTTAGTTTAATTTATATAATTGATTGGTTTGTAAAATTTTTGTTTGGCATTACTTGTTTATCCTTATATACCGCATGAGAAACACATGAACTACTTTTCAGAAGGATGGAGTGAAAAGTGAAGAACTACATCAGCCAAACTGTAAGATGATTAGTGTCCGTTAATCGATGATTATTCAGAAATCGTGAGTTGCAGTCTGGTGTGATGTAAGTTTCAGAAAAACATTTTCTTTACAGTACCAACGTTTCGATCTTTATTGAGATCATCTTCGGAGTGAGAGTGGCACTCTCAACACGACATGCAAGAACGGCACAATTACACAGAAAACAAACACTTTGAGCCCTGAAGATGATCTCAATAAAGATCGAAACATTGGCACGATAAAGAAAATGTTTTTCTGAAACCTACATCACACCACACCGCATCTCACGATTTCTGAATAATCATCAGACAAAAGATTTAGGCTCTTCATCTCAAAAACCATGAAAGGCCGATTTAGCTGAGGATGTTGTTAGTGTAAAGCCAAATATGTTGTTTTCTCAAGCAATACTGCCTTCAATCTTTTTAAAAATTGAACAACACTCCACTATTTATCATTTCTATACTGCCTTCATTCCTAGCAATTCATTCAATCCATTCCTAGCAGTTTGATCACTACAAGACCACCTCATTACCTTAGAGCCACGGTTCTGTAAATGGGGAATAAAAATAAATTACAAATTCTGATATGTCTCCTTTACCTTCGAACGTAAAATAGTCTCACCTATTTATCTGAAAATTCCACTTTCTGTAGCAGATCACATGAAATACTTAGGACTGTATATTCACAAAAGATTCACATGGAATTCACATGCACAACTCAAAATGGCAGAATAAAAACTACAGGCAAAAGATTAGCTCTTACGGGACAGCTAAAAAATCAAACCATAACAGGATCCAATCCCTTTCTTTGTTAGTAATCACACTCTCGACTCAGACCTCCAGTTCCTCATGTTATTGACCTAGCCATATCCCGATCCTCAAATTCCAGTTCTAATTAATTCTTCATTCCAACCGCCTCATCGTGACCTTTCCAATCCCCCTGGGAGGTTGATGTGTCGTCAGCACCATGACCAATAAAGCGATCTGTCAGTCGATGGAGTTTCGGTAAAACACGTCCTGCAGTTGAAGAGACTGCCTAATGTTATACATCTATGAGTGGTTTTTATACAAAATCTTTTTTGAGCAAATTTTTCCACACCCCTTGCTGAATCGTTGTGAGCTCTCTTGTAGATAATTGTGAATTGATGAAAGAAAAAATCAAGGTGAAATAGGCACTGACCAGCTCTTAGGACTAGTAGTAGCTAAAATTTCAGATATACTTGCTAATACAAAATAACAATGGTGAGACCCTATTTATTTTTATTACCCACTTATTATCATTTTTCATTTTTGTGAGCGTCAAATGAGAAGGAAAGTGAGTTGAATGTGCCTTATTTTTACTGTATTTCAATCATTTTGCTTCCTAGAGTGGAATATCTGAAACAAATTCTGCTGAAATTAATGACAAGATGTGATGACAATTGCAGATTTATAAAAAGTTTCTGACAAACAAAACTAGGGATGTAAGTGAACCATAATGATTAGAATTGACCAAATGATCTGTGATTCTCGTTGATCCCTATACAATATTTTGCAATATAAATACAAGATATTATTTTAAATAAAAGTGGATAGGTGTTTTTGTTCAACTGTCAGCTGAATATAAATGCATTCACCTTGACAAGTAGAATGGAAAGACACAATTAAGAAATTATCCAGATTTCAGTAAAAATCACTTATTCAATATTTTTATATTATTTCAATTTTTTTAAGAGTGAAAAATGGAAATATGTTTCATAAAATAATTGTTAAGCATACAAGGCCAAAAAGAATTGAATTTCACCCTAATTTATTATTACTTATTCAGGTCCGCCTTGAAAGTATCGGAGCAGAAGATATTGTCGACGGGAACCGGCGACTGATCCTTGGGCTCATTTGGACAATCATCCTCAGATTCCAGATCCAGGAAATAGAAATCGATGTGGTAAAGTATCGAAGATTTAGGTCTTATTGATTTTAATTAAGGTATATTAAATGCATAGATTATAAATTGGCGATGAAATTTTTCTAAATGACAACACAAAATTGTAGCTGAAAAATAATTGTTTTATTTGTGTAAGCGATCAGTTATTGAAATAAGGTTAGTTATAATTTGTAAATTATGTTAATAGCCTGTGTAAATTTAATGTACAAACTTTTTTTAAATGAAAAGCACTGCTATAGTGGCAATTTTGCACCGCTAACTAAAATTCACTAGTGAAAAATTTCAAATTTTCGAATTTTTAAGAAAGAATTGTGAGTCAAATAACTTTTTTCTTTTTTTAAATTCAAATCGGCTTGAACGGGAAAGGAAACAGGTACAAAACAAATTTTCCGAGAAAATTAAATTTAAATTACACTGATGGGTAAAATAATTACGCACTACCATGTATTTAGGTTTATTCATAGTTTGCATACCAAAAATAGGTTTTGTTGTAAAAATAAGAACAATAAGACAAAAGAAAATGTTTATTACCTAATTCTAAAATAATAATAATAATAATTATTATTATTGAGTAAAGAACAAAACAAATAAACAGAAAATTAAAAAAAAAAAATAAAAATGAAAAAAAAAATTGTCCCTTTTAAGATGGAGTATTTCTTCCTCTGGCAAGAGTCTGTTAAATGCCTTTGCGAACCTTGGAAAAGAATTCTGGTAAGATCCTGAAGAATTCTTTCCCATTCAACAAGAAAAACCATTTCCAACTCTTTTAGGGTGTTTGGACCTGGGATTCACCACCATACTTATCGCTTAAGTTGGACCTAAACAATTTCAATTCCACACCAAGCACTCCAACCTTATTCAGGTAATCCAGTGACTCGTCCAGCGAGTAATCCACAATATGTGCTCTATGGGTCCTGGGCGGGGCAAATGACCCATGATGGTATGCTCTTTGATTATGTCTTGAAGTACCTCTGTGAAGTTACGTCCTTACACAACAACCAATTTGGTGCAGGCGTTCAAAGAAAAGCCACCACAGAACATCAATGACCCACAATGGAATGCCACCTAAAGAACAATAAAGCACGAGGTCTACTTTTCTTATGAGCATCTCCATATGAAATTACACCCAAGTGAAGATTTAAGGCCAATTCTCATCTCAACAGTAAAGAGTACTCATCACCAATATTCCAATAGAGAACGGCCATTTTCTAAGCTGTAATAAGAGGAGGTCCGCAAGCCCTTATGTATTTTCATTGAGCCATTTTTCCAGTCCTAGAGGAACTCAAAACATTTCAGACTTGTCTTATTAGATTTCTTATCTCATCTCCCATAATGTTGCGGTTACTTACAGCCTAATGACAGATGAATCTGTTGCCTCTCTCATCCATATACCTAGGTCGACCTGTCCTAGCCTTCTAGTTTCTCTGAAGCACCGAAGAACCCTTCCTAGTGTAGAGTGATTTACACTCAGTCTACGGGCAACTTCACACTGTGTGTCCTTCCTTTAATAATGTTACAAACCTAACACGTCATACCCACTCAAATGCTTGACTGGAGCCATTGAAAAAGGTTTAAGGATAAGAATAATATCAAATGAAATAAACAAAGGAAAAATATTAACTGAAAGCGATCTTTAGACGCAATGGAAGGGCACAATTCTCTTTTTTGTGCAAATGAGATTATTCATACAAACTTCAATACAGGACATAGAAAAACATTATTTACTGTTCATTTTGAC
>NW_019394217.1:0-379510 GCF_000648675.2 Cimex lectularius
TATATAAAATTTATTCTAGAATATTTATGGAGTATTGAGGGAGGCTTTACGTCGGTCGTTAAATGTGGTCGTTTATTAAGAGTAGTGCACTTCTTAAAACCACATTACACAGAAAATATAACGTGAGTTATGAAGGGGGGAAGCGTTTGTGCGGGGTATTTGCAAAAAGATGACAGATGGGACTAAATGGCATTACTCACGTTTGAATATATTTTTTCCCCGAGAGGGCAGCGAGCGTAACATTTCCCATTCGGATCATCGCCTATAAATCTTCCCCTCTCAAAAGGTCACCCTTTTGTCCCTTGTCACGCCCTTTAGATCGGTAATATACTGTTGTAACTGACGCCCAATCTATTCACATAGTTAACAATTTATTAACCATAACATAATCGGGGTTTGCGACGGGGCTGCCCCGCTGGAGTTGTATTTCATCTTGATTTGTAGTCGGCGGTGGAGTAGACAAACTAACCCATTAGGAAGAAAAGGGGGTTTATGATTTAAGCGCTCTGTTTTCAGCGGTAGTCCATGATCTACGACCTAGAACAGGTCTTTTCACACACAAAATAGTAAGAAGTCTTTTCTCTCCCGAAAGCTTTTTAGCTGCTTAAATCACATTAAACCCCTCCTATAAATTGCCAAACTCTGTTGTCATATTGATTTTTCTTAAATAAATTAATTAGTTTAACTGTAAACAATAATTGTATACTGTGAAGCTAATAAAGATTAGATTAATATCAGGTATGATCAATTTTGTCTAGCGACCGTCCGATTGGATGTGGCGGTGTTGACGGTTAAAGGAAAATAAAAGAAAAGTTTACAGCGTAAAAAAAATAGAATATATGAAACAAAATCATTCCATTTTCTTGTTGGCAAGCAGGCAGCTCACAAACAATGAAAGTCAAATGGCCAAGTAAAATAATGATAACATGAAGGCCTGGCAGGACGTCCGCTTTGAAACAACGACTAAGGCAATGCTCAATTTGCAACTTAAACTTGTAAAGATGTTAACTGGGTAAAGGGACCACTGGTCGTTTTGTAGACGGTGCTCGATGATGCAAAGTTACTAGCCGAGGCTCATCTCGGAGTGTCTTAATCGATGTTCTAGCCGGTCCCTGTTCAGTCCCCACAGGGATAATTCCCTCCAAGAGTATTACATTGTAATAAAAAACCACTTTACTTATAAAAAAAACGAACATATAAGATCAGCTCAGCGAATATAGGCGGACCAAAATGACCGGTAACGAGAAAATTACATATCACATGAGATGGGGCGTATAGTCAGTCTACTTTCCATCTTTCCAAGGAGTCATGAGCTATGGGTTGCTAGTGTGGAGAGCAGTTCTCATGTAAAAGTTGTCCTCATTATTAAAAAAAAAAAGAAGTGTAAGAAATAATGTTTCTTAAATAATGTTTAAATAATAAAAAGTATAAAATAATGTTCTTCTTGAAAAAAAAGAATCCTGTAGATTAGTCTTTTGTAAATATAAAATTATAACTGTGATAAACCTGTACATTTATACCACGTTATTGTATATTAAGAAAAACATTGTAAATTAAATATATGTAAATAATACACATGAACATAATACTGGAGAAAAAAATGAGTTGTTTTATCCATTCTGTACAAAGACTAAAATTAGTCGTAGTTTTCAGTTTGCTGGAGTCAAGCTATTTAATAAACTACCTGTACATATGACAACATTACATGCAAAGTTTAAAAAAAAAAAAAAATAGTTTGCAAATGGCTACAAAACAATCCATTTTACACTCTGAATGAATATTTCAACTCAGAGGTTGAAACAATGTAAAATAATAAAATATAGATACTTAAAGATGTAAAATATGACGTATTCAAACAAAATGTAAATCTTGTTCACGAATAAAAAATATTCATTCATTCATATTCAACATTTGTTTCAACCAATGTGTTTATATTATTTACTACCATATAAAATTATATATTTATTCAAATACAAATGTACAGAAACGACCTTTCAACGATGATGACATTTCTCCATTTCTGATTATTTCATGAACACTACGATTGTTAGCGACTAACACCAAGTAACTAACCCCAAGTTGCAGAAAACGCAAAGGAGTTTACGAAATAGCATACTTAGCGGATTAACAAATCCGAGGAGCTAGTGTAGAGTTTGGTTCAGAAAAATCTTAAAATAGAGACAAAACGTCGAAACTTTAACACCCTCTTAAAAACAGCAAAGATAGTTTTCTTTGTTCCAACCATGTTCCAAATTATTAGACAATATGTATAATAGTATAAGAACTTACTGTAAATTTGTAATTAGCCAAACAGTGTGTGTTTAAACAATGGGCCAAGTTGCCCAAACTTCGCAAAGACCGAACTACTAGTTTTGCAGATATCAATGCATAATGCAACCACTCAATAATTTTAAACATTTGATGATGATGATGATGAATGTGTACACTACGAAATTGGTGTTTTCTTTCCCAAGCCCTCTGACTTATTGTGCGTTACTAGTTTGTTAGTTCAGTCCAATCGACTTGCTTTTCGTAACGAGTAGGTCATTGACTTTCGTTGCTGCAATCCCTTTCCTTGGGTTTTCTTTATTACAGATTACGTCTCTATTAAGTCGTTGCTTACCATTGGAAGATGATATGGATGGCTGTTTCTTCTTCCTCATTGCATAATCTGCAAATGGGATCATTGTTATGAGGTTGCATCGCCCATGTTTTGTAGATGTTTTCTCAAATGCGAGTAGAGGTATGTAGTCGTTCTTCTGAATTTAACCCTCTCTAACTGTAGGACTGAGCTAGCCAGTTTTGGTGAAGGTTGTTTTAACATAAGCCCACTGGGTCTAGCACCTCTAGACTTGTGTGTCCCCAGGTGTTGACATTTTGGATGCTTACACTGGCTAATTTTGATGTGACTTGTTCACATGCTAATGATTTAATGTCTGGCTATACGATTTTTTGAAAAACATTTTAGTTTGGTGTTACCGATCATCCTGGTCTACCTATCCTGGTTTTTCATTACCATTGCCATTTAAAAGTTTATTGTTGATCGAAATAGCCAAATTATCCTTTATAACATGAAAGCATGGCACGATAACATACAAAGCTTGATAAGCTAGCGTCATCGGAATCCTTAGCTAAACTTTATATTTTCGAAAGAACAAAGTTGCCCCCCCCCCCATAAAAGGTTTTATTATGTCGGTATATTTTAACTTACTTATAAGGTACACCCTCACTACTTATGAAGCTAACGTTTTGACGTTTTTGTCATAACCATTGCCGTATATTTGTCTCTATTGTCTATTTCAACTTTATTAAATAATTATTCAGAAATCGTGAGATGCAGTCTGGTGTGATGTAGGTTTCAGAACACACAGAAACGTTGGCACAGTAAAAAAACCTACATCACACCAGACCGCATCTGACAATTTCTGACTAATTATCGATTAACGGTCACTAATCACCACACATTAATTAAATCACCTTAGGTTCTGAAAAACCGCAATACTTAATCGCCTACAAATTATATTCTGGAATTCTTGAAATCGTATCTCATTAATAGTAACCTAAAATTGGTTGTTGGTCTACAATTTGCTGGGTACATCTTCTCGCTGGTATATGTTCCAGACGCCGAAACCCTAGACTTTCACTTAACCAGCAGCAGCCTACTAGTTTGGGAATTTTTATTACTGCTACATTCATAAAAGTTTTCAAAAATACGCTGTACAACGGGCAAAGATATAGGAGGTTCTTTACCTTGCAGTGCTAAATAACCATATCACAAGTACAGTTCTACAGAGGTCAAACTTTTATTGTATGATTTAAACCATGTATGTAAGAAAACATTTGTTTGTTATTTCCTCTTAACTTATAGCTTCACCTGACATCAACTAAACTAATAACACAACTTGAACTAACAATATTTCAACAGTATTTGAGGTAATCTAAGCCCTATACACCCATGAGCATTTACCTTAAATCCCCTGACAAGCGAATCCATTAACAATGCGCAATGAAGATTTTCCAGGAGCCCGAGTGGATGTACACTTAATACGGCAATATACAATCACAAACCCTCAACTACGAACATGAAATTTCTGCACGAAGAACAAAAAGGAAGACAAACGAACATACTCTAACACTTGTAATTGTACAAACACCTTTAATTCTTAAAAAAAAACTCATAAGCACGCAAATTAATACATCTTTTACATAATTTAAAACACTGTGCCAATTAAAAAGGAAAAGGGGTGAAAATTAGACAATTTATCAGAGGCACCTTGTAAAAAAGACTTGATTTAACAGTATGGCATAAACACTCTGAAGATGATGAAACGTCTGTTAGACCAACACAGTGAGGACAAGCAGACCAAGATAGTCGGTAAGAATGTAATTTGTTGCCTACTACGGGAGAGCTTAGTTTGTCGTGTAAGCATAAAAACACCCTCGATGGTTCGATTAAAGTGCAATAAACAAATAGAAATTGCAATGGTTAAAGCACTAGTGTCGCAACGTAGCCTTCATAAGTAGTGAGAGTTGTAAATAACTTTTAAAAAAGGAAAAAATTAATACCATAAAAGCATGTTGTCATTGGACATACATAGTTTATACCAGGAATAGCATGCAGCATTTTTCTCGCCGAAAACGCATTAAAAATGATATATTTTATCTTGTTTTCCTCTATGCTCATTTACATTTTAAGGGATCTTTGTTGTTTATCCGACATGGGTAATGTTTCGATATTGACAAAAAACCCTACTTTCTCTTATTTATAGCGGAAAAACGACAATTTTGAAAAAGAAAAGCGTTACAAGCCCGTAAATATATATACGATTGTAATATTTAAATTTGACCCTATCGAAATGGAAATGTGCCCATGGCCACCCGCGGTCCCTACACGCCGTAAACTGTTGTAAATGCCTCGCGTTCGCAGATAATGCTCACTTTGGTTTATAATTGAAACGAGGACCGTAAAAGTCGAATCGATTACCCTGTAAAAATATTTAACCGAGCTTTTCGTTAGACGGAGATCAGTAAAACGAAGGATTTACGACTTGTTGGAGGCGGTCTGCCAGCTCTGATGACTAAGGTTTCTCGAAATTCTATGCAAGAATTGATTTTCTAACCGGACGAGGGTTATACTTTTATAACCAATTTTACTTCACAATTCTTAAACTTTTGACCTTTCAGTACGTAATGTAATTGTGTTCCGGATGTTTAATTTTTTATTTTCTTACATAATTATGGTAGTAATGCTAAAAATAATAATACAACATAGTTTATGTTTAAACCAATCCTTATTAACGAAGATTGGTGAGTCGATTCTCTTAGCCAATAAGTGTCAAGGATGATAGAGAGGAGGGTCTCCGGAGTGATTAATGTAAAGAGGGACTCTGGAATCGGCTGTCACCGGCCATCAGCTGATCATCGGCTGTGCTGCAAACTGACGGGTTAAGACTTCGATTACGGGCGGATTAAAGGACTTGCTGACTTTATGAATGGTATCAGAGAGAAAATAAAATCATTTCACCGGGCGATTTTCATGCAATTAGTATTAGTAGTAGTATTCACTTCCAGCATTACGAAAATATTGGAGTTAATATCTTTCAATTAATTAAGGTTTTTAGTTGAGATAAAAAGTCAGTGTCACGAGGGGGATTCGAACCCACGACCTTCGGCTAGATACGTCATTACTCTACCACTTCGATCCACCCGGACACTAACTTCCCTTCTGAACCCCACCTTATGAATTTTCCCCCCTTTTTGCCATTTTTCAAATGTCGTGTAATCTATTTGATTCTCGGCGACAAATGAAATGGCCACGGAGAGCTTTAGTGAAGATATACTTCATTTTAACTTATTAAATTCATTAGTTTTCGTGGTTCGTTTGACCAGTTAATATCTTTCAATTAATTGGTCAAGCGGACCACGAAAACTAGTGAATTTAAGAAGTTAAAATGAAGTATATTCCACTAAAGCTCTCCGTGGCCATTTCATTTGTCGCCGAGGATCAAATAGATTACACGACATTTGAAAAATGGCAAAAAGGAGGGAAAATTCAAAAGGTGGGGTTGAGATGGGAAGTTGGTGTCCGAGCGGATCGAAGTCTCGATGGCTCGGGTGGTAGAGTAGCGGCGTATTTGGCAGAAGGTCGTGTGTTCGAATCCCGCTCGTGACACTAATTTTTTTATCTCAAGCAATAACTTTCGTAAATATTAATTAATTGAAAAATAGATAAAATAATTAAAACCCTCGTCAATTGCAAACATACATTCGGTATTAACAATTATTTAGATTTGATAAATCACTTAAAGATCATAAATAAACCTGACAGCTTTGTTTTAGTATCATTTGATGTTACTAATTATTTACAAATATCCCTGTTACAGAATGTACTAAACTAATAAAACAAAAAGTCATTGATATAAATATAACCTCCAGCTTTCGACGATATATTTCGTCTTCTTCAGGGTAAATACGTAGCCAAAATTGAAAAACTATGACAATATGTTAAATAACAAAAAATATAGCATAAAAATTACACATTGAAATAACAATAGGTGAATTTCTTCCATCTTGGCCGCTCAGCTTATCAGTGAATAAATTCTTTTTATTTTAAATATGTGGTGATTAATGGCCGTTACTCGATATTTATTTAGAAATCGTGAGATGCGGTCTGGTGTGATGTAGGTTTCAGAAAAACATTTTCTTTATCGTGCCAACGTTTCGATCTTTTATTGAGATCATCTTCAGGGCTTGGGATTTACAAACAATGTCTACATTTAACAATTACATTTAGGATGTGGAAAAGTGAACTTATACAATGCAAAATATATTTTATATTCAAACATACTTTGTTTGAATATAAAATATATTTTGCATTGTATAAATTCACTTTTCCACATCCTAAATGTAATTGTTAAATGTAAACATTGTTTGTAAATCCCAGGCCTTGAAGATGATCTCAATAAAGATCGAAACGTTGGCACGATAAAGAAAATGTTTTTCTGAAACCTACATCACACCTGACCGCATCTCACGATATCTGAATAACTTTATTATAATTTTTCTGATATTTAACAACAATTATTTTATTTAATATGTCCAAACTCCGAAAAAAAACGTATATCCAAAAAGTGGATGTAATAACATTTCTTATCCTAGCCCTTTAATTTGTTTACGTCTGAACTAACACATGAAGTCATGAATTTACACTAATGAAGTTTTTCGGGAAGGAAGAACAACATATAATATGAAGTCTACTTGGAACGAAAACATTGTTACTAAGTATACAGGGTGTTACAGGGTAAAATTTCATTACTGCCATGGTCGATTCACTAAATAAAACGAGTGCAGTGCCACCAGAAGGAGATTTCTGTTTTGACTCTTTCCTGAGATATTAACATTTTTGTGATTTTAGGTTAAAATCAGATTTTTTTTGCATAAAATCGTAATATTTCAGCTTTAGCGTCACTGAAGTACAAATCTGATCGTTATTTTATAAACTACATTAAATTTTTTTAGAAGAAAAATATTGTAACAAATGGCAAAACCCTTGTTGGTTTTTTTTTTTTTTGAAAAATTGTCATCTTAATTTTCCATCAAACTTTGCAGGGATTTCAAAGTTGCCGTATTTTGTACGTATTCCAACGACATGCTCACTGATAGTTTTTAGAATTTTTGTTAGTGAAATCTCCTTTACAAACATGAATAACTTGATCGAACCCAAAGAGAGGAGCAACACAAGAACATCATACATATCATATTTTTAATAAAAACAATTATTAGTCGTTAACAAAAATTAGACGCAATTTTCTCTTATCATACAGTCTTCTAAAACCATTAAATAAAAATTTACAATGAAAATGAAGCTTCATTAAATTATGCATTTTTGCAAATTAACTGATGTTGTAAAATGTTGTTATTTTAGGAAAATTTAATGTAGTTCGTGAAATAAAGTCAGATTTGTATTTTAATGACCCAAAAAAGTTGAGAAATTACGGTTGTATGTAAAAAAAATTGATTTTAGGATAAAATCACAAAATTGGTAATGTTTCAGGGATCAATGGTTGAAACCTCGTTCTGGTGTCACTGGAGTCCGTTTTGTTGTAAATATACCATGGCAGTATTGACTTTAACCCTGTAATATCCTGCACATTTAGTAACATCGTTTTCATTCCAAGAAGGCTTCATGCTTTAAGTTGTAAAATAATTGATTTTAGACTAAAATCACAAAGATGTTAATATCTCAGGAATGAATGATGGAATCCTCGTTCTGGTGGCACTGAAGTACGGTTTGTTTTGAATCCATCATGGCAATATTCACAATTAGCGTTGTTAATACCCTGTATAATTTATAGTATTTAATAAAATATTTTGCTATGGAAATGTTCAGTCCTTTTTTTAAAAAGTTTTAATAACAAGAGGAATGTCATGAGGCATCCCAATTTTATGCACATTCTCCATGATTTCTTATCTTGTCTTTTTCGAACAAATTATTCTATTTTCACGTCGTAAATAAAACGACGATATGATCGTGGGAAGTGTTTTTTGTTTTCGCCAATGATCTTTTCTTTCCGGCGCTTTCGTGGACGACACGAAAGAGGGGACGCAGTTATGAAACTCCTAAGCTCTCGACATGAGTCTAATTGATGCGAACAGGTGGCTTGTTAACTCGGAAACGATAAATAACCGGCTTATTAACAAGGACGTGACGCAGGCTTGGGAAACGGCGGCAGCTGAATTATGTCATGTACGCTGACCTTTTGAAGGAAAGTTGACGGGCGTCTCGTTAAAAAAGACAAATCCACAAAAGTGCTGGAAAAAGCCTTCAACAGCCTTAAAACGCCGCTTGTAATAATTTCACTGCATACCTTAACATCTTCACGGGCTGCTTTATCAGCTTATTAATTTTATCATCTCACATTCGGCCAATATTTGTTTCCAAAAATATTTTACAGTGACACGAGAATTAGTCGGAAGTACATATTTTCATTTTAAAAAAATGAGGTTATCTTACTTTTGATTAAATTTTATTCAAAACTTGTTGGCGTGCAAGAGCCTGCGTGTCATTACAGGCTAATATTCGTTTTTATTTCATACTGGCGATTATAATTGTGATTGTAATATTGATAGTAACTGGTGATTTATCATGCCGGCCTATGAATAATGTAAACCTGTACATCATAATTAGTGTATAAACCGTTCATCACATGAACAGGTAATTAATAAAAACGTGCGGTGTTTAGTGACCGTTAGCCAATGATTATTTGGAGATCGTGAGGTGCGGATTAGGCACTCTCAACACGACACACAAGGATGACACATCTACACGGAAAACAAACACTTTGAGCCCTGAAGATGATCTCAATAAAGATCGAAACGTTGGCACGATAAAGAAAACGGTTTTCTAAAACCTACGTCACACCAGACCCCACTTCACCATCTCCAAATAATCATTAATAAAAACGTTATGAATTTCGTGCCTCTAGTAGTTTTTTTTAACAATATTCTGTCTATATGTTTGGAATGACTAACGACATTCCGATTACTACAGTATTTAGATTCAACTGTAGTATGTAAGACGATGGAAAAACTAAAATAAAATTGATAAAATAGTATACTCGTCGTATAAATGATCAAAGATCTAATGGTATGTTCCCAATAAATTATTTTCATCTCCGTTGTGGTGGAAGCTTTCTGAAAATTCGATATTTTTATACATTACTTGAGTATTTTAATAAATTATACGTCATATGAAAAATGTATTTTACGCTGTAATAATGTAGAAATCCTCGACGGGTGTGTTATTACCTAGTTGAATAAATTTTGAAACTTTTTTAAATTATTATTTGGACGTTGCGTTTATGTTTGTTTTGTTCTGTGTGTAATATTTTTGGATTGATTAAGTCGAAATTGTGTTTGTGTTCAAAGTGCTGTAGGATTTTGTTTGGGTTTTTTGCAATCATAGATATGTTGTTTTACCCTCTTATTTAGATATTGGGATGTAAGACCGATGTCAGTTGCCGGACAGTTTAAACAAATGATTTTGTAAATTACGTTATACTTATTTGTTTCTCGTGTGGGATCTTTAATTTTGGAAAAAAGTGTTTGTATTGTTTTATCGTTTTTGAAAGCTATTTTAAAGTTATCAGAAAAGAGAAATGTGTTTAATTTATGTAATAGACCGTGAATGAATGGCATGGATATGTATATTGGTATTTCTGTATTTGACAGATTTGATATGGTATTATTAGTAATAGCAGATGGTGTTAGTGTTGAGTTGTAGTTGTTGATTATTCTGTTGAGTTTGTGTTTGGAGCAGTGATTGTTATGTAGGATATGTTTGTATCAAAACATAACATCATATGTTCTGGTGGTGAAAAGATTAGCCCTTTGGCCGTGTTTATTATTGTATGAAGAGGATGGTGTGCTGTATTATTATTTGTAATAGTGGTTGGAGTTAGTGTTGAGTTGTAGTTGTTGATTATTCTGTTGAGTTTGTGTTTGGGGCAGTGATTGTTATGTAGGATTTTTATTTAGAAATCGTGAGATGCGGTCTGGTGTGATGTAGGTTTCAGAAAAACATTTTCTTTATCGTGCCAATGTTTCGATCTTTATTGAGATCATCTTCAGGGCCTGGGATTTACAAACAATGTTTACATATTATAAAATACATTTTGGATGTGGAAAAGTGAATTTATACAATGCAAAATGTATTTTATATATTTTGCATTGTATAAATTCACTTTTCCACATCCAAAATGTAATTGTTATATGTAAACAATGTTTGTAAAACCCAGGCCCTGAAGATGATCTCAATAAAGATCGAAACGTTGGCAAAAGAAAATGTTTTTCTGAAACCTACATCACACCAGACTGAATCTCACGATTTCTAAATAAATATCGATTAACGGTCACTAATCACCACACACACACACACGTTATGTAGATATGTTTGTATCATAACATAACATCATTTGTTCTTGTGGTGAAAAAATTAGCCCTTTGGCCGTGTTTATTATTGTATGAAGAGGATGGTGTGATGTATTATTATTAGTAATAGTGGATGGTGTTAGTGTTGAGTTTTAGTTGTTGATTATTCTATTGAGTATGTGTTTATGATAGTGATTGTTACGTAGGATATGTTTGTACATCTTTATGTTCTTGTGGTGAAAAGATTCATGGCATACGGGAATAATTCTGTGATGTAACCCTTTGGCCGAGTTTGTTATTGTATGAAGAGGATGTGTGAGGCAGCGATCCGTGTTTCTTGGTTTTTAATACCAATCTGTGATTTATGTGCCGTCCGGTTGTTTTATTACTAGTGTATCTAAAAATGGTATTGTTTTGTTGTTTTCGATTTCATGTGTAAGTTGTAGGCATGGGTGAAAACTGTTAAATTATCTAATGTAGTTTGACTCTGATTTGTTAATTTATCATCTACGTATTTAGTGAGAAAGGGTAATGTGAAATGAAGTTGTGGTATAACTGCGTATAATGTGTCATAATTATATCTGCAAGTATCGGGCCCAGGTTTAGTACAAGTAGCATTGTATAACTTTACTTTGTTCACATCCTACATATATTTGTATAATTTAAACAATGTTTGTAAATCCCATGCCCTGAAGATGATCTCAATAAAGGTCGAAACGTTGGCACGATAAAGAAAATATTTTTCAAAACCTACGTCACACCAGATCGCATCTCACGATCTCCAAATAATCATTAACTAACGGTCACTAAACACCACAATTTTTTTATATTGTTGTCTCAGCCAGTGCAAATCTAACATCTAAAAGGGATTTATACAACTGATGCGCAAAATATAGCCTGGTGCTAACAGGCTTGACCGTTTCATTCTCATTACAAAGGATGCGGAACGTTCAGAAATAAATTTTGCTTTCTTAGAAGCGATGTTCGTCCGAGCGAGCCAGATCTGATAAATTGTCAGATATAATCAGTAAACGTGCGATGAGAGGTTCAGTAGCTGTAGTGTTGATAGGATCTCGAGTTAGTAAGTTATACGGGGTGTAAGTCAGCAGTCGGACAAAAACTGCCTCGAATAAATCAGGCTGCGTTTGGGAAAGGAACAGGTTCCTACAAGATTTACTGTTCCGTTCTTTACTTTTTTCTCCTGCCGTCACCTCTTCCTTTTTTCCTTCTGTCTTCCTCTGTTTGTATCTTTCTCTCCCTCGGCCTTTTTTATGTATCGGCCCGAAGAGCCGGACGGCAGAGCGTGCTACCGGTCGTTTGATTTGCTGCCGACGAGGGCTACTGCTCCTCAGGGATTAATTGTTGAAAACAAGTTCGGCTCGCCCTTTTGAACCGGCTTTGCAACAGACGTTTATCGTCAGGGTCGTTTTTACAAACGGTATTTTCTCAAGCACTGTACCTTCGCCCCGTCAGTGAAAATAGCCGTTTCCCCTTTTACATATAACCTGTCCTCATATTTTATCGCCGGTGGAGAAATCCCTTTGCTAGAAGTAGTTTTTTAAAATGACTCCGTGTTCAGAATATTTTACTATTAGGTGCAACCACATTTTGATTGAATTTATTGTTCTGGGCCTGGTAAGTTGCCACGGCGGATCGGATGAGGAAAAAGAATAATTGATTGTACTTGTTATCTAAGGTCTTCCTCAAGACACTTGCTTTTTCATCTCAACCAAGGCCTTAGATGAAAAGTATTATCAATTAAAATAATTATGATTACTTAAAACATATAAGGAATAAGAATAATGCTATTAATTAATTAATAGAAAAAAAATATTTTACATTGTATAAATTCACTTTTCCACATCCAAAATGTAATTGTTATATGTAAACAATGTTTGTAAAACCCAGGCCCTGAAGATGATCTCAATAAAGATCGAAACGTTGGCAAAAGAAAATGTTTTTCTGAAACCTACATCATACCAGACCGCATCTCACGATTTCTAAATAAATAAGAATAATATTTTATACATTTCAAATTTCATTCTTTCTTAAATTGAACAACTTTTAGTACAAAATTTATAGTCACGTTTGGTTCACTATGTTATAAACTTCTTCAAATTTGCTCCTTGATCCCCTTTCCTAGGGCCGCTGCATTCGAACCCGGGACTTTTACCGTACAGCGATACCGTGTCAACGGCAAAACCATTGCGGCCACTGACGCCCTTATTCGACTTTAATTATGCCAACAATGATTTCTGATCAAAATCTAACAAAAAATCAATAATTTTGACTACTGCAGCACTAATTTTCAAGCAATGGAAGTTTTGCCTTGTCCGACGAATACACAAAGCTTGTCAAACCTACCGCCCTATTAGTTTATTGCCATTTTTAAGTATCACCTTAAAAAAACCTCTACAACGGGAATCAATCTTATCAACAAATCTTTGAATATTGCTCAGCCAATCAATTTGCGAGACGCCACCATTTTTGAGGATATTTTTGCATTCTCTCTCGAAAAGAGAGTGCTGCTCGGCGTATGTTTAATTGTGGGACAGGCTCTCGATCAAGTCTGGTTTTACTCGGCTACCATGAGAATCTGGAAGGCCAACCATGTACACACTTTTTAATACTTAAACAATATCTTGTTGTTATTTTAGAGTTTGTGTTGGATCAGGAGTTCCTCAGGGCATCATGCTGGGTCCGTTGTACCATATCGAATAACCCTTCTCATCCTGACCGTAAGATTCTCATACATGCTAAAGATATCATCATATTATCGTCAAACCTTCTTCCACTCAAAAAATGTTTATCTTGGTCTGTATATAGACAACAGACTTCATTTACACCCTAATACGTCCAAAAAAGAACAGAAGTAATCAAAACTACAGACTAATTAAACGTCTACTTGACAAGAGGTCCAAATTATCTCCTGCCAGCAAAATAATCATCTAAGCAGCCATACTTAAAACTATATGGACTTACGATACTGAACTGGGGATTCAATCCAATCTTAATCGCATTCAGATCTGGCAATTACATTCACTAAGATCTATTGCACAATTTGTAGCAAAATAAATATGCACTAAAAGGTGATGAAATCGTGCAATTTATAATTATTTTGAACAACTTATGGTCTTTCCATCTAAATCCGATGGAACTTGGATGGAAATGGAGCCTCGCAGCTTTCCTTCTGTCCTTCCACATCAAAGTCACAATGAAGCAAATAATAACTTGAATGCCATTTCGTCAAACATATTTTTTCCAAACGTGAAATTTAAATAATTATAAAAAACGTAAACTGTAGTAGTGAGAAAAGAAAAAATGTTGGAAAATCGGGAAAAACTGTTTCTGAACATATCGTTCGCTTACATTTTCTGTCATGCATTTTAGCTAATCGCCATTCAGTGGAGTTGTCTGTATAAGGGGATTAGCGACTGTAAGTCGAATTTACATAGTTTAGTTGTTGATGTGTCCTATGGGTTTGATTTACTTGATTGGGTCCTCTGAATTCATTATACAGTATGTCGTTCAGTTGGAGGTGTCTCAAATAAGAAATAAAAGAGCCAATATAATAAACAGTTGCATATATTAAACAAGCAAACCCATAACTAAATAGCAAGAAGTTTGGAAAGAGAAATAATATATTTTTGAAAACTCTTGTGGTTCCATAAATAGAAAATTGACTTTTCAAAACGCTGATGACTTTTGACTTTATAGTCTTTGTTGGCGTGAAATCTACGAAGTCATCATTTTCTATTTGCAGTCCTCTCATTTAAGTCATCTAAACCCAATTGAACTATTCCGAGGTAGATACTATAATGGGGTGGTTGAAATAGTATCTATGCTTGTGAAATCTGTGAGTCTCATTCCTAGACTGTGGTATCTGCGACTCTTAGTTTAAATAAAAATGTAATTTGATCCTAACATATCAATCTTGGTCTTCTTATCCTCGCTGGTTTGGTCTGTCAGGCGCATTTCGCCATCGTCAGTGTGACAGATGGGCAGACCAAGATGACCGGTATTGATTACAAATTATTATCCGACTGTAGGTCGAAATCTCATGAAGAAATAAAAATGACATAAACCTGACTGAAATCTGACAGACTAAAGAAGCAAGGATTGGCAGGACAAAAGGATTGGAAACGACCAAATTGCAAATTATATCATAGAATAAAATAATAGTTTATTGATACAAGACAGAACAAAATTTATTGTGAAGCTTTCTTCTGGCAATACTTTCTTCTAAATCAATTTAAATAACAAAACAGTTTTAAGGAGTAAGTTAGTAGTAAGTAGTACCTAGTACCTAAGTTAGGTTCGTACCTAGTAGTGTGTTTTATTGTTATGGGAAATCAGCAATCTTGGCCAGGTTATGTCAGAACATCTTTCACTCTCCCATGTCTTCACACGACTTATTTCAGGTTGATTTTCTGAGAATTTTCACCACATCAGTCCGCAGTGTGATTTATCCTCAGATAAGTGATATATCAAGGACTGTCCGTGGCACGGTTCAGAAACTTGTTTTACAAATTCTGCGACCTCCTTCGTGTGAGACTCTAGTAGAAGCGTGTAGGTGTAAGGAGGATCGGTTTAACCACACTTTCCACAGTAAAAACTTATTGTTTCACAACGGGCCGAACTGACAACAGCCCAGAGGGAAAAATAGCTTGTATTTTCTCAATAAGATAAATGTACTCGGACACAGTCACATCTTTGAATTGAATTTTATTGAGCAGCAACGGTCCACGTTTGAACAAGATGATTCCATGCGGTTTATTATGATCAATTTTTATTTTCCAACGGCTTCAAGAATTTTGCATGGCGTAATCTGCTCTATAATGAATCTATCTAGTGCAGGAGGATGATTTAGGTTAGTTAAAAAGAGTTGTAAAGTCATCCTTCTCGCAGCAGATTCTCTGGAAATCTCTTTTGATACCTAAAATAAATTAAATTCAAAATAAGAAAATGTCATTCCGATTTTGCCAGCAAACCCCAATGGAACTATCGTATTACAATTTTCTATCTTCCCAATATGGTAATGTTTTTTAATGGCAATAAGGCGTATAAAAACAATAAACGTGTCTACCTTGCTGGTGAAATCTTGAAAAGACAAGAAGCTACCTTACTTCCCACACGACCATTTAGAAACATGCTATGTATTTATGTAACTTTCATTATTAGTCGTGAACACAGATTATGATAAGATAGTTGAATGTAACATTCTTCCGTGTGGGAGGATGGCATAAAAATCACATGTTCTAAGCCTGTAGAGCTGTCACATTTTTTCTGGCTGTATCCTCTCTCAAGTTATCTCGGGCTTGATCAATTCCATGACGTAAAGTATGTTTTCTCAACTCGTTACATTTATTGCAGCACGAATTTCAACTTAGAGAAACCCTTAAATACAGCTGGTTAATATTTTCTGTCATTCCATAAAATGTACATCTTTGAGAATACGTTGTTTAGTTGAGAGCGATTGATTTATCATCACACATTATTTCTTGGACCTACTTGTGCGTAGTTGACTGGTCTATCGTAGGAAAGAAAACCTATCATCAGACAAAGTTTCTAGATATTTCTGCCTGGAAAGTGCATCCAGATTTCCCAGGTATGCTGTTGAGTTGTCCCTATCTAAGAGTTTGCAGTCGCCCTACTGGCAATAGGATTTTTTCCTATGTACTGCATAGTGCTATATCGTCTCCAGAAGTCTTAGGCCTGTAGCCTCGCTAGTCAAACCATTTATCAAATGAGCATCCATGGACATTTGAACTACTTTGAAAAGTGTGGGACTTTTTTTGGCACTCACCTTGTACCACATTTCGTCTATAATTTTTTATTTAGTTGGGGTTGTTGAAAATTTTCCTAAATTCAATCGTCGTCCTTTAGGGCCCATCTTATTCACGCTGTACGTTAGACCTAATATTTTAATTTCGTTTATTACGTTAATGTAAATGATCAGTTTACAAAGGAAAACAACGGTATGTAATCTATGCTCACATTTTATGACAATTAAAGTCCTCATAAATGTATTCCATCAAAAACAGTACAAAAACCATTTCTTAAATTTCATGTTGAAATTAGGATGGAAAAGGGCCGTTTATGGTGGCAGGGAACAGAAGCAGAACAGTCATTACGTCCTATTTGTGCCTCTCGAGCCGTCAAAACATTGAAGAGAGGCTCAGTGATGCCGCCTGATGAAGCCTGATGAAGGGGAGGCGTGTATAATCGAAACGTCAACTTTCAATGGGGCCCGTCCATCGGTAGCATATGCTACACACACGTTGGGATTGGACAAAAAACTGAGAGCACTCCGTGACGGAGGCGGCCTTTGAAGACTTAGCCACGGCTGTCTCCCTTTTTCCCCGACGTTAAATTGATTTCACACGAACTGTCTGATGCCCGCTCCCAGCAAAGAGAATTCCCCTCTCTCTCTCCACTATCAATAAAACGTTTCGATAATACGATTACGGATTTTTATGCGACATAAGTCCGTAACCAAAAGCAGGGACACAAAATTGATTATCACTAAATTGTCTTAAAACAAATACAATCTATCCAACTAGTGATTAGTTCATTCTCTTAAACCACCTTCGCGATCATGGCCGGTAAGTTAACAAAAATCTTCAATTATCGAAATAGTGCAATAATTCTGTACCGAGATCTTTTTTGAACAATTTTGGCTACTATACTCCACGTTTTGGACTGTCAGACAGTATCGGTTTTTCGCAATATTCAGAGTAAGTGTGATTTTTGTTTAGCCTGGCCCCATTAATGTTCGTAACAAATGGTGAAAAAAGTAGGTTCGGTTAACAGAACTCAATGAGCTCCTATATTATCAGGATTCAATAAAGGAATTTAAAGAAGCCCCCAAAACCACAAAAGTTAAAGAGCTTCTTTTGTATCAAAGTTCAATAAAAAAAAAATCTAAAAAAGCTCCTAAAGTAACACAAGTCGAGGATCTCCTGAAGTATCAAGATTTAATAAAGAAAACTTGGGAAGCTCCTGAAGTAACACATGTTCAACGAGCTCCTTAGTATTAGGATTCAAGAAAGGAATCTAAAGAAGCACCTAAAGTGACAGAAGTTGAAGAGCTCCTATCACCATTCAATAAAGAACTTTAAAAAACTTCCTAAAGTAGGAAGATTCAATAAAGAAATCCTGAGAAGTTCCTGAAGGAAGAGTTGTCAAGCAGTTCCGTTAGTATCAGGATTCAATAAATGAAATTAGTGAAGCACCTCAAGGAACAGAAGTTAAAGAGCTCCTTTTGTATTAACATTCAATAAAGAACTCCAAAAAAACTTCCTAAACTTGCAGGAGTCAATAAAGAAGTCATGAGCAGTCCCTGAATACGAGTAGTCAAGAAGCTCCTTTAGTATCAGGATTCAAGGAATGAAATTAATGAAGCACCTCAAGTATCAGAAGTTAAGGAGTTCCTTTTGTATTAACATTCAATAAAGAACTCGAAAAAAACTTCCTAAAGTTGCAGGAGTCAATAAAGAAGTCATGAGCAGTCCCTGAAGTAAGAGTAGTCAAGGAGCTCCTTTATTATCACGATTCAAGAAATGAAATTAATGAAGCACCTCAAGTAAAAAAAGTTAACCAGCTCTTATGGTATCAACATTCAATAAAGAACTCTAAAAAACCTCCTGAAGTAGCAGGATTCAATAAAGAAATCCTGGGAAGCTCCTGATGTTAGAGCAGTCAAGGAGCTCCTTTAGTATCAGACTTCAAGAAAGGAATCTCCTAAAGCAACATCAATCAAAGAGCTCTTATCTAGTATCAGTATTCATTTCAGAAATCTAAAGACGTTCTAAAGCGATAGAAATCAAAGAGTTTCTATTGTACCAGTATTCCATAAGTCGTTTTGATTTTCCTTCTCATTGGTTTTTTTCCGTTTTGATTCGTATAAATTTTAAAATAGTTTATATGATATGTCATTCGTGTATACACGTGTGTAAAACTGAGTAGTAAATTTAGTTATTACACAATAAGTTCTCCAATCTAAATAAATTCTAATTTTCAACTTTGGAAAGATGTTCCGTTAGATATGCTGGTCTCACTTGTACTCTGGACCTATCAATGGATTTTGACATCTAAACTCAAGAAATCGGATTAGATGTGGGAGAAAGCTCATTACACCAGTCTTTTTCTATTCGCCATTAATTTGACAGATTAACTGATGCATAAAGTTATTTATACCAAATTTATGATGAAAACGGTTCATTGTTATGTGAACAGATAAATTTCGAAATAATTCATGGGCCAGCCTTAATGTTGACGTGATTAATACGTTGGTTCTAGTTTATGATATCAGGGGGCCGTAAAAGGGAGGTGCCCCCGGAAATTGTTAACAAAAGTGGAAGTATTAAAGGTAGCCTGTCAAAGCTTATTTGCATACAATGCGCGACCTGAATGAATTGTGTTGACGCATATGAATGTCTCTATATTTGTCTTATGAATATGTACCAGATTCAACGATGTCCCTGGCCATACATCGTTGGATAACATTGTCTCGTATTGACATTAATTTTGAGGACAGTTAGCCAAATTGGTTTCGCTGAATAGATTCATTATGCGACTTTCGCAATGCAAATTTCTCACTCCGAAGCAGAGAGACGACGGTGGGATTGTACGCCTGCAAATTTGCGGCTATTACCATTTAAAAAAAATTATACAATCGCTTAATAGTCTTTATAAATTGAGTGTTTATTTAATAAATCATAATGAATGGTGCTATAAGTTAAAAAGTTCTTTAATACCTACAAGCAAAACTATTTGTTTGACGATTTTTTCGAAGGTTCTGTCGGTTGGAACATGTAGTTGGATAGTTTCATATCATTTTGGTCATCCAGTCCTTGCTCTTTTGGTCTGTCAGTCGCGTTTCGCCTTCTCGCCACCTTGTGTGTTTATTTTATCAGCAAGTACATATACAAAATGTAGGAAAACGACACTTGGGCTGGGGTATATTCTATAAAAGGCTAGACAAACAGAAGTTTATTGTGAATAAATAATTTATACATTTTATAAAATAATATTAACAAATTAAATTTATTATGATATGGTTGTTGAAACCGTTAGCCAACGATCACTGTTTAGTCTTGATGAAAAAGAAAATTCAGTTGTTACAAGCTTTCGATGTCATTGTCAGGGTAAAAGAAAATTAAAGATCTCTACCGATTGACACAATTAAGTCTTTCACATTTTTATTCTTTTTCACATTCTTTTTAAATTTCTTCGAAGACCGATCCAGACCCAACATACTTTGACTTAAATATGTGTTAGGACTGAGTCGGTTTTCTAAGAAATTTGAATTTGTCTGTGAAAAACTTAAACTGTAGACATCTTTACGATTGTTTTTCCCTGATGATAAGCTTAAAATATTTAAGTTTAACGCATGTCAGTAATAACTAAATTGGCTTTTGCATTAAGACCAGACCGTCCAATTTATTCGTGAATATTTCTATTGTATCTACTGATACATTTAGCACTTAAAGCCAAAGTTCTAGCATTAACCAAAATAATCAAATTAAAAAACCTTTCTTTTTTTACATTTCCAAAAATTAAACTCATTAGTTGGATGCAGGCAACATTCAGGAATAACCAGTGATCTCTGGCAAAAAAATCTGTACAAAAATTATACATTGGGAATACTTCTTGATATCTTATTCTTCTTCTTGATATATAGAATTATTTTATTGCACATTTTACTAATAGTAAAACCTACTAGATTAGCTGTATTAAAGTTAAACAAGTAGTTTACACAACAAAGCTATGATATTAAACACAAAAATACATGAATTTTTAAATTACCTTAACTTTTTGTGGTGGCAGTAGAAAAACACAATCTAACTGATTATGAAGATGATATCAAAGGATACTACTTAATCTTTCTATTTCTTTCTATTTTAATACACTAAATTAAACACCACTTTTCAAATATGTCGTAATAGCCTAATAACTTTTCTAATATATCACAATTTTTATTACAGCTTAATAAAATCATACATTCTTCTAAAAAATAATAACGTAACCACTTGCATACATATTTGATCGGAAGAAAATTATACTATGAGATTTCTTCTTGAGATATGTGAAACGTTTGTTTCTCTGTATTGTTTCTTCTTCTTTTATAAACAGCTTATTAATATTACTTTTTCCTGGATTTAACACACTAGTGCCATAATCATTCCATTTTCTTTATTTGTTAAATTAACACTCATATTTTTTTAAAGTAATAATAACCCAAACTCTTTCATGTGTTCTCTCCGAAAATTAAAACGTGTGATTTCTTTTTTAGATCTGCAAAGCATAGGACAAGGTTTTCTGTTGTTTGTTGTTCTTCTTGAACGTAAACAAAAATTGGATTGTTCTATTAGTCAAAACTTACACACAAAAAAATGGTTTGTAAGCATAGTTAGTCCATGATGTCACCCACAAAAAGTGATAAAAAGATTGTGGGAACTCAAAGGGAATTCTGAGTAATTCCGCAATCATTAATATTTATTAATTATGCAGAAATCGTGACAGGCGGTCTGGTGTGATGTAGGTTTCAGAAAAACATTTTCTTTATCGTGACACGTTTCGATCTTTACTGAGATCATCTTCAGGGCTCAATAAAGATCGAAAGGTTGGCACGATAAAGAAAATGTTTTTCTGAAACCTACATCACACCAGACCGCATCTCACGATTTCTGAATTATTATCGATTAACGGTCACTAATCACCACACATTAATATTTATTATGAAGAAATTATATAAAAATTTTTAAAACATTACTATTACTAAATAAGCAAAGAATTTTCGGTTGGCCAAGTTAATTTTTTTGTTGTAACAAAATTTAAAAGTAAAAATAAAATTATTGTAATAAGTTTTTCAGATATGTTAAATTGTGGGCACATATTTTCTTTTCAAAATCTTTTGTTACCGTTGTATTGTTACCTAAAGATAAATCTTTGCCCAAAATTTCCCTTTTTTTATTCGATTATTTCGTCTATCTATAAAAATATCGCTATCCGGCCCAATGAGCGACGCCTCCAAAAACTCAAGTTTAGTTTACCTTTAACTGCTACTTTATACGTGTGGTATAAACAACACTCCCACTGGAAAATGTTTTGGTGAATTTGTTTTTTTCACATAAATTAGCTATCTTTGATCAAAAGTGGACTGTAGGTAAAAACGAAAATAAAAATTAAAGTTTATATTACCTTTAATTTATTACGCAGTAGCATTAATTATGTTGCCGATTATGAGGGCTACGTTTTGACACTTGTCCCAAAAACTTTTTTTAACTTAAGTAATAGCTTAACCTCTCAAAGTGCACCTGTACAAAAATTATAAGTAATTTAACTTTAATATTTGTGCTGGGGGTATATGACGTATATGACAGTCTTATTAATTAATTATGAAGAGGACTTCTTTCCATTTGTTCCATAATTGCACTCGCAAATATTATGACATTTTAATAAAATATTTTTAACTTTGGAAAGCTTAAATAGGCATGAAATTATTTTTTACGTGTGGTGATTAGTGACCGTTAGTGGATGATTATTCGGAAATCGTGAGATGCGGTCTGGTGTGATGTAGGGTTCAGAAAAACATTTTCTTTATCGTGCCAACGTTTCGATCTTTATTGAGATCATCTTCAGAGCATGGGATTAACAAACATTGTTTACATTTAACAAATACATGTAGGATGTGAAAAAAATGAATTTATACAATGCTAAAAAATTTTATATTTTTTAAAAATTATTTTTTTTACATCTAAAATATTTTAGCATTGTATAAATTCATTTTTATAAATATTTTTTATATTCAATCAAAGTATTTCTACTCATTCAAAGTGTTTGTTTTCTGCGTTTGAGTGAGTAGAAATACTTTGACTGAAGAAAAAAAAATTTTTTTGCATTGTATAAATTCACTTTTTTCCACATCCTACATGTATTTATTAAACTTAAACAATGTTTGTAAATACCAGGCTCTGAAGATGATCTCAATAAAGATCGAAACGTTGGCACGATAAAGAAAATGTTTTTTTGAAACCTACACACGTCAAACCGCATCTTACGATTTCCGAATAATTATTTTTTACAAATTTACAATTTTTTCACTAGTCTCGTGTCTGTAGTTACTTCATTTGTCTGTATATACCTTCTAGACAATAAAAAACGGGTAAACAAGTGTGGTTGGAAGGTAATTTTTCTACGCTTAGCCTAACCCATTCAGGATGGCCAGAGACCGCGATATCGTGCTGTACTCTGTCCACTGTTAGATTCAAGTTTAAGCTATTTTTAGGGCTAGTGAGAATGGAAAATGTAGGAAGCACAACGCCATTGTTTACCGTTTTTAGCAACACACTGCTTCCTTGAACTTCAATCTAAAATTGAAGGGACTTGAGCGCGATATCACGCTCGATGTACCTGAGTAGAGGCTCTCAGTTACCTCAGGAAGCAAGATCACGCTCACTGAGCGGAAAGGACTGAGACAATTTTCTGTAGATGAAGACGTGACATACCAAATAAGCAGTCCAGGATAATATACGTATGTTAACTGATGATAAATATAAACTATTTCTGTCATTTCTGATTATTTAATAATGACAATGGATTATTGTTCGAAACGTTATCCTTTTAATATATTTGATTTATGGTAGCGTTGGCTATTGAACATAAAATGAAGATAAAAGAAGCAATAAAATATTTAAAAATAGTATCCGAAGGTTTAAAAAAAAGTCGTCTAAAGTGTACCAAAGGTAATAACGGAACTTACATAATTGGCAGCTCGTCAGCATAATTCCAGCCAAGAGATGATATATTTTCTTCCATATAATGAACGTTTTAATAGAGGAAGCGGCCCCGCCGACTCCAATAAACATCACTCGCATCGGTTCATCCCTCAAAGTAATAAACGACTCGTAAAACATCCGTTTTTAGATCGCCATCCTTCCACAACGGGCCGGGTATTAGTCACGGCTCTCAAAGACGCTGCACTCAGCGTGTATCTTGACAAAGTGCACCTGACATCTCCCCCTGACGGCACTAATTTCCCATGTCAGCCTTACTTAACTCGCACCCCTGAGGGCTTCCTGTTTTGACTACAGATGTCCCGGCTTGTTTATTCTCAAGGAGAACATACAATGCCCCCTGAGATTTAATTATAGTGGATAATCTTAGCTTCCCGGTCGCTCGTTTTCTATAAATCTCGTTGTATGCTATGTATAAGAAACGTCGCTTATCTTGGCCTGGTTTAAAATGACAATACTGATGACTGCGATCCTAAATATAATACTTCTTCGTTTTAAGTGTACTATTTAAATGTTAGAATAGCGATACATTCCTCGTCGTTAAGTCTGAGAAAAATCTCATTCTACTCTAGTATATTGCAAGGCGTACCGTGATCAGACGTCAATTCTTCATGAAGTCTTCATGTCCAATGGGACTAAAAAGTCACTATTGTCCATAATTTAATTTTCACTTGTATTCGTGATATTTCAGTTTTCGTGTTACTTCAACCTTTCACAACTATTTCTTATAAAGCCCCCAAATCTCCAAAAGTATTAATCCTTCTGTAAATTTGATTACATTAATGGAAGAAGATTCATTAGTTTTCTGTTTTTTTCTTATTGTAACTTTAAGCTGGAACATAAACTTACAACCCAAATACTTCTATAAAGTATAAATAAATGCCTAATTTCTCAAAGGTAAGTTATCACAAGTGAAAACCTTACCACTTATCTTTTATTGGATACCTTTTTAAGAAAAAAATTAACTCTTTGCTCTCTCTCTCTCTCTCTCTCTCTCTCTCTCTCACTTTCTCTCTGTCTGTCTGTCTCTCTCTCTGTCTCTCTCTCTCTCTCTCTTTCTCTCTCTCTGTCACTCTCTCTCTCTTTTTATTTGCATTTTATATTTTATCCTCCAATACACGCCTTTATTCTGCCAAGCAATTAGATTACTGATCATAATTTTTGTAATTTCCTTAATGTAACATCATTTAGTATATTAATCTACTAAAATTAATTCTAACACAGAATACCAAGGAAATATAATTTAGTTTAAACTAAAAGTAAAGGAATTGAACAAACCGAAAATGAGTTTTCGTCAACACTTTCAAAGTTGAAAACTAATAGGCCATCATAAAATATTCAATCGACGACGCTATTATAGAGAATGGGACCGCCCCGACGAAAAAACTACCGAGCCGGTGTATTTCAAACAAAATTCCTCGACACCGATTATTGCTGTGGACAATTAGAAGTTGTCAGTTGTGATGGGTAGAGGAGAGATCCAGATTCCTGAGGGCTGCGGGAACGATTTAATTACCTGTATAATGCCACCGAGAAACCCACGGCTTGTTAGGAGACATCACAGCAACGCCTATTCGTGACAATCTGCCTCCCCCGACACGGATAACAGTTTGTTCCTCTGACGTTTGATTCCTTTAATGGAATATATTCGATCTTTATATCCGACACTTATATTCTTTATCGCTTCCTTTATTAAATAATCGATACTCAATGTTCAAGGTTGACATCTGAACAGATCAATTTGTTTTACTAGCGATACTAGAGATAGTGCTGGCTTCATAATTTTCCTTAGTTAACAGCTTTAAATTCTTCAAAACAAAAAGTCCTAACAATAAGGTCTGGCTGGTAAAATAACTGAGACATTATCGGATTAAACATGACCATTATCGAACAACTCTGTATAATTAAAAAGTTTTTGCAGTGTTTAAAATTCGATGGCTCTCATCATCTTCAAATAAAATTTTAATAATCACTACATGAGCATTCTTTGGACCTTCATGAAGATCACCATATGGAACTGGTTTGTTTAACTTGGCAGTTTTCTCTACTCTGTTCCACCTCTCTCTCTCTCTCTCTCTCTCTCTCTCTCTCTCTCTATCAATCTATCTCACTCTCTCTCTTTCTCTCTCCTTCTCTCTCTCACACTCTCTCTCTCTTTCTCTGTCTGTCTGTTTGTCTCTCTCTCTCTATCTCACTCCCTCTCTCTCTCTCTCTCTCTCTCTATCTATCTATCTATCTATCTATCTATCTATCTATCTATCTATCTATCTATCTATCAATCAATCTGTCTCACTCTCTCTCTTTCTCTCTCCTTCTCTCTCTCACACTCTCTCTCTCTTTCTCTGTCGGTCTGTTTGTCTCTCTCTCTATCTCACTCTCTCTCTCTCTCTATCTATCTATCTATCAATCTATCTCACTCTCTCTCTTTCTCTCTCCTTCTCTCTCTCACACTCTCTCTCTCTCTCTTTCTCTGTCTGTCTGTCTGTCTGTCTCTCTCTCTCTCTCTCTCTCTCTCTCTCTCTCTCTCTCTCTCTCTTTATCTATCTAACTATCTATCTATCTATCTATCAATCTATCTCTCTCTTTCTCTATATCTCTCTATCTATCTCTATTTTTTTTTTCAAACTCAATTTTTCTCCGCCTCGTTGCTCTTCCCTCTCACTCCGTGACATTCTCACTGACCCTCTCTCTCTCTCTCTCACTCACTCTCTCTCTCTCTCTCTCTCTCTCTCTCTCTCTCTCTCTCTCTCTCTCTCTCTACATATATATACCTATCTTCCTATCTATCTATTTATCTATCTATCTATCTATCTATCTATCTACATCTATCTATCTATCTATTTCTTATTTTGGTAGTTTACTCTGCACTATTCGCTCTCTCCTTTACACTTTATCTCCCTCTCTTCCTGTTTTTTCTTTCTCTCTCTCTCCCCCTTTTCTCGACAGTTTTCTCTACTCTCTCTGCTCTACTGTCCTTTACTTTACTTATTCTCCCAAAATCTCTCTCCCTCTCTCCATATCTATCCCTCCTTCTCAATTTTCTTTCTATCTCTCTATGTATACATCTGTCTGGCTCATTCTGTACAACTATACACTAGTGACGTATATACACAATATAGTGGAAAAAAGAGCAGGCTCAATACTTCTCCTTCAAAAACCTCATTTGAAATTGTTGGTTGTTATCCACGTTTGAGATCACATCTCTAGACTGAGCTTTTTGCGATTAATAGTTGAAATAAAAATTACACATAACTGCCCAGTGAATATTAAGCTACATTTTATCGAAAACGTCCAAATAACACGTTCTCCTCAAGGACAGACCTTAATTGGAATCCAACTGTCTCACATATATAAAATAATAAATCATATAGTATGCATAGCTCCGTACACTATTCCCTATTTATAATAATCAGAACCCCAAATTGTTTTTCCTAATTTTCAAAACCAGTTGTTTAATGAATGAATCATGATTAATTATTTTTGGAGAGGCAGTCATTGAACTTGTACTAAATTATACAAAACGTCTATTTCCGTTAGACCACTTGTAATGGTTCACTGTTAAATCAATTATTATATTCAATAAATATTCATAGATAGATGTCAGACATAACAAATTGGGCCTTTAATAACGTGGAGATAAGGAATGCACGATGTTTGGCCTGTTGGTATAAATAAGCCTTCCATGTCCATGATTGGTGCCGAGGAACAGTCATTTGAATCGGACAGGTGAGGATTGAAAGGAGGAGCCGAACGTCATCCGTGCCATATGGACACAATCCAAGATGGCCGGCGGTCATTAATCATCAGCCGGTCATTTTTCAGCATTAGCCACTCCTCGTCCCTGGTAATGGGGCCTTATTAACGGTGCCCGAGGCCTGTATTAACGCGGTGATAATGAAAGGGTTAAACGAGGCCATGGCGTGGTCCTCTGACGGCTTAATTCGCCGCTGGCGTGCCTCGCTCGCTCGCAACCGGCCACGGATTTTACTACAGCAATCTCCATCACCCGTGAGCGAGGGATTATGGAGGTTTGTGGGAATGGAAAATGCATTTAGCCGTTTAAAAAATATTATCCTACCCGGCAGTCACGAAAGGTTAACCGAGGCCATTGAGTCATAATGCATGCACTAAAGTACTGTGCTGGTAATGTTAATTTGAACAATAAAATTGAATATCTTTGCATAAGGTCTTCAAGGAGACCGTTCATTAAGTGACTAGATAATTTCCTATTATTTATGTAACAAATATACGAGGTTTCTTGAGTTTGGTGTTCATTATGTATTGCTATTTCCTAGCAAACACAGTTTTCTACCTAAGAAAATACAGTTCTCTGCCTAAATGCAGCATCGAAAGAAAATTAACTATAATATACATGTATATGTTTACAAGGAGAGGCTAAGAAAAGCTCACTTAGGCTCCAGAAACAAACAAATTGGAAAGGAACTAAACAATTCGGGCATACAACCATAATCAACAAAATCAGACACCCATTATTACAAATGGGGACTGACTATACTTCCTACAAAGTCTCAACGGACTATAAAGGAGAGGAAGAACACAGGAGAGCATAAGATACAATGATATGGTACACAAATGGCTCCAAAACAAACGAAGGAACCGGATCAGGCGTTTTCTATACAAGCCCAAAACATCAAATCAAACTCATTAGGGAAGTACACTTCGGTCTTTCAAGCAGAAGTACATGCCATCAATGCTTGTGCCCTGGAAAATCTTAAAAGAGATTACACTGGCAAAAAATCCTCATAAGATCTGATAGCCAAGCAGCTATTAAAGCATTAAAATTAGCATTGAAGTAAAAGAATCACATCAAAATTAGTCAGTGAATGAATCCAAAATCTCCAAAACCTAGGGAAACACAACAACCTGATGATATCTTAGGTGCCACGGCACAGGGGAAATTTGGGTAATAAGAAAGCAGACAGACTGGCCAGAGGAGGTCCTGCAAGACCATACATAGGCCCTGAACCTATACTTGGGATAACAAAAACAAATATAGAATCTTCCATCGCAGAATGGATCGAAACAAAACAAAAGGAGAAATGGATAAACTCTAGCGGTGCTAGATGTAGTAAACCTATGATGAAACAACCCTCACCAAGACTGGAGAAAGCATTGCTGCATTTGGAGAGGGCCAAAATCAGAGGAGTGGTTGGACTACTAACCGGTCACTGGCATCTGAGACAACATCTACACAACATGTGTATATACAACGGTGATCCCATTTGTAGATTATGTAATGAAGAGGAGGAAACAGCAACCCATAACATCTTCGAATGTGAAGCAACAGCCCAAGGAGATTTAACCAAACGTATTGAAAAAACTTAGGGAATCAAATTGCAGCAGCGACAGTCAATGGCCTGATACTTCTAAGGAGAAGGATTGAGTCTATTGCACTAAACTAAGGAACTAGGAAGGTACAATAAGCCAAAAGGCTGCAGTGCTTGGGGAGCGCAAACCCCGCTTCCTAGTATCCTTTTTACCACACCATACCACACTCGTTGTTCGTATGAGAGACCGAAAACGTGATTTTAAAAGTATCGAATCCCTGTATTGATAATCTGAAAGAAATTACTACTAGAAATGCAACCATAGAAACTATGATTATTTGGTGATCGTGAGATGCGGCCTTGTGTGATGTAAGTTTGTTGTAATGTGTGGTGATTAGTGACCGTTAGCCAATTATTATTTGGAGATCGTGAGATGCGCGGTGTGGTGTGACGTAGGTTTTAGAAAAACATTTTCTTTATCGTGCCAACGTTTCGATCTTTATTGAAATCATCTTCTTTTTTAAATCTAAAATTTTCTTGCATTGTATAAATTCATTTTTTATTAATCTAAAATTTTCTAGCATTTCATAAATTCATTATTTTTCACATCCTACATGTACTGGTAACATTTAAACAATGTTTATAAATCCCAAGCCCTGAAGTGATCCCAATAAAGATCGAAACTTAATTATTCAGAAATCATGAGATGCGGTCTGGTGAGATGTAGGTTTCAGAAAAACATTTTCTTTATCGTGCCACAATGTTTGTAATAGATTAAATTTAGAAAGACACTAAATTACTATTGTTACCCTATATGTAAATCAATAGTAATCCTTGTCTTTGTGAAACATTAATATATATTCAGGCGAAAAAAGCAGAATCCACTAATGCTTTTGGCTATTAGCAACCATTTCAAAACGTCCATTTCTGAGATGATTACATTTCACAAACTTTTACACCGACTATTTATGTTGACAGCGTATCAGCGTTTGTTAATGTAGATTTTTAATGCATCAAAGTTTGATAAAATGGTGTAAAGAAGTTTGACCTGCTTTTTTCGATGTCATTCATGATAGAAATTAATTTGCATTATTAAATAAATGTTTTTGCTCTAGTTATTTTAGGTTTGTGCTATTTGCTCAGCTCTAGTCAGTTTATACTCTTGGCGAGTCGACGTTGGCGTCAATTCCCAGTCAGGATTTACAGAGTGCCCGTTTAATTAATAAAACCCAAAGGCCGCCCGTTGCTTAATCGTGTTGTCAACGGGTGGATAAACCGAAAACCGGCATTAAATGTTACCGACAGGCCAAGAAAATTAATGACGCGGCCTCCCGGGATTGCGGCGGTCTGAAAGGGCCCGGCCACACGTGCTGACCACGTATGCTTCAGCCCGGTAACAAATTATTCTGGCAGGTCTTGCCATCGGGGTAAAACGAGTATATTTCGACGTTCAAAGTCACCGGCAACCGCCGCCGTTCACTTATTTATTGTCGGACAACACCTGCCCTGAATTCATGTACGTCTTTATTTGAAATCACTTGACTTCGACTTCTTTATTCGAAATGGTTCTCCTCTTTCCCACGAGACATGTACCATTTGTTATTTTACTGATGTCCATACATATCTGAAATAGTCACTGAATGACTGTTCGACTCTCAGTCCACCCACACCTAGTAACTGGCGGCAAAGTCAGACACTTTTCACGTTCTATTCTTATTTTTACAATATTTAAAATTAAACGATATTTGCTCAGTGGTCATAATTACTATGCCGTTAACGTTTTAATGTCAGTTGACCAAGTTACTTCATTCAATTAATTATTCTTTCTATGTAAGGTCTTGGTTGGGATAAAAAGTCAGTGTCACGAGCGGGATTCGAACCCACGACCTTCGGCTAAATACGCCGCTACTCATGAGCTATCGCGACCTCGATCTTCCCGAACAAACTCCCCATCCCAACCCACAACCGTTCGAATTTTACCTCCTTTTTGCCATTTTCAAATGTCGTGTAATCAGGATTCTCAGCGACTCATGAAGCGGCCGCGGAGAGCTGTTTTAGCGAAGTGATACTTCTTCTACTTCGTCGGCTCTTTTCACCACAAAGAAGCCGACGCCTTATAAAAAAATGTCTTTTCTATACCGACTTCCTTCCCCACCCCTTCAAAATCCAACGTATATAAACATAAAACAGCAAAATCTCACTGGCACTCTCAACACGACACGCAAGAATGGCCCAATTACACTGAAAACAAACACTTTGAGTAAGTAGAAATACTTTAATTGAATATAAAAAATATATTTTTAATTGTATAAATTCACTTTTCCACATCCTAAATGTATTTGTTAAATGTAAACAATGTTTGTATATCCCAGGCTCTGAAGATGATCTCAATAAAGATCGAAACATTGGCACGATAAAGAAAATGTTTTTCTGAAAGCTACATCACACCAGACCGCATCTCACGATTTCTGAATAATCTTCTTCTACTTATTAAATATTAATCCATTTACGTTTTAGTGGTCAATTGACTAAGTTATTATTTCAATTAATTGTTCTTTCTATGTAAGGTCTTGGATCTCGTGATCGTTCAATTTTAATAACAGATGTAGCATTTGATATAAGAAAAATCTTTTTCTTTAAAAATCGTACTCTTTGTTTATCAATTCCAGATTATTCAACCCTGAATAATATATTTATTAAACACATTATAATTATAAATAAATAAATATAAATTATTGACTTGATCATGAAATTTCAATGTAAGAATTTAGAAATATGTTGTTACGAGTTTTAACTAAAACATTATGATTATATATAGGTTAGGCAGTATTATTTATACACGGCCTTGAAATTAATTTAATTACTAAAATGTACAGTAACGTGCTAAAACTAGAATAAGTTTACACCAGATTGAAGGATTGGACCAAGCTTGGGACTGTCAGACGATCCTCCCTTCGTGCGATGAAATCTCCCTTTTTTCAAAAAAAAAAAAAAAAAAAAAAAAAAAAAAAAAAAAAAAAAAAAAAAAAATGAGTTATAAAAATGTACCACGGAGACTTGAGGTGACAAGGCTACGGGAGACATCCGAGTAGAACATGGACTGTGATATGTCCACTTTGTTGTTTTTCAACCTGCATTCCAATGAAAAATGGAAATTAGCGTCTCTCAATAAAAAATCTAACTGAGAGTTTACTACTGAAAACCTTAAACATCGTTGGAGTTAGTTGTGTTGAACTTCATTTTTTAGAAGTGGCTGGAGATTAGACACGTTCCATAATTAACAGGATCTTAATTGAAAATCTAAATAAGCAAGGAGGACAAAATAAAATAAGCGTTTATTTATCAAATGGATTTGACTATTGAACATTTAAAATGATAAAATTGGTAAAATGATGTATTAGTTTTACTGGTTTGATTAATTAAAAGTAAGTCTTGTATATTAAATCAAAGTGTCAACGGTTGTAGGATATTTTTTTTCGAAATATTTTCCGCTAACTGAGGATGACCAGACATAAATGAATGGCATCGACCAGATTCATCACCCGGCATACCTCAATAGGAAATCTCACAAATTATTAAATTGGTAGTTTTTGTCGAATTGGAATATTTTCTACATGGTGTTGAACCTACAGTTGGTTCGTTTTTTGGTCATTTATCAGCCTGGCCTCACTGTTTTGGCCAGTCAGAAGCGTTGAAAACAACCAACATGTTTTACTTTTGTTTAACTGTGCTTATTTTATTTTCTTAGTTTCGAGAGGAAGGGGTCTGTAATTGGAGTGGATAGTTTTGGACAGAAGTGGAGTTGTGAAGGTTTCTAACAAGCGGTCCGCAGATGACATCTGCTTTATTTACCGAAGCGGTAGACGTGGGCAAGGCACTGAAAGGAAAGTGGACGTCCATCCATCGGCGTTGGCCAGACAGTCCGTCAATCTCCAACTGGGACATCGATGTAAATCAATGTCGGCCTAATGAGCTTTTATCCCTGTTTGTAATTGGACTGAGAGTCCTTTTTAATCTTCCTCACCGGATGGATGAATGGCAAATCCAGTTTCCCCGATCCATTTATCAAAGAAAAAACGGGAATTTATCTCAGGATTGCTCCATAAGATATGAAAATCTTGCATTCAAGCCAACTTAGAGGGAAGGGCGCCCTTTTTACCGGTACAATTAAGCTTAACATAATCTATATAATTCTTTGTATGATATAACTTTTTGTTAGGGATTTCTTATGAGAAAATTAAATTCTGGGATGGGATTGATTGAAAATGCAAGTGTCACTGCAAATCTGTTTTATAGATCGTAGTTGTGATACAATTTATTCATTTTAGATTAACTTTATTAAATTTTTTATCTCAACCAAAACCTTAATAAATTGAAAAAAAAATTGATTTCTAAAGTAGCAGGTTTTGAGAAATATTTGTCAGTGAATTTAATGATTGAAATTAGAAACAGAAAACATTGGTTAGTGAACTTATAGAACTTGAAAAAATAGACTACATTTTATTTCTAAAGTAACAGGTTTTGAGAAATATTTGCCAGTGAATTTAATGATTGATATTAAAAACAGAAAACATTGATTAGTGAACTTATAGAACTTGAAAAAAAATAGACTACATTTTATTTCTAAAGTAACAGGTTTTGAGAAATATTTGTTAGCGAATTTAAACGGTCGGGAGGGAATGAATGTGTTCTGTAAAGATGGGCTTTACATTGTTGTGGACTTAGGATGTGGATTAGCGTCCCCGAGAAGAAGAAAGCGAAACCTCACGTAGGATCTTGTTCTCCTGTCGGTGTCCGGCATCCTGGGCGGCTATTGTCGGTTCGCATCGGCAAACAGATCGGGATTAGGCCGGATTGAAAAAGTGGCCGTCGGCCCTTTTGAAGTCTATTAGGTGGAAATGCCGACAAACGAGGCCCGGACGGCAATTAACCATCCGGGGGTGGAAACGAAACACACCGACAGGGGATTATTTAGGGCGCGACCACCCTTAAGACAAACTGTCAACATGGTCGGCCTCCTTTCACCATTATTTCCAAGTGGTATGTTCAAATTTTATTTGTACCTATTCTCAGGATCTAGGCCGTTGGGGAAAATCTTGAGTATATAGGACAGAGAAGAAAAAAGCTGTTTCAACGGCTATCTACTGTCCCATCTTTACTTTTCCAAGTCCAATACCTGAAACGTGCCAAAATATGAACTGCCCAAAGATTTCATTTCAAATATAGTCACTTAAATAAATTAAGATACTAATATTTACAAAATAAATATAAGAATTTGAATACTCTATCCTTTTTTGGAAGTGTACAGTTAATTAAATTATCCACTTCCCAAAAGCATTTACAGTTTCATAACTTTCAATTACAAATGTCCAGCTTACATTTTTTTTAGGTTTAGGGTTATCTAGCATCACCTACGCATCTATTTTATAATACCACCACTAGGAGCTTTCATTTAACATTCGTGAGCTTCGGAGTAATGTCGGAGCTTCCTTTTATAATTTTTATTTGTAGGATTCTGTAAAATTTTCTTTTAATTTCATTTTGTCAGACATTTTTGTAGCCATACCATTTAAGTTTAACCTATTTAGTGATTTAAGAAGGGTTTCTTTTTGGTTTTATTTTTTTATTTTATTTTTTCACAAAGGTCTGTTTGCACTTTGAATGACATCCTACGGGATCTTACACGTTTATTGCTTGTGGTATTTTGCATAAGGTTTAGTTTTAATATGTTTGGGTGGTGTTTAGTGACCGTTAGTCTATGATTATTCGGAGATCGTGAGATGCGGTTTGGTGTGAGTTAGGTTTTTCATTCTTTGCAAACATTTTCTTTATCGTGCCAACGATTTGGTACGGTTTCGATCTGTATTGAGATCATCTTCAGGACCTGGGATGTATAAACATTGTTTAAGTTAAACAAATACATGTAAGATGTGGAAAACATCTACACATGAAACATGTACACAGAAAACAAACACTTTGCAAGAGTGCAAACACATTGATCAAGTCTAAAATTTCTAGCATTGTATAAATTCATTTTTTCACATCCTACATATATTTGTATAACTTAAACAATGTTTATAAATCCCAAGCCCTGAAGATGTTGTGAATAATGTTCGAAACGAGCACGATAAAGAAAATATCAATACTAATGGTCACTAATCACCACACAATAATAATTATTATTAAAAGGATTATTATAAAGCTCACAATACTTTAAGATAAAGCTCAGTTTAATTATTTGTAAAATGTTTGTAAAAATTTAGTAGGAATGAACGCTTTTTTCAACCGAAATACGATGATAGTTGCTCTTAAGAATATTCTGATAAATATTTGAATTGTAAAACATTCAGATAACAAAACTGACTCAACTCTTTCACTTTTTCAAACTCAGGGGAGACGATACATAAAATAAGACGGGAAGAAACTATTGCGAAAAGTTTGCGAATTGCCCTATCCGATCTGACAGACCAAAATTGTAACAAGGAGCCCAGGCTGAATCGTAATGATTGAAATCTCACAAGAAAATTACTGATCAATTCGCCCATCGATGACGAAATGGTTGATTTCATCTCTATGTTGTACTCTATTAAAAAAGATCATTCAAACAACCCTCCATCTAAACGGGCAAAGTGAAAATCTGTAAATATTCGGTTGGCAAATACAGGAATTTTCCTTATGTTCCAGTTAATTGATGTCGCTCTTAATAATACTACACTGTATCAAATTTATTGCTGGGAAGAAGACTGTTGAGAGGTTCTGGCGTCAAATTAATTTTTAATTAGGCTCAGACACCATTAACGATCCGTTTTTTTATGAAGGGTTATTAAATTAATAACAGCCGGGGGAGGCGGTCTCTTTTGATTAAGGGTTAATGCAGGATAATTGCCAACTGGTTGATGGCCGGAAACTTGCGGTGGCCCACCAAACCAGGCCGGCTATGCTATTAGTTCCAGAAGATACGGCTTAGAGTGTGAAACAATGGTAACCTCGACGGACGACGCTAACATCTTATTAATTTATCGTTTTTATACATTATTTTTGAACAATTGGACAAGTAATTATAAACAGACATATTTGACAAAGTCAGAAAACCATACTGGATAAAAAAGTTATTTTCTATTAAAAAAACAGCAATTGCAAACGGTCAGATGTTATTTTAAATTATTTTTTATCCTTTTTTTTCATTATTAGAAAGTTGATAAAGTTACTACGAGGGTATTTCACCTACTAGGTTATACCCTCGAAGTGCCGGTGTTTTGGTGTTTTGAATGACATAAATTGTAAATCCTGTCGTATTCAATTTTAAATTCATGCCAATCGGTGAAGCCAAGCACACCCAAACAGTCAAAATTAATTTCGGATTAAAATTTAGTTTTGACATATAACAACGACCACGACAACCAACTTACCTTTGGTCTTTTTTTGCCATTCATAATTAAATTTCATCGCAAGACATTATGTTCCCAAGAAATTGTATAGTAATTTAGTAGTAGCAAGTTGAGAAATACAAATTTTTTGACGTTTCCCTATTGACGCTCATTCATCTCTTGCGGAATTAGTTTTTTACTATTCTGGCTATTTTTTCTTTGATGCATATCGTTCTTTTAGTGATATGTGCCGCAGGTGTTCTGATGGTTTTATAGGATTTCATTTAACAGTTTTTTAATAAGTTTGTCTTAAGGTGGTTCCAGATATTCGGGATTCGCCGAATGCCGACTAGTTCGGTTATTCGCCTAGTAACAATATTCAGTTCTCATCATGCTGTTTTCTTCTCCGCTTCAAAGTGCATAAATATTCCTGACGTAGCCGAATTCAAAGCATCAACACATTCCGGAATCAACTGTACTATTTTTTTACCTAACGTTTTGGGTTGAGATGAAAAATAAGTGTGACGAGGGGGATTCGAACCCACGACCTTCGGCTATTCTAAGCAAATATGGATTAAGTTTAATAATGTTTTTGGGAGCTTGATTATAGTTATTGCAAGAGCCAGTTTAATTCGAAATTGCAATCGTTTGAATTGGAATTGTATATTTATTCGTTCCATTGGTATAAGTGGTAATAGGACCTCGATTGCAATTGTTCAAGTTGGATAATTTACTACTTGATCTATAAAAGTATCTATTTAGTCCAAAGGTCAACAAAAACAGAAAAAGAAGACATAACACGATCAAAATGCATTAACACAACATCGAATCGCTTACAACACAAATCAACACAACATATCTCAACAAACATATACAAAAACAAAAAAATTCTCAAAAATAATCAAAATATACTCATTCTTTCTGCTGATAAAACAAACAAACAGTAGCAATCAGTAAAAAAGTGTACAATGAAAAAATGAAGAAAATTATCAATGACACAAACACATACAGTCCAAATCAGACCTTACCTCATCTCTCATCAAAAGACCAACAAAATCCTTCAAGAAACACTTAAACAAAAAGAATTTTACGTATACACCCATAAATCCCTCTACAACAATTCTTCAACGTCCCCGAAACTATGAGGATCTGTCAAAACTCATAAACCTAAACACCCTCTAAGTCCAATAATTTCATTTCTAATTCACCTACAAACAAGATAACAAAATACCTAACCGATAGACAACATCACCCATAACACGTATAACGTAAAAGACTCATTTCATTTCATTAATAAAATTCACATCCCCTCACACTACTCTCTCATATTCCTAGACGTTTCATCGTTACTCGCCAACATTCCATCAGACACAACACTAAACATTGTTAAAGATAAATGGCCCAACATAACACCACATACAAGTCTAACAAAAAACACGTTCATAACAATGGTTGGACATTGTTGTATTAACGGATACCTTACATACAACAATCATTTTGACAAACAATGACTCATCTATTAACTACAATTATACCACAACTTCCTTTCACATTCCACCCTTCCTCACTAAATACATAGATGATATATTGACAGCAGTTCCCACAGACAAAATTTAGCTATATCCTAAAAGTGCAAGGAGCTCACATTGTTGTTGACGTTCTAGCAATCGGTTTGACTAATCTTAAACAAGAACGAATAATAAGATCAGGGAACACGTTGGCACAAACTTAGAATAGAATAAATAGTTATTTGTACATGTGCAACAATATATACAATAATTTTAGAATGTAGGGAAAGAGGCGTTTCACTAAGCTTCCTACTATTTACACTAATCATTCTTTATATACAAATAGGTAAGAGAAATTCCATAATAGTTTGTGGGAAAAAATTTATGTTCAAAGAAACCTCAAGCAGAAGGATTGGCACAAGCTTAAGAATTGAAAGAAAGACTTAGGAAACAACGAAAATTTATCTATTGTTTTTTGTTAATACATTTAAAAAGAAAACTATAGGTAAACCATTTATAATAGTGATTTCAATGTTTATAGTTGACATTACAATGTTGACCGTTTCCAGAAAAATGGTTGTAATCGATAATCACTTAGGTCATATTCAGATGTGTCTGCTGTTTCCTAATGGAATCGGCATGTTTCTGCCAAAGTTTTGATAATTTCTTTGAAGTAGTAATTGAACAGGCAATGGGGACTATAAAGTGCTATTATTTGTCTAAATTCTTGTCTACCGAGAGAGAGAGAGAGAGAGAGAGAGAGAGAGAGAGAGAGAGAGAGAGAGAGAGAGAGAGAGAGAGAGAGAGAGAGAGAGAGATTTTCCTGTTTAAGTTGTTGATGAACTTCTTTGAATGTTTTCTCGATAAATTTATCCAGTGTCTGTGGTCGTTTCTTTCGTCATCCATTGGTTCATCAGCCTTTTGTATGTTTTGAGGCGTTCCTATTTGCGGTTCTAGTTCTAAGAGTGTGAAGGCTCCTCCTCTTTTTTCTTAAGCCAGCTTGTTCGTTACCATTAATTCTCTCGTACCCTGGCGCTCACATCAGAGTTAGATGATTGCGTTTTCTGAGGAGCTGTAGATATGTTAGGCATTCCCAGACTAACTTTGAAATGAAATGAAGTGGAGTCTATATCTAAAGCTACAATTCGAGTAAACTCAAGTTTCTGCACTTATATTTAATGACAACTAATAGACAATGAGACAAAAACACTGAAGATAAAACGACATATAAATTAAGAAACACATGCATTAGACACAAAAATGCATAAACACTAAAAGGCGAAGGTACATGAGCACTAAGAGACCAAATTATAAGAGATGAGGCAAAAAGTCATAAAAGCAAAGAAACAATGAGACATAAACACAAACCGAAATGACAGGAGAGCGACAGAGACAAATCAGTTGCCCAATGAAACGTGGCCCAAGCGCGCCTGCCTTTAGTCAATACATCAACGATCTCATTTTAAATTAACACATTCAGTTATACTCAAAATTAAAAAAAAAGTACATTGAATACGCAAATTCAAAAACAACACACAATAAGAAGGCTATAGATCCAGACCATTAACGATGCAATTTGGAAGACACACTATTTGTACTAATTAAAAGAAATTGGACTCCTGTCATTTTTTAGTAACCAATTAAAAAAGAAGGCATATTTATAGTTAACGTTCATTCCAGGTTTCTAATTGCCTCTCTTTGACGTTGAAGATAAATAAGAGGCCACCTGGAAAGATAGTATCTGATCCTTTCGGCTTATGTCCTTTTTGGAATTTCCAGCGGTCGGCTTCTGAACGTCAGAACTAAGAAATTGAAATATCAAAATGAATTATTAAGAGAAATGACCTGGTCCCCTCTTAATTTATGCCCAAGTATGTTGGGAGGAGAAGAATAATTTATTTGTAGACTAGTTGTTAATATTCCTCTGTTCCATTAATTGGTCTATCTTTTTTTTGGTGTGGCTTACTTGCATACGATTTAAAAATAGCAATGTATGTTTGAAGTGTTTGATGTTCACAATGGTAAACAAGAATATAACAAGCACATCAAGCATTGAAGATGGCGAGAAATATAAATGCATCTGACAGACCGAGAGCGAATGTAGGCAGGCCAAAATGATCTGAACGCCCAAATGACAGGTAGATTAACCCTCAGATCCCAGAAGAAAAAACAACGTTTTTTTCACTTACTCACAGAATATAGGGTAAAGCTGAAACGGATAATGTTGAAACATAAGCCAACGAAAGAAGACGACAAAGTAATATGATCAGTACCAGCCCAATATAATTAAATCGATCAAATGTCCTCCCTAAATACGATCTGTTTTATAAGAGTAAAAATGTTTACTACTAACTATGATATGTTTTAAGTCAGTTAAATTATTTGGAAATGGCAATAACGCAAAACTCGGCACTTTCAAAACCTGCGAAATTTCGTAATCTACAATACGTCTGTGAAGTTTATTGAAAAAGCGTGTCGGTTAGCAGTAACTCACCTTCTAAATAACTACCAGGTTTTAATGGGCAAGGGAGCCCTTAGCCAACTCGGAGATATATCAGCGGATAATGAGGAAGAAAGGTTCGAGTTGTAGAACAATAGCAGTTTCCCAACTTTACGGCTGTTCCAGGAGGAAAACGCCCTCGCATAATTCATAGGGCTGGGAGCGTTATCCTGTAATTTACCAAGAGTTACGAGCCACGTCTGTGTAAACGTCTGTTCCGATCCGTTTGAGAAACACAACGAGTGATGACGCACTGCTGTCTCGGCAGATTCAAATACAAGCGGATGTGTTATGACCACTCTTTAACTGACGTCAGGAAAGATACTAACAATGTGGTTTTGAATCTCTCACGTTAGTACCGTAGTTACGACAATAGGAGAACTGTCTACGAATTAAAAGAAGTATGCACTGCAAATATGTAGGTATACTTGTGAATCTTGCCAAAACAAAGACCTATTAAGCAGAAACCTTAACTATTTTCCCACTAAAATTTTTATAACTTGCTGCTCCTAATGCTATGGCAAACGACAGGCCACTACATTGAAAAAATAACAATACTGAAGTTCTTACAGTATCACGATTTGAAGTTACCAAGTTCTTTTGCACTCTTTGCTGTTCCTAATGCTATGGAAACCGGAATTTCGTGAAATTTGAGGTAACATGAGCGGGTTATATCTTGGAGATAATGATTATTTAGGTCTGTACGGTTAGTTTCGTTACCACACAAAATAGTGCGTCAAAGATTTTTGTTGGGATTAAGGATTGGATCCTTGATTACAATTCATGACTCCATATCGGCTTAAATTGTTGATGTATATCAGCCTTTTATGTTTGAGGAGTATTACCAAGAGCCGTGAATCGTAATCATATCACGTTGATGTTTTAGATGTGTTTATTTCTCGATGTGCGGTCCTAGGTAGAGCACATTGTACACGGTTGGGAGGGGAATACTATTAAAGTAAACTGGAGACGAGGTCTTTTTATGTAAAGTGAAGACAATATCGATGGATTTGTCTGGGTTGTTTTGTATTCATTTCTTTTTACACCAATATTCTAGTATTTTGAGTCATTGTCTAACGTTTCGAAAATGACCGGATGCATGAGGCTATCTGAATCTTCTGCAAAAGTCAGTGTGCTGGTTTAAGAATGGGATGTATTGTCTGTTCACCTGGTAAAATGTGAACGCCAGAACTCTACCTTCGGGAACACCAGATCGGATAGGGAAATTGTTTTCAACGTCTTGGAAACTGGTCAGACAGTTGATATGTAGTATGAGATAAGTAAATAATCTGGTACTATTATGGAGTGAATAGCCTTAACAATTATATTCACTAATTTTGTGGCCCGCTTGACCAATTAAATCATTACAATTAATTAAGGTTTTTAGCTGAGATGAAAAAAAGCTAATGGCACGAGAGGGATTCGAACCCACGACCTTCGGCTAGATACGCCGCTGCTCTACCACCTGAGCTATCGTGACCTCGATCCGCTCGGACATCAACTCCCCANGAGGGAAAACTCATAAGGTGGGGTTGAGATGGGGAGTTGATGTCCGAGTGGATCGAGGTCACGATAGCTCAGGTGGTAGAGCCGCGGCGTACCTAGCCGAAGGTCGTGGGTTCGAATCCCTCTCGTGCCATTAGCTTTTTTCATCTCAGCTAAAAACCTTAATTAATTGTAAGCCTTAACAATGTTCACCCAGTGGTTTCGTTAGACGATTCTTCTATCAGGTAAGTATTTATTGTTGATGGTTATCACTGAGCACAGTAACAAGCTGTTCTTGGGACCAGTTTCAGTCGATTAGTCGGATTTTTCGAATTGCAAGATAGGATTGCATAATTTAAGGTTTGTGATTTGTCTAGGTTATAGAGGACGTTTATAGGTCTTCATCCGAACAATGTAATTCCTTGTATAGAAAATGGAATTTTATTTGTAGGGAGAACAATAAATTGAAAAGACTGAATGCATCAGAGGTTTGAGATTTTTGCTATAAGATCTGGTCCATAAATCGATAAGAGTTCTGCCATCATCCCATCGCAAATGACCGTCATACCGGATAATTAAAACCAGCAACGCAGCAGACGATCAATGGCTTCAAACGAACGTGACTTACCAATGGTGAAAAGCTTCTCATACATCCTATTATTACGTTTTATATTCATTATTGATTTTATGCCTACTCACAGATTCAAATCTAGCCAAACTATGAAACCTTTTACCGTCATTTAATCAGTTCCATGTTAGAACTCTAGAGATGAAAACTGTGCTAAACTTTCCTTGATCAACTTTGATCTCAGGACAGTTTGTAAATTCACGATATTATGACTACATGTAGCAATAAATAGACGGCAAAACTTTGTTTTTTTCCATAGTAAACCTCACCAAACTTGATTTGATTATGGAAAGCAGGGTATTTGGCAAGTTACGGCAAGTATTAGCCTATTAATTTTACTTAAATCCGTTACAGTTCGTGGTCCGATTGACCAATTAACATTTTTCGTGACCGTAACATTAACAAGTGGTAAAATAGCGGCGTATTTAGCCGAAGGTCGTGGGTTCGAAACCCGCTCGTGACAAACTTTTTATGTTAACGTATACCTTTCATAAATATTAATTAATTGAAAAATGTTAATTGGTCAATCGGATTACGAACTGTAATGGATTTAATTTTTATCTTATCAAGCTTCCATGTGAAGAAATTCCTCAAGATGATCCACCAGGAACCTCGACTTAATTTTGGATGCCAAGTTTAAATGGCTAAAGCCCCCCCCCCCCAAAAAAAAAATGGCCATGAACCGTTTCCGACAACTGAATCACCTGCTACAGATCGACCTCAAACTGAAATTAACCATTATTTAAATTTAATCAAGACAAAAATATGTCCTTTGGTTCTAAATCAGAAGGGTACAATTTGACCCGAAACAAAGTAAAAGGTTAGCTTTTTTCTGTAAACTCGTATTTATTTAGGACCATTAAAGTTGGTTATCATTCTTGATCTGACGTCAGAGCGCATGTTGTTTTATTAATAAGCCGGCCCACAGAAAAGATATTTTATTAGTAACAAGCTAGAGAGTTATGAAATATTGATTTGATTCACCTGTCCATTTCATAAGCAGTGCAATTGTTCGTAAGATAAATGAACTCATAATGAACAGAAACGTTTCGTTTAACACGCGATATATAACCCCGAGCCCATTAAAATATATTTTCACCTGTTTGTCTGCTAATATTTCAAATTTATTCGGAATTGTAAAATGAACAATTTTTTACAGATATGGATTGTTTCTTTTGTAAATTAAATAGGTGTCTTCTATTCTTGAGGAACAACCAAACACTGTAAAATACATAAACAGCTGCTTCTCACATAAACGTTTTTGTCTAATTTATTTTTAATATTTTGCCCAATAAATCGATAGTAATTAATTTTTGTGAAAGTTTGTCATATGCTAGAATAAAACTCGAAAAATAAGTTTATTTATAAAATTTGGAATGTAGAGTTTTTGTTTTTTCAATCAAACATCAAATTTTTTAATACTTTGATTATGAATCTTATCTCGGCCTACGAACCACGCCTCATCTAAACCGACATACACGAAAAAATGCAGCAATTAAACAGACGCTTCTGACTACTAATATATAAATTATTATCAAGGGCATCACACATATCATCAAAAAATTAACTAACAGTTTATAAGACACAACCGATTGGACAAACAGATTAGAAATCTACATCGCTAAACCTTGAAACACCCAAATACAGTCTTCCCTAATGCTCTCTACTACATCTGCAACACCAGCGATTCACAATGACCACCAAATAAGTTCGTTCGAAACCAAATTCCGTTCAAATTGTCTACTTTCGAAGACAGGTGTGCACTAGATCACAGTTTTTAGAAAATTTTACGCTGAACAAGATGGCTTTTTAAAATTTTTTCCTAGCTTCGGTAAAAACTTCAAATTGAGCTGTAGAGCCAGGAAATCGTCATAGAGCGGCGCCCTATAGCCATCAATAGGAAATTTTAACAAGCTTTCAATTGGTTACCTTCCACTTTGCCCAATTTCTCAACCGTTTTCCAGTTAGTCGCTTTTTTTTGGACAAAAAACGTGGTTTTTTACGTGCTAGTGGAAAAAGCTGATCACTCCCTCTCCCGATTTTTGCATACATAAACCTATTGTTTCAATGACAATTTCCTCACCACAGCTCAATTTGAAGTTTTCATAATATATACAAAAATTAACATGTTCCAGAATTTTATTTGGAAATGGTGAAATGGGGTCTGGTGTGATGTAGGTTTCAGAAAAAAATATTCTTTATCGCGCCAACGTTTCGATCTTTATTAAGATCATCTTCAGGGCCTGGGATTTACAAACATTGTTTAAATTTAACAAATACATGTAGGATGTGGAAAAAATGAATTTATACAATGCAAAAAATATTTTTCATTATGAATCAAAGTATTTCTACTCACTCAAAGTGTTTGTTTTCTGCGTAATGATTTGATTGAATATAAAAAATATTTTTTACATTGTATAAATTCACTTTTATCCACATCCTGCATGTATTTGTTAAATGTAAACAATGTTTGTAAATCCCAGGCCCTGAAGATGATCTCAATAAAGTTCGAAACGTTGGCGCGATAAATTTTTCTGAAACCTACATCACACCAGACCGCATCTCACGATTTCCGAATAATCATCGACTAACGGTCACTAATCACCACACATGTTCCCGATTTTTTAAATTTATTGATGAAGGAATTCACTGAAGCTAGAAAAACATTTTAAAAAGTCGTCTTGTTCAATCGGGTAAAATTATTTAAAAATTGATACCTAGCGCAAATTTGTAAATTAAAAGGCTGAGAAAATATGCATTTCCAAATTTAATGATTATTTTTCGTTCAACCAGGTGATCGGTTTTTTGATAGGCAGAGTATATTTATATTTCATTGAACCAAATCTGTACATTTCCCTATAAAAGTTTTTTTCAACTCCTCCGTTATCATTTATTCCCGAAATTTTATTTGGTTCGAACACGGTTATCCGATGACTTACGTGGCCGTCTTCAGTTTAAAAAAAATACAGTTCAAACTTTTCTTCAACCTATCTTAAAATATTCAGAGAGCAACTGGTCCATTAAGGGATCTTTACGACGTCATTGGGATCCTTTTTTTTATAAGTCTCCCAGGTCGGATGTCCCGCAGGACATTCCCGAACGTCCCCCGAGTGCTGTAGACAGCTGGGGTCGCAACTGTCATACTAGATCTCGGCCCGAAGTCAAAGCAAAACGGCTCGTCTATTTACAGACTGACAAATCGACGATAGTCCTGTCAACTTGTTACGAGATGAGATTAAAAGACGTTAGGTCAGAGGAATTGTGGTGTTAACAAACCTACTTGGACCTATTTTGGAGCATTATTTATTATTGATTAAAATAATGCAACATGTTTTAGGTGGAGAGATGTTGACGGTTAGTTTTGGAATAACATACTATTCTATTTCTGATCTACGAATGAATTGCCTCCTATTAATTCCTCATTTTTAAAAAAAGCGTTTTTTCTATCAATAACGTGCCGCGATTGTTAAAATAAATTTATTTATAAAATAAAACATTTTCGTGATAAGTACTTACATCCATAATATATCAGACAAAAACAGCCCGGGTAGACTACCCAAAATGAAAACACGAAACTACTGCCTCATCATCCAGATATCAAAAGGAAATATCACAATAGAAAAATATATCAAAATAGATTTAAAGTATAAAAATATCGGAAAAGTCCAAAGTTGAAAATTATCACCAACCTCTTCAAGTGGAAATCTCATTATTATTACTTAGAAGGCTAAATATATGGTAATTAATGGAGTATTGTACTCTGAGCTCGGTTTGAAAATGTACTGATCGAGCTACTTTTGAATTTTGAGATCTAAGCTTTTTTTATGTTATTCATTTAGTTTTTTTTAATACAAACTAATAGACCGGGAGCGCGGATAAACGAGATATATAGATTGAAATTGTTTCGATAAATAGGAGAAAACTAAATGAAAATCAGAAAACAAACTCTAATTCGAATTTCTTTTGTGACCTGTAGATTGGATCCACATTTACTTTTCCATAACTAAAATAAAATAACAATTTGGTAGCTCCAATAGTACGTAAGAAAAAAAGGCGATTTCCGATTAATTTTGTGAGACCCTGTACTTCATAAATTTACACTCGCCGAAATAGATTGGGCGCATAAAAGTAAAAAAAAAAATTTTTTTAAACATTTTTCATCTCAACTAAAAACCTTAATTAATTGTAGTAAAAAAAGAATTTATATGTATTCACAATTTTTTTGAGAGCATTGTACACCATTTTTTTTACTTCATGCTATCTAGATGGAAATAAACCAATTTTATTTTATATTTTTGTAAATATTTGAAGGATTTTTCATATATTTACATATTTTACTTTAATTTACATATTTTGTAATGTTTAATCAATTACGATAAAATGATTAAAAATTTTAAAAAATAACCAAAAACGTATGACGGGATTCAGAAAACTAAAGATTTCAAGACGTAAACAAAACAGAATTTAAAAATTTGCGTTATTTGAAATAATTTTGAAAAACGAACTTTTAAATTTTTACTGTACCTCTTTTTGACATTTTTTAATAATATATTATATATTACAATAATATCATTACACTTGAATAACTTAATCCTTTTTAAACTCGTTTTTATTTTATAGAATTTTTTTAGCATTACAAAGGTACATTTATAATTAAGAAAATGTAAAGAATAACGTTATTTCAAATAAATATTAAAATTAAATTTCCTATTTTATTAACTTGTTATTTTCTTACTTTGTACACACATTTAATTAATATGTATAAATTTTACAATTCTTTAAAACAAAGCATAACCAAATGTTATTCATTTTCTTTTTTACTTGTATATGTGCTAAAAAAAAAAAAAATACATACACAGCGTGTCCCATGGATAATGTCCAGCCCGCTAATTTACTTGATTTCCGGATTTGAAAAATCTTTTTTAAATTTTCGTAATGAAGTCTAGTTGTTAGGTATTTCATTGTTTCCTGAAATAACTATTCGATTCATGTTTTTTGATATAACATATGCCTTATGTAAATTTTTTTAAGTGAGACCCCTCATATTTTATTTCGGATTTTAAAACTGGATAATTTTTAACAACTTTTTGCGTTAGTCTGGGTTCTATATCTTAATTTTTATAGAAGTTATCGAAATGAGAATTTTACTAAGTATTTACACTTTCACGTCGGTCAATAACAATAAACACCACTCGAGGAAACTTGAGTTACCTATTTCGTCAAAAATGACAATCGTCTTTAAACAAAATCATGGATATGGAGAAAAGTAGACGTGAAAACAGATCGCCAGTGTTAAACTAAATGCGAATTGTTTTTCTTCATTTTCAACACTTAGAATATTCCGAATTGTAGTGATAATTCTCTTCTTTAGTCCAAAGGAATTTTATATACAACAGATGTTAAATGACCCCAAAAGAAAAGTCACCACACACACCAAAAGAAAAATTGAAATGAAAATATCGTGGTTATGAATAAAAGAGAGGAGTAAAATCAATTTTAATTGTTATTTGCAAGAATGCACTTTAATCGTTTCTTTTAGACTCTAGTTATACCGATATTCTAATAGACAAAATAATTTACACATTAACGTTACCACAACGTTATTTCAGGAACCAATAGACCATCTAAAATCTAGACTTCATAACGGAAATAATTTAAAAAAATAAATTCAAACCAAAATTAAGGAAGTTAGGGGTGGACATCTTCGGTGTGACACCCTGTTTATTTACATATTTTATATTTTATTTTACATACAAATCCGGTTCCTAGTGATCACCGTTATTAACATGTAAACGATATCGTGAAGCGTTCCCAGGGCAGAAATATTGATAAGTGCACAAATGTAAATTTAATTTCTGAAAGCTGAGTAATTGAAATAATCATGAGTTACCTGGCTCTGTTTTAAAGCCGATGTAAAATTAAAATTTATTCAATTGACAATTAGAATTTTATTGAAACGGGTTCGCTTGTTGATGTAATTCAGCCCAATTTGTCACAACCGGATTTAATTGGTAGTGCTTGTTTCATTAGCCGATTCTGATTAGCATCCGGGTGTCCTTTTAAAATATACTAATTTTTAATCTGTTGACCGTTCGGCCCTACTCGAAGCCGCTGATTACTTTCGCCCCACCGCTGGCTGTTTCTGTTTGCCGGCAGGATAGGTGCGTTCTTGTCAAATAAATTCAAAGAAACAACTCACCTTGATTAAATGCCGGTTTCCGCTAGATGTTTATTCTGTGATATTGAATTTATGATGATTATTTCTAACGGGGTAGAGCTGGTGGCGTAAATTATATGTTCTATGTTAATCGGAATTTCTTTCGAAATTATAATGTCGAGAGTACAATATTTTTCAAATCAGTAGTATATGTTAATTTTGACAACATACCGAAAAATCAATTATTTTTTATTTATAAGTCTTTATTTGTTTGAATATATTTACATTTCAGTATTTTACTTATTACATAAAGACCAAAGACTTTGGTCAAAGACGTTAAGAGGAGTCTGTCCAACAGTAGGTACACATAACTGATTCGGTAATAAAAGTAAATATACAATACATGTTATACAATTACATATTGTTTAAACAAGCAGAGAACATCTTTTAATAGATCGTACATTTATATCCATTCATGAGTGAAGTTAATACTCATAAGCCTCTCTACTATCTCTACAACTTATTATTAGGAAATCGTGAGATGCGGTCTGGTGTGACGTAGATTTCAGAAAAACATTTTCTTTATCGTGCCAACGTTTCGATCTTTATTGAGATCATCTTCAGGTCCTGGGATTTACAAACATTGTTTAAATTTCAACTCACTCAAAGTGTTTGTTTTCTGCGTAACTGTGCCTTTCTTGCGTGTCGTGTTGAGAGTGCCAGTGAGATATTGCTGTTTTATGTTTATATACGTTGGATTTTGAAAGGGTACTAATTTTCCCCGTCTATATAATCCTGAAAGGATAATCTTGCCGAACCATTACCAACGTTTTTTGCCATCAGCCGACTCCTTATGCAAAAATGTCTTTCTATACCGACTTCCTTCCCTACCCATTCAAAATCCAATGCATATAAACATAAAACAGCAATATCTCACTGGCACTCTCAACACGACACGCAAGAACGGCACAGTTACGCAGAAAACAAACACTTTGAGTGAGTAGAAATACTTTGATTGAATATTTAAAAAAAATATATATTTTTGCATTGTATAAATTTATTTTATTTCACATCCTATATGTATTTGTTAAATTTAAACAATGTTTGTAAATCCCAAGACCTGAAGATGATCGCAATAAAGATCGAAACGTTGGCACGATAAAGGAAATGTTTTTCTGAAACCTACATCACACCAGACCGCATCTCACGATTTCCGAATAATCGTAGACTAACGGTCACTAATCACCCCACATATCTCTATACAAATTATGCCAATTCTCTTTTCCATGTATATACGTGAACATCATGTATTTACCTCACTTCCAAACCATTTTTTTTTATTTTGGCAAGCTGGGAAAAAACAAAAAATTTTTTCGAATTTGTCGGAGGGGCTACTGAATTTAAGAACTTCACCTATAACCTTCGTAATTCACCTCATCTTAAATAGACACATATTGCTTTCTGTTAAATTATTTTCTTTCTTTAGAAATTATAATTCTATGTACATACAGCATTTATTGCTTGTTATTTCTAAGATTTTTTGTAAAACAATTTTTTCCCAACCTGGTATATATATTCTAGATACACCATTAAACCGTGATCATTCATTATATCCAATATCTCTCAATACCAGGATAATTCTTTTTATAATTTGGAATAGACTCGAGCACCTTTCGTTGGACAAATTTCAAAGACCTTTATTGTGTAATTATATTGTAGCATTAGGGTACAGGGTGTACAAGGGATTTTGATTAGTTTCAAATACAGAACTGTTGGTGGCCAAAAGAGTTTGTTTCAGAAAAATTTAAATAGTCTTTCTAGTGCATTATCAGAGCCTCATATTTCAGCATCATAACAAATAATCGCAGCATGTACAAAGTGAAAAACATTCCATGTGCGAGTGAAAAGGGGACTCAACAAACATCCTTGTTTTACACTACTATTTACACTGACCTTTTCACTTCCCTCTCTACACAAAACTGTCCTTACTGTACCTACCAAGTTTAGATAATCGATATTGTGGACAACCCTATATTGCAGAAAGCTGAACTAATCAACAACATACCAAATCGTTCATGACCAAGATTAAAGCAAAGGATCAAGACTTGATTTGAAAACAAATCTTTAATCATTTTGCCCGTAAACTGTTCAACAATTTAACCACTTGGGTGCCACCTCCTTCAATTTACAAGTCATTTTGGTTTCATCTACTCTCATATATTTTTTATATCAATAAATTGAAAATATTGTGGTAAGGAAAAATAAAAGTTCATGAACGGGCATAAATCGGTTCCTTGGTTTGTTTTAAGAAGCGATTTGTAAAACATCATTTTCGGGAGCTGATGAATAAGGGCCAACAACAACGTTGATTTATTAGGAAGTTTAACAGCCCGGATCAACGAATTGGCCGATCAATTATGATTGCCTGTTATAAATCCGGCTGACACTGCATCCTCGTCCAGGATAGCTATTCACAAGTACGATAGTTGATGACCCTCTTTTTCAGAACTTTATCGCCGCAATCGATCATTTGGAGAAACGTCATGACCAATCGACCAATCTGATTCTTGAGCCCAACTTTACGTTATAATCATATACATATATATATATATATTCATGCAAACATAATTTAAAAAAAATAAAAATATAGATATAAAAATAATCCCTCAGGTCTAGAAAACAACCTGTATAGGTATATATCTGCCAAAACCAATAATATAGGTTAACTGCTAATTGTGTGAAGATGTAGATATATCATCAATCTCTCTCTCTACCGAGCTAGTCTCATAATAATAATAATAATAATAGTAATAAATTAGCTTTATAGCACTCAGAAGGGAAAAGTCCTAACCTAAGATAGAAATTCACTAATTTCGTGGTCCGCTTGAGCAATTAATACATTACAATTAATTAAGTCTTTACTTGAGGTGAAAAATGGCAAAAAGGAGGGAAAACTCATAAGTTGGGGTTGAGATAGGAAGCTGATGTCCGAGTGGATCGAGGTCACGATAGCTCAAGTGGTAGAGCAGTGGCGTATCTAGCCGAAGATCGTGGGTTCGAATCCCGCTCGTACCATTAACTTTTTTTCATCTCAACAAAAAACTAAAATAGAAAGTTTCGATGTTAGGGCGTGAAATGACCTTTGGCGTCCAAACGGCCTTAAAAATTAATAATAATAATAAATCATTATTTGCAAGAATATACATTCATATAAATTTATAACAAAAACTAATATTCTGGTACATTCCTCCCTGCTATCAAAAAGCAAAGTTGTACAAGACAGCAGGAGTTTTGGGAGATCATCAGAGAAATAAACAGAATATATCTTCACAAAATGAAAAACAAACAAATAAACAAACATAATACAGAATGAACTTATCGCATAAAAAAACCAACCAAATTAAGTCTTGACTTTAAAATATCTTAACTACAATTTAAAATTTTAAAAAACTTTTTGCCTTCTTTGTAGTTTTTTAAATTTTGAATAATAATCCTCTCTTTATAAAAAAAAACTAAGTTCCATTTAGTTATAATATTGCGTAGTTTTTACATTGTGAAAATGTGAGTTAGCCAATGAATTGCGTCTTGTGTTATATAAGTAGTTACAAGATTATATATATATAGATATATATAATACTATATATAATACTAATATATATAATACAAACATGCACATTTAAGAAAGATTTGGTATAGGTATTCATTACTTTAAATTCACCGTATAATTTTTTCGTATTATATCTATTCGGTTTAGGTAAAATAATTTTAAGAAGTGAGTTTATATTTACATACAGAGTCTTAGTGTAGCATTTATTAGTTCCTCCGCAGGAAACAATACCACAGGATAAAAAAATATATTGCTCTTAAGAATTTAATTTTGATAAAGTTGCGTAATTAAATTCTAAATTTATAAAAGAGCTTTCTCACAAGTGAGACCAAAGAATCAATATGTAAATTAAATCTTAAATTCGAGTCCAATGACACACCTAGATATATAACACTGCAAGCCAAGGGGGTAGGCAAGCAAGGACACACATCACTATCATCACAAGGATGAAAATATTAAAGTATTTAAATTGTTAGTATTTATTTTCTTTTTAAGTGAAAAGAATATTTTTTTGTGTTTAAAAGTAGAAAGTATTAGTTTAACCAAAAATAAATCATTTTCATATCTACTACTACTATATGTCTTTATTGTTTAATACATATACCAAGTTTACAGATCGGTATTATATATTACAAAGCAAAAAAGACATTCCTCATGGTTTAAAACCGTCTGAGAGAGTCTAGCACATAAACTTATATAACTAAAATCTTTCTTATTTGCAATAATCATAATTAGTATTTACAAAAGGAATACAAACTTTCTTCAAAAATTTCAGTAATGTAATAATACAACATAATTGTAAAATAATAGCTGAAACATGCTGCATGACTAAATATTATTCCAGAGAATTTAAATTTCAACAAATCATTAATATATAAAAGAAACAAAATAATAATATTGTCCATGTTTGTATTTGTTAACAGTGTAAATAATTCCGTAATTTCGTGGTCCGCTTGACCAATTAATATATTACAATTAATTAAGGTTTTTAGTTGAGATAAAAAAGTCAATGGCACGAGCGGGATTCGAACCCACGACCTTCGGCAAGATACGCCGCTGCTCTACCACTTGAGCTATCGTGACCTCGATCCACTCGGACACCAACTTCCCATCTCTACTAACCTTTTGAATTTTCCCTCGTTTTTGCCATTTTTCAAGGTTTAAGACTTTTTTATCTCAACTAAAAACCTTAATTAAGTGTAAATAAATTATAAATAGTTCAGTAGTCCAGTGGAACAGTCGAAATCGATATATTTCTTGAAAGTTTAACGATTGTCATAATGTATTTTTATATATTTATTATCATAATATCTTTATCAGTAAATAGTATCAGCAGTAAATATATACTATCTTTAAGGAAATTAAAAAAACATTATTGTACCACCATTATCATTTATAATAGTGTATTTTCAAATTTGCTTATCCCGGATTTTTTTTTAAATGCAATCAAAATTGAACTTAAAGTTAAACTTGAAGTACTTAATTAACTTAAAGAATGATTTTTTTTGTTACTACTTTCGTTGTCTTAAACTAAAATCTCTGATGGTTACATTCAGTGATTGAGAATCTACTCTCTAATACAAAAAGACATACGTACATCACAGAAAAAAAGTCGATTGAAAGCAACAATTAACCTTAAAAACCTTGACAACTAATGTTAACCAAATAATTTTATTTTGATAAAGTAAATTGCAACTGGTATAAAATAATTATTATTCTGTAATTAAACCCCGTTATTCTGAGCCATTGTCCATTTATAACGAATGAAACTGGATGCGAAATGCCTGTTTTTAGTACACTACTTGATGGTGCTAAAAATAACTAGTCCTAGATCGAATACCTAACTATGAATATTTCAAAACCCATCAGAAACGCGCAGGAAAATATTCGCTCTACATTAAATAGTATGGTTTAATGTGGGTTCTAAATAAAATTTATTAAATACAAAATTATTAATATTCTGTAGTCACAGCAACCGTATCAAATATTTAGAACCACCAGTCTGTCTTTCATAACAAAAGTAAAACGTTTAAATTTGTTGAATATTAATAGATGTTTATTCCGAAATCGTGAGGTGCGGTCTGGTGTGATGTAGGTTTCAGAAAAACAATTTCTTTATCGTGCCAACGTTTCGATCTTTATTGACATCATCTTCAGGATCCTGATAAAGATCGAAACGTTGGCACGATAAAGAAAATGTTTTTCTGAAACCTACATCACACCAGACCGCATCTCACGATTTCGGAATAATTATCGATTAACGGTCACTAATAATCATTACATTAATAGATGTTTTTCGCCTCATAAAGTGAACTTTGTAAAGTGTGTTTGTTATAAAGCCGAAATCAATGGACTGAAAAGAATCAAGTCAAACGTCAGTGATTTTTGACTGGTATAAATATAATTTTAGTACAAAATTTGATGTTAGTACGGCAATTTTGAAAGTATTTTGTAAAAAATGCTAACTCAATTGACAAAAAAAATCATTAATTACTTACTTACGAATGAATTAGTTAATTATGAATAGAATGAAAACTATGAATTACTTTGATTTTGCGTTTGTACAAATATATTTTCAGTACAGACTTTTATGTCAGTGCAGTTTTAAAATATTCATAAAAATTCTATCGGCTGAATTTTTATTTTTTAGCTCAGCACTTTATGTTAGTACTGTCGCATTCAAAGTAAGAAGCGGTATTTATTTATTATTTTATGACGACTAGGTTTTGTGTATTAAATCGTTAAGTAAAGGAAGGTAAATAGTTTTCTGAACTGGTGCAATTTTATAAATACGAAGGACACATTGCTTTTGTCATTTTTAATAAAAAATTATACTTACATTGATTTTTTTAAAATAGTTTAATTACAAAAAACGCAGTAATTTTGAGCAACTCTGTTCATATTAATATTCAAGGACGGAAATACACAGTATCACAGGCGCGTCTTGTTTGCGATAATTTATTGTGGTTTTAAAGTAGCTATGAATAATCCCACGGGCTTTTTATTGTTTGCATGCCAGCCTGCAATTTATTGCACACCGAACGGGATGTAAAAAAAAACACTTGTGGTCGTGATCGGCAAACCAATTAATCGCAATTTTCATCTCATTAGCTAACTTCAGTAGGGAAAATGATGTGTTATGTTAACGCTTTGTTCACCATTATTGATTGCTGTGTAAACTAAATAGTACAATAGTTATTAAACAATTATAGTTAAATTGAAATATGGGAAAGGAACAGTTTATAACTGTTTCATAGAAGGAAATCAAAACAATAGCCGTGAAAAAATAGATTACAGCAAAGTAGAAGAAACGTTAAAGCAAAGTTTTACATATTTAAAACATATCAAATTATTATCATTTATTATAATGTTTGTTATTATTGTCTTTAGCCTTTATTATGTATTATCCAGTTTTTCTCCATACCTGGTATAGAATTTTTTTTTTATTAATCCACTCACAGCAAGGCTCCAATCCACATCATCCAGCCAGCACAGACAACTATTGTCAACATTATTAAAGAAAAATTTCCAATAAGGCTAAAACATAAATGAAGAGATAGTATTAGCGTAATGATGGCACATCTGAAACTCAAGGCCTCGAGAGACGACATAAATGGATGTTTGAGTTCAAATAAAATTTCCAAATAATCCTAAGTACCAAAAAAATGGGAGGGGGGACCTCGGCAGCCGAGTGGTTAGCATGAAAGACTCTTACGCCGAGGTCGTGGGTTCGATTCCCACCGTCGCCTCTGGCCCTTTTTTCCCGATAACCCCCAATTTGAACACACAAGAATTCGTACTATGGCTAATATGCAAGATCATAAGGGCAATAAAAAAAAAAAAAAAAAAAAAATGGGAAACAGGGAAAAAGCTCTCCGTTGAGAACGGCACTGTTGGTTCACAGATGGATGTAGAACGCAGCTAGGGGGCAGGAGTGTTTGGCCCCAGAACCAAACACTCAGAATCCATGGGAAAATACACCATTATCTTCTAGGTTGAAGTCCTTGCAATTGAGAAACGTACCCAGTTCTATCTGATCAAAGGGAGAATATAGCTATCATACCAGATACGAAAGCAGCCATCAACTAGCTAAATTCAAACATTATTATCTCAAAAATGGTGCTGAATTGCAAAACTAAACAAAATAGATTAGGTTTGCAAAATAAGACACCTTGGCTCGGTCGCAGGACATGTCGGAGGAGAGGGCAACGAGATAGCGGACGTCCTGCAAGGAAAGAGCAGCCATTCCATTGATAGGTCCGAGTCCTTCTGTGTCATAGCGATTTACAGTATTAAGGAATACCTTAGGCAAAAGGCCATCATTAAAATGGGGAAACAGTGGATTCATTCATTGGACATAAATAATCCAAAAACCATCTAGCTAATTTTGGAAAGAAAGGACGATTGAATGCATCAAAGGAAGCAGGAAAAACGTCGAATCCAAACAGGATTCCATAACATGTCACAACCTAACGGCAAAAAAGCAGAGGAGACACCAACACACCTACTAACAAACTGTGGCACTAAATTTGCCTGCAGGAAGAAGTGTTTTGGGATGTACAACGTAACCGTAGAAGTAATTGAACCAGATAAACCAAACCTTCTAATCAAGTCTGATGAAGTAGGAATCTACATTACACACCTCAACATTACATCTACACCAATCAATTTTTTTTTCAATCCAGTTTTTGTAGGTACAAAATCAGTCAGAATTAAATCTAGAAAAGTAAAGTTGAAAGCACGAATTAAAGGTTACATAAAGCAAAATTCACCATACTTCAACCATACTCCCAGTATTTTACAAGGAAAGAACAATATTTTTCCGAAATTAAGGAAAAACATAACATCTCAAGGTATACAGTGAAGAAGATGGCAGATTCCCCATAAGCATCAACAACAACAGGATATCATTTAGTGATAGAATAAATTGTTAGTTAAATTTTTATCTACCATTAATGTGTAGTGTTTAGTGACCATTAATTGATGATTATTTCGAGTTCGTGTGATACGATCTGATGTGACGTAGGTTTGAGAAAAACATTTTCTTTATCGTGCCAGCGTTTCGGCCTTTATTGAGACCATCTTCAGGGGATTTATAAACATTATTTAAGTTTTACAAATACATGTAGGATGTGTACCATTAAATGCTTTTCCGGTTTTTGTTGAATTTTCTTTTAAAATATTATCCTTAAATATTTTTTTTATTAAACCTCATAAATTTCTGATCTTGTTTAATTTGGTTTACATCAAAATATGTATGTTGTAATTAATATTACGATAAAAATACAAATACATGAAAACAATATTACAAATATATAAAAATGTTGATTGGTTTTAAATAATCAACAAAACACGAGTGGCCTGTTTTTTGTCTTTGAGTGTATTTTATACCATTGAAACTTACGAATTATCCTCCGATTGTATAAAAGGCTATTAACTGATAATTGCAATAATTGCTGTCGGTAAAGCTTAGCTCGATTTGCCAACTAAACATAATGATGAAGGCAAGATTGCGTAATTATTATGGATCAGAATCTGCTTTTATGTCCAAAGTAATTGATATTTCAGACTACAATATAACATTACTGTATTACGTGGGCCTTGAATTAGTTTAGTCATCCGAGGAGTGGATCTAATCACTAATTAAACCAGTTTATTATTTATTTGTAAAGCCGGTCGAACGCATTGCGAACGAAGCGCGGATACAATTTAGCCTCAATTCAATCATCGATGTCGTGTCGAGTCCTATTATTATCATTATTACAATAATTATTAGGAACCAGGCGGAAAAAAATATAAATTATATATAATTATAGAAAATGACTTTTATCGCTGGCGATTATTCCTTGGGGGATTTCTTTCAGAATTACAATTTCCTCGGCGGACCGCTTTTTACGTAATGGACATTGTGCTTTAGCTTTACCCTTTCGGTACGTTGCACCATTAAAGTAATTGAGGGTTGATTGAGCCCCACGTCAAGATCTTTGAGAGGGGGGTTAAACTGGGCTAATTTGTTACGGTTCACTCCTTTAAACGCAAAATATATAATAACGTGTAGGAATTTGGAAAAAAGGTTTTACATCATTTTAATTAAAGTAGAAACCTGACTGTAGTTTATTACGTTTATTACAAAGTGTTATTAAATTACTCTAAATCATCCACCTTTGATTTCAAAGAAGATTTTTTAATTTATTTATTAAATATTACTAGTACCCACAATTTTGGGTAACAAGTATTATGAAACAAGAGTAAAAAATAAAACAAAAAAATTAAAATAAATTAAAAGAACAATCAGAGTGGAGACGCTACCCATGAGTAGCATTCCAAATTAGGTACAATCCGTTACATATTTCTACCACTATTTTCACCACATGCAGATCTCATGGCCATCGACTCTTTAGCCTAAGTGGAGGGTTTGAAGGGATTCAGCGGGTAGAGAGCTGTTGGATGCCTGGAAGTAATTTGTGCAACATACGACATCTGGATAGGTGAGTGTCATGAATGGAGGGTATATTGAGTTGATTGAGGATGGTTTCATTCGATACGTAGAAGAGAGCATTTAAAATTATCGACGAAAATATTGTTTACGAAAATTACTTCACCCCACAGACCTCAAAAGGAAATCTCACAAGATACCCATTATACGAGTATTCACGATCTTTGTGTTAACTCTGTTGGGTCGTGTTAGATCGAGAAAAATGATGATGTAGACTTGTAAGAATCGGATAGTTAACATTGGTCGATCTAAAAGGCCAGGGGCAATGTTACATTTTAGGTCGAAAATGTAGTCACATTGCTAACCGTTAGGGCGTAGGTAACCAAAATGACAGCCATGAATTTAACAGCTGTTTTTTGTTTACACTTACTTTTATTTTTAAATACTCATTAATAAAATTAGACCAATACATTTCTTTTGTAAATTTCTAACCTGTCTCACAAGATACCATTATACGAATATTCACGATCTTTGTGTTAACCCTGTTAACTCTGTTGGGACGTGTTAGATCGAGAAAAATGATGACGTAGACTTGTAAGAATCGGCTAGTTAACATTGCTCGATCTAAAAGGCCAGGGCCAATGTTACATTTTAGGTCGAAAATGTAGTCACATTGCTAACTGTTAGGGCGTAGGTAACAACATGGCAGCCATGAAATTAACAGCTGTTTTTTGTTTACACTTATTTTTATTCTTAAATACGCATTAATAAAATTAGACCAATACATTTCTTTTGTAAATTTCTAACCTGTCCTTCTACTCTCATGCATAATAAATATATCCAGGTGCCCCTTATGCAGAGAAAGGTTGCTCGATGTGTCCCACATAATAGAGGCGTGTCATGCTTGGCTCCATACAGAGAGCGTATAGGCATGCCGCCGGACTTAAGAAGAATTCTCGGACACGGTAGCGAGTTTCAGAGTCCCCTGTTCCGCTTTTTAGGGGAAATTGGTTTTTTTTTATTGTATATAGTATGTCCTATGTGTTGTGTGTCTATATGTTTTGTCTGAGTGCATGTATTTATTAGCGCGAATGGCGAGGGATGAGGGTGAAATATAACGTCATCATAACCCCTCAAACGATGAGACCCCAATCTAGTTTAGTTTAAGTATAATTCGGTGGAGGAATATCAAGTACTCCACCGACCAAACGGAATGAGTGTACTGTATGGATGTATTTAAGTGTATGAATGTATTTATTTGTATGAATGTAGTGTTTGAACGGGTATAGAATATAGACTTAGTTGGGGGCTGAAATGACCTAGATGTCGGAAGCCCCAGCCAAAATAAAAAAAAAATAAAATTATATACGGTGTATTAATNTCTCTCTCTCTCTCTCTCTCTCTCTCTCTCTCTCTCTCTCTCTCTTTCTCTTTCTCTCTCTCTCTCAAAAAAGAAATCTAGTCCTAGCAACACTATACTTAAAAACGATGTAGATATAATAGGGGTATTCATGATCTTTGTGTTAACCCTATTAACTAAGTTAAGGCCTGTTATATCTAGAAAAATGATGACGTAGACTTGTAAGAATCGGCTAGTTAACATTGCTCGATCTAACAGGCCTGGGTCACATTGCTATCCGTTAGTGCATAGGTAACCAATATGGCGGCCATGAATTTAACCGCTGTTTACATTTATTTCTATTCTTAAATACGCATTAATAAAATTAGACCATTACATTTCTTTTGTTAATTTCTGACCTGTCCTTATACTCTCATTCATAGTAGATACATCCCCTATCGTATAAAGTTCTAGGTTGTTAGACGTTAGGATGCATGTTTTGTTAGTACTTTTCCAGTGCATATATAGCATTTTAAATGAAAGAATTGATTAATTTTCCTTTTTTATTAACTTCTGGCATCTTACAGTTTAACACAAAACAACACCATAACAAACAACAAGCGTTCAAGAACTGTTATAGTGTTATAGCTTTATTTTTTGTTCTACCAATCGCCACCCGCAGCATTTTGGAAAAATTAACGTTTAACATTCTAAGAAAAGAAGGGGCGTTCACGATCTTACTGCACATTTCTCTATTCGAGTTATCATGAATTAACATTTTACAAACATCATGAACACCTGTAACATTCACCTAAGTTAACTGTGTTTCTACCAACAAGAGGTTGTTTGCCTGGATTGGGGGTTTTATTTTCTTCACAAAACTGTCGATATTTTTGGGAGGGGGAGGATTGAATAAGTTTTTAAAATTCGTTCCACTACTGCGACCTATGTAGATCTGTTGTGGAATCCCAAAAAATAATAAATATATTGAAATGTGCACTTTTTCCCAAATGCCTAAGCACGGTCTTCGGCGCCTTTCGCGCACCTCTTTTGGTGTGATAATTGCCATACCAAAGTGGCTGTACCGTAAATGTGCTAATGCGTCATATTCACGAAGGATAGGTACAGATGTTTCTGATTCATCCTGAGAGTCATGTTTCTGTCGTTGCTATTTCCTTCTCTATATCTTAGTTAAGATATAGAGAATATTGGCCAGTATAGAGGCCTATAATTTTCTTCAAATCCTGTCTGCTGAGAGAGAATTCCTTCGCCTTCCTTTTTGAAGATTTATAAATCTCTTAGCTTGTCTCATATCTAGTTCTTTTGACATGTGGTTGAGTTTTTATTTTCTCAATCCATTTTTCCAGTTCCAATAGTTCCAATTTAAGCACATCAAGGTGCACCTAGTTGTGGTTCTGGTCCGTGGGTTGGAGGGTTGCCGCTTTTTTGGGTAGTTGGTCCGGCTGTTCATTTCCTTCTCTACCTTCATGTCCCGGAATCCACATTAAAGTAATCTTATGTTTTCCGACAATCGTTGTGCAATTTAGGCACCCACAGACATGCCTGATTCGCTGAGAATATGTAAGTCGATTTTTCGGGTCTTTTAAGGAAGACCTCCTTTGTCTGTTATAAAACTGTTGTATAAAACTTGTTTTACTGTTTTATATACTTATTCTGGTGGGAAAAATGTACAATATCATTTATTATTGATTGAACAAATCATTACCGCTATTTCTGTGACGCCACAGATATTCACACAAATATAAGTCTATCAAACTTCGTCTTGTACCATGTTTTTTTTTGTTCCTAGCTTTTGCTTGTGCCCATAACGACTTAATTCGACGAGTATGGCTACCTGTGATGGGATCAACAAAATTTTGTGAATGATTCACAGTAAAGTGCTTGTAATTTTTCCTGGTATCTTAGCAATGCCGGTGAACGATGCCCACATGTCCAGTAGGATTGTTGTACCTGGGTGAATACATTCTGATATTGTGTTCAGTAGTGTTTCAGATGTACGGTTTGGCACGCAATACATGAAGCATTCATTATCTTCTCGACAAATACCTCTGAACACCCATTGATTAGGATAAATTCTACCAACGTTATTTTTGACTCGAGAAAAACTTCATTCGTCTATCTCAACTGTTTTACCCGGCCCTCCTATCTTTCGGAAATTCTTTAACAAATGGTCTGCGCAAACTTGGCTAAAACATATTTTTCCAATCTGTAATAATATCGGTAGCTAATCCCAGTTCCTCTTGACAAAATTTAGAAGATGAATATGACTTTGTCAAGCAGTATAGCAAAATGATGATTTATTAAATGGCAAATTACAGTTTTCCAAAATTTTTTTTCTTAATCCAAACGTTTGTTTGCAGGCTTTCGCGTTACATCTCCATTTATCCTTTTTTACTAGAGTTTCATTTGATGGACATTAGAACAACTTTTTCACCTTATCCTGAAGAAAGGAAATCGCTTTTTCCTTTGTATCTACTTAAGCAACTAAGTCAAATAAAGGCATGGTTTTCTCATTAAGAATAGAAAATAAAACTAAAATATTGTAAAACTAAAACATATCTACGTCTTATCGAGTTGAAAGTAAACATAAACTGAAATAAAACTATTACCAAAATTACCAAGACAAAAATTTGTTTGTTGTCCTCCTACAACAGGTAATGAGGGGGCCCTATTCCCAAAAAGACCCGATTTTTCTAGCACATCTTCACTGCGTTGAGAATAAATGAATGCACATATCTACCTCGTACTTTCTTGGATTTAATATGTTCAGTAAATGGTTGAAATTTGGTAGTTCACTTGTTAGTGCTGTGCCCAGGGTGTGCTGAGTTGCCTCACCCTTTTCATACCCGTGACGCTAACTGAAGATGCATGAGGCCAAAACAACCAAAATGATCACAAACCAAACCACAGATTTGTCACCTCGCAGTGATAAAAGATTTTGTTACGGTTTGGACTAATTTATCTGTTAAAGCACAAGCATTGCAGTAAAGTCAGAAGCTATTGTTATTTTATCTTCAATCTTCGGACAGCTGTAAAAAATGAGAATGTTTTACCTTTTGTAAATGAATTTTTACCCAAAAAGAATCCTCAGTTATCCAGTCAGCTGCGTTGAGAGAATTTTCATATTCAGCATTAAATCAAGATTAAAAAAGGCCATTTGTAAAATCTACTCTCTCAGTATAATATGATGTTAAGGGATGAATAAGTGGGAGTATGTGTAAGAGGGCATGTGCCATATCATGTGATATACGAGGTCGTTATAAAGACCATAGTGGAAACGTGATAACGGATGATCTAAGACAATAACATATGTTATTGAGGGAGGCTGCGGAGGCGGCTCGCCGGCAGTAAAGACTGCTTACTTCGCTAAGTGTTGCAACCCCTATCTCCCAGTTTTATGGCCCGTTGTAATTTTGTACATCAAGTGTTATTGTTCTCGTTTTATGTAAGGGGGGAGAGGATTTGGAATGAGTTACGGCCCCCCTTCTATTTATTATTAGCGACGGAAATTGGAGAATAAGAGAGTATTACAGCAGTAAATCGCTATCTCGTAAGTATTAGTAAACAAAATTAGTTTTATTTTAGGCTCTTTTCATTACACTTTCAAGTCAAACTTGAAGATACCAACCTCACGACATTGTTTGCTCAATGAAACGAAATTCCGAAGAACAATGGCAGTGTAGATGAATTAATTTTTACGTTTTGGATACAATCTCTTTGTATCTTCAGGAGTCTGTTTCAGCTTTAGATTTATTATCAGGTGACGAAGACATTGCCAAGCCCATGTAAGGCTTTTAAGCTCCTCATATGGATGTAGTTCTATCTGCCTTAAGGCTTTTGATCGTTGCCGTATCTCGATCTTTTTGCTTTTTTATCTGTTAGAAGCGTTCAACTCCTCAGCACCTTCAGGCTTGGTCTGTAGAATTTCGGTTTAATCCAGTTTTCTCCTGGCATCCGACAATCATCTAGATATTTAGATAGATAGATATACTTTATTTACTAAAAGAAAGAAATTTAGAGTTAAAAATAAAAAACACAGTATTATTATGGCATGGTATTAAGACCGTCAGCCAGAGTTTGGAGAGCATTACCATTCCAAGAATATACATAATTATATTATTATAACAAAAGGAGAATTTAAAATATCAACTTCAGAGGTTACAATTATTTACAGGATTTTCAAATTACAGGATTGAAATGCGATAAACTTTGAAAATAATAAAAATGACACTTCAAAGAACCAAAGCAAGGATTCCAACTCACAAAGGGTCCCTCTCCGGCGAACAGAATTCGCATTTAGAAGCCCACAAAGTAGAAATTATATGTATTATCTGAGAGAGCAAAAAAGGAAACAAAATAAGACAAACAGAATATTAATTCCGTACATTCCAATATATTCATGTCTGTAAAGCAAGGCTGTCCGAGCAAAATTAACAAGACCCCGGCAATCCGAGCCGCACAGAAGGGCTATAAGCTCTTCCCTCGTCAGAAAACCCTTACCCACATACAGATACCTCAATTCGTTAAGGACCGAGCATCTAGCGAGAAAATGAAATGCATCCTCACGATCACCTGATTTGCAAAGAGAGCACACTTCAGTGGCAGGAGTACTCCCAACCCAAGGCTGAAATTCAGGATCAACAACTCCCCTCGAATTTTAAACCACCAGCGAAAAAAAGAGAACGGAGCATCATTTGTTGGAGCAGAAAAAACATTGCAAGGAATTAGGGAATGATTCAACACCTTGTAGAGTTGGAATCTATTTGAATCCACGGCACGAGAAATACAACTTTCCATGACGAGCCCACATAATATGAAGAAGATTGGAAAACATTTCAGACCTTAATAACTTCAAGTGATGTGATTTTTGCCAGGCGAGAATCAGGAGCTTGAAGCGATTTCACAATAAACTTAAAATGTAACCTTAAAGAATAAACAAACAACAGTTCTATGCCTATCTCAATATACAACATATATTCTGAAACCTACATCACACCAGATCACATCTCCCGACTTCTGAATAATTATCGATTAACGGTCACTACTCACCACACATTTTTACACGAGAGGAACGAAGAACATGGGATTCTATGAACAAATTTCAACTACATATGGACACGCAGCTAAAAGTATTCTGAAGGATATCGCCAACAATGAGAAGAAACTCGCATCGGCTATCAACCAAAGAACTTTTTTGCTGAAATTCAGAAAACACAAGGTATTTCCTACTCACTTCAAACACAATTTTAACTTTACAAATGCCACACTAACACAGCCAAACACCAGAATTAACGACATACATAAAGCAACAATAACTTTCAAACGAAACATTTTAAACATAGATATCACCACGAGCAACAAAAACATTAAGACATTAACAAAAAAAAGGGCACTCTCAACACGACACGCGAGAATGGCACAATTACACAGAAGAGAAACACTTTGAGCCCTGAAGATGATCTTAATAAAGATCGAAACGTTGGCACGATAAAGAAAATGTTTTTCTGAAACCTACATCACACCAGATGGCATCTCACGATTTCTGAATAATTATACAACATATAATTAGGAGTTGATGATGGCAGGGCAAACAACTTACGAACAAAAAACGGTGAACTTTTTTCTCTCTCTTCATATCCGCGATATCCACCAACTTGACCTGCATAGCAAAGTATTGCACGACAAACGGCTGTGAAAATTTTAAAATTTTTTTGAAAATAAAAAAAATACCTTTTATTGGTACAAGGTCGTTTGAAATTTGGCCAGACCAAACCTTGTTTATAGCCAGTTTCGCAGCCAGGGCTTTATTCTTTACATGTTCGACCATCGACAGTTTTGGGGTACGTCTAGATTATTCTTTAGTCTCAATAACTACGGAAATTCTCCATGCAGGTTTACATTGCTATGTAACAATTCCTTGGAACAAAATCTCCTTTTCCTTTTGCGTGGCTTTTCGTTTAGCTACATATTGCATGTTTTGCATTAGCAGTTGACTAGGTCTGCTTCATCTTCAGATATGCTCTGAGATGGTAAGAGGTACATTTCGCGACCATCAAGTAAGAAATTTAACTAGTCCTCTTATGGATTATAGCTTCCCTCACCTTCAGGCTATTCGTGTTTCCGATCATTTTGGACCTGCCTGTCATCGTCTATTGCTCTGCCAGACGCTATTTTTCTTCTCACCATCATCAGTTCTCAATGTGGGTGATATCTTCCGTCCGACCATCCAAAAATTAAATCGGACGTTTAAGATTATTTCAAACACTTTGTCTTCCCTGTTTGATCTGTCAGAAGCGTTTCTGCTTCGCACTATCATTAATATTATGTTTGGATATTGACCGCATTGAAAATAAGGTTCCTTACTTTTATTGGAACAAACAGGTCCTTTTGGGCTGCAAAATTTTTCCAAAATATTTATAAGCCATATATGCTTCTATCCAACCATTTTAGGTTCAACATTTCCCTATGGCGCGGTTTTTCGTTTTTATCCTCTTTCAGACTTGTATTTTTACATTCGCAATTAACTGAGTTGCTTCAGTTTCAGATTTGTTCTGAGATAGTAAAGAGTTATACATGGCGTACATCAAGTGACACTATTTATCTTTTCTTAGGACTGACTATAGCTTTTTCAGGCTTTCGGTTGTTTCAGATCATTTGATATCTCTCTATCATTGCAGTTTTGGACTGTCAGAAAACCATTTTTTCTCACCAACTTAGTTCTCGATTTTGGTGATTTCTGTTCTCTTCGGCCAGGGACAGTTCATATAAATGATAGATTATAAAGAGTTATAAGCGTCCCTCAAGTAAGACTATTGAACCCTTACTCCTACGGCCGATAGGTCCTATGTACCTTCAGGATTTTTGGACGTTACCGATTATTGTAAGCAGACTATCTTCATTGTTTTGATCTTTCACCACTTGTAAGGCTGGATTTTCGTAATTTCTGTTTAGACCGGTTCCTCCGACCATCAGACAATCCTTTTGGCCATCCTTCATTCATGACAACTGCGACTGCATTGCGAATGGAGAGCCTCATTTTATTTATTGATACATTCTTCTGGGCTAAGAAATTTGGGAACAGGTTTACAGTTTACAGTTACAGGTTGCAGTTTAGAGTTGTGTTTTTTGCACTAGAAATTACCGAAATTGATTTGAATCTGCTTCAGGGTGAGATTTGCTGTGAGAAAATAAAGGGTTACATACAGCGTCTATCAAGGAAGTCTTTTTGGTCGTTTCCGAGCATTTTGGTCTGCTTCTTCTCATCATCATCTGATCTAGGTGATTTCTGTTCCTTCCGGCCATCCGACGATATATTTATGTAATTCTGACTATTTTCCCTGTTTTCGTATGTTAGAAGCGTTTGGGTATCTCACCATCGACAATGGTGAATCTGTGTGAGTTCTATTCTTTCTACGGCCAACGGACCATTCCTTTAGGTTATCGTTCAGTTCAAACTGTTTATAAAAGATTTCGCGATTGCTGTATCGAAAATAGACAGCTTCCTTTCATTTATTGCTACCTACAGACTTCTTCTTAGCCGCTTATTTATTCAAGCGGTTTAATTTACTATACGCAATGTGCCTATTGGCGTACCCAGTCGAACTTTGGTCCAAAATCTTCTTTTTTTGCTTCCTTTATTTTACCCATTAAGCTGCAGAGATCTTAAGTTTGTCCCGCTTCCTGGACCCAGTTTTTATTAAGTTTAGGAGAGAATTTTATGACGAATTCTTTTGCCTGCCTCTGTCCTAGAGTTTTCTTTCATCAGATATGAATCCTTAACTTAATCCATTCTACGATTTATTGATCCTTTTTTTTCTGAGTGTAAGTTTTCAGGAAGGTTGCGGCTGTTCATGTCGAGTTGAGAAAAAAAGTTATATAGGGTAAATATTAAATAAAGAAAAAAACATTCCAAATTAAATAGTTTAATTTAAATCCAACAGTAATTTGTTTTTTGTTTGGTGATTAGTGACCGTTAATCGATATTTATTTAGAGATCGTGAGATGCGGTCTGGTGTGATGTAAGTTGGTCGAGAGTGCCAGTGAGACACGACACGCAAGAATGGCACAATTACACAGAAGAATAACACTTTGAGTGAGTAAAAATACTTTGAATATATAAAAAATATATTTTGCACTGTATAAATTCACTTTTCCACATCCAAAATATAATTGTTATATGTAAACAATGTTTGTAAATCCCAGGCCCTGAGGATGATCTCAATAAAGATCGAACCGTTGGCACGATAAAGAAAATGTTTTTCTGAAACCTACATCACACCAGACCGCATCTCACGATCTCTAAATAAAAAAAAGTAATTTGTTTTGTGAAAGCAGATTCAACTAATTTGAAAAATGGCGTTTCTTGATGGCTGATAATAAATATAAGTGTAGTTTCAGCTTAGTTGAGGTAATAATTATTATTACCAAGTGTAATATATTTTATAATATAGTAAATAAAAGAAGGCTGTTATAACTTTATTAGTATGGCGAGCAGTAAAAGGATGGAATTTTAGCTTATGAAAGATAAGGGCCGCAAAGTAGAAAAGGATTTTTGTTATAGGTCGCGCATATATTTTATTCATTGAAGAGTAATAAACACGGGGCACAGCGGTGTGCGCCTTTGGTGAGGCCGTAAAACTGAAAAAGAGCCATAAAATTTTAACTGCCGCTGTAAAACGTCATAAATTACAGGCGGGTCTTAGCACATGTGAAAAGAGGATGACAAAAGAGCTAACTCTCTAAGTGCGGTGAGATCTAATAAAATCTGAAATCTGTTAATGCCAAGCTTTTGACAATTTGTTATTTTATAAGATGTTTTGACAAAATCGACGCTCAAGACTCGTTTTCTGCGATACTTATGTATCTTTTGAAATGAAAGAATCCGGGAGAATGTCAAACGTGAAGCATAAAACAACATGGAATATAATAATCCACTTTTTGAACAGTAAACAAAATTTATAACCCAAAGGATTTTCACGTGTCGGATTCTGTTGATCATAAAGGCTTCGAGCTAATAAAAAACCTGAAAATAAAAATCGGCTCTTTTGAAATTAATTCGTCAGAAGTGGCCGGAATGCGGCATCCCGTGAAACATGCCTATATCGCGAAATCCTTGGTATCTGACGCCAGGTTTGACGAGATACCTTAACCGCGTGGAAGATTTAAAGCTGTTCCTTTATGAGACTCGTCGTTCCCATCCGAAAGGAATTCTTCTTGTATCTGAAGGATCTACGTTTATATGAATCGCGCTGGTGCAGCCTTAAAATTTATGGACCGGTGCGACCTTACACAGAGGGCCGATTGGATTTCCGACCAAATGGTAATCGGCTGAAGAGCCTTGTACCAAAATAAAATATCAATCGTTCACACTATCGTATCAAACTAGAACGACGGGGTTTGGCTCTGGCCATCTTCAGAGTAGATCTGTTGTGTCTGGCAGATCAAAATGATCAGAATCGTCCAAAATACAGGTACCCACTCATTCATCACAAGAGGAAATCTCAATCAAAAATGCTTCTAGAAATAAAGTAAGTCGAGATCATTCTTCCTATTATCTTTTATCTGTCAGACGGAGTTCTCACCATCTTCATTGGTTGTGATTTAAACTAAAAGCTTTACTTTACACACCACAAGTTCATCCCCTGGACAAACTGCAAGTCACTATTTCAAAAAAACCTTGAAATAACTACCGGTTAATAACCTGAACAAAAGATAGATTAATCATCAGAACAGACTACAGGTACTACACTTCAACAAACTACAGATTCATCACCTCAACAACGAAAACCTCATCAGCTGATCAGATTGCCTACCGTTCACCACCTCAGCAAACGACATATTAACCATCTGAACAGACCCCAGGTTCATCATTTGAAAAAACTACAGGCCCATAACAGGAATAAACTACACGCTCATGTCCTAAAGAAATTCATGACATGAAGAAACGTCAGGCACACGATCAGAATAGAGACAGTCTTATCACCTAGATGGACTATGCATTCGTCACCTAGATCGACTACAGACCCATCTCCAACACAGGTGTATCACCTACATGAACTATAAGTTAATCACCTAAACGTAAGATAGATTACAGGATCATCATCTAGATAGACTATATGTCTATCACCTAGATGAATTCAGGTTCATCAGTAGGTGGACTATGTTCGTCACCTATATGTACTACAGGCCTATTACCTATCTCTATTATAGGTCTATCACCTAGCTCAACTACAGGTTTATCACCTACATGAAATATAAGTTAATCACCTAAACAAACCTCACGTTTATCATTCGGTTCATTGCTAGTTATCAAGGATTGGATGATATACTTTGCTCATTTTTATCAACAAATCGCTGTTGGGCCACTTAGTCATTGATTAGAAACACTAGCAGGCAAAATTGAACACTGGAAAAAAACAGCTAACATGGGAAATTCAAAGGTTGATTAAAAATAGTACCCAGATAGATTACAGGATCATCGCCTAAATGGACTATGCGTTTATCACCTGGTTATAAAACATGTAGTTGAACTAGATGATAGACCTGTAATCCATTTTGGTGATGAACGTTTAATCCATCACAGTTCCATTACCCACTACAGGTTTTACTACAGGTTCATCACAAAGCTCCACTATAGGTTTATCATCTACATCAGGGGTGCTCAAACGGTCGATCGCGAGTGCTTTTTGAGTGATCTCGAGAAGAAAAAATTGTTTAATAAGTAGGTAGGTAACTAAACTACAAAAATGTATTACCTTGCGGCAAAAGGTGGCTTTATCAAAGGAACGCGCGGCACTTGTCAAAGAAAAGCCGCGTTGTTTCTAGACTAGTAGACAGTACAGTCTAGTCTAGAAACAACGAGAGACAGTACAATCTAGTTTCGGGCGGCGCGTTTGACGGGAACATTCGAGACTCGTTCACGCCGATATAAATGTTGTGCCTGCAGGAATTGGAGTCATTCTGAATTGTAACTTGATGGCGATACTACGTCGATACAAAGTTTATTATTAAATAGTGGAAAATGAGTGCAGTGAAATCTAAAACGTATCATTTTAATAAGGATTGGGAGGAAGAATTTTTCTTTTGTATGGTGAAGGATAAGTGCATTTGTGTTATTTGTCGTGCGTCAGTTGCAATACCTAAGCGTGGTAACTTAGAGAGGCATCATAAAACGGTTCATAAAAACTATGAAAAGGATTTTCCGCCACAGAGTGAATTAAGAAAACGAAAAGTAAGTGATTTGATATCTTGTTTGAAAAAAGAACAATCCATGTTCACAAGATTATATCAGATATACATCTCAAAGCTACAGCATCTGATACAAATTTCTGGTGTTTTATATCTGAAGATAAATATCCGAATGTAAGGCAAATCGCCCTTCAACTGACGGCATTTTTTGGGTCAACTTACTTGTGCGAGTCTGCATTTTCTGAAATGAAGATAATTAAGTCAAAATATCGCAATCGACTAACTGACGATCATATGTCATCATGCTTGCGATTAGCACTCAGTGGTTACGTACCATCTTATGAAAAGTATGCTGAGGACATGCAGTGCCACGCTTCAACATCCAAAGCCACTCCTTAGTTAAGTTTAACACCATATGTAACTCTTTTGTTTTGTAACAACCAATAAACTCGCAATTTTGAATAACTGAGTTTTTTCATTGATATTGTAGAGAAGAACCTAACTAAACCTTACCCAAACCTTGACTAAAATAATGTACTTATATTGTGCAGAAAGCTAATATCTATATATGCTACGGTACACCCTACCTAGGTAGGTAGGGTGTATCGTGTATGTACGACAACCCTGCATCACACACACTTGCAGCCTCTCAGAGTCGATCGTAAGTAGTCTAAAAATATTGAGGTAGATCGCCAGCAGTTCAAGTTTGAGCACCCCTGATCTACATGAACTACACACCTTGATGTTGACACCTAAATAAACAACAGTCTGGCCACTAACGACCTACAGATCATCAGAATACTATCGAAAAACTGGAGTTTCATTATTTGACCAAGCTATAAATTTATCATTTAAACAAACTATAATTCCATGACATGAAAAAAATTAGAATTTCGTGACCGAACAGAAGACACGCTCATTACCCGCCATCTCCCCCACCAAGAACAAAAAACGCAGTTTTATTTAGTATGATCGTTTTAGATAGTGTTGTTTTACCTACCCTTGGTACATTACAGTACATGCATGCATTTTTTGTATTCACTTGGGAAGTGCTAATGATTATATAAAAATCGATAAACAATTAGGAAGAGTATTCAATCTCATCATACTTGTTTGTGAAAGTAGAAAGGAGTGTTTAAACGAAAAATCATCAAAAATCTGAAGGAGGAGAAATGTCTAAACGCGCCTGCAAAGGTCAAAGCAACGCGGAAGGTCCCACTGAAATGAATGATTGGAAACGATCAAAATACAAGTTCACCACTTGCCAGAAGAAATCTCACATTGTAAAAAGCACCTAAACTTAACGAATTCGTTAGAGTTTCTTTATTTTTTCTAAGCAGAACGAGTAAATTTATTTATATATTACTTATAATTGCATTTGTTAAGGAAATAATTGCTATAAAGTAGTGGCGTTAAATGGATCTACTCCTTGTTGGTTGAGAATCTCTAGGGAGTCGCTAGATAGAGTCTGTTTGGAATCGTGACGACCCGAAGGCCATTTCGGGTGAAGAAGAGGGCCCTTGACGGGGTGGTGCTGACGAAGAATTAACCAAGTACCTCCTCAATCAGAAGAGGAGCACACTAAGCAGTTCCTGCTAGGATTAGCTTAGCCCCTCCCGCCCTCTTGAAGAGCACATGGCCCTGTTTACACGGCTATCTCTCGAGGATATCTCCGAAAGGGCTCCGCCGCCTCTTGATCTCCTCTGTCGTCCTTGCGACTACGACTTTCCGTCGAAGGAATCATAAAATGGATTATTGTTTAAAAAACAATTTGGTTTGGTTTGAAACCTTTGTGATGTTCTTTGTTTCTACATTGTTTAAATTATTCCTGATTTCGTGTGATTAAAAAAAAACTATTTGGTTTTGGGTTTCATCTGTTTGTTTAGACAAATATACTCATGTTATTACACAATTTGGAATTATTATTTTTACTTTTAGATTACATAAGTTACCATCTGTAAACATAGGTGAATTAAATGACAGCTCCAATGATAAATTCACGACAAATTTGCTAGTTCTCCAATGAAAACCTATACCTAGCTGTTTAATCATTTATTTTAATTGTTAAGTTTTTCTTTCGGGTTTTGAGTTGATGAACCTGTAGGTTGGTCGTAATGATCAATTAGGTCTGCCTTTTGATGGCAGTTTTTGTCTGTTAGTCGTGTCTCGCCCAACATTGGCGGACCGAAATGATCAAAATAAATTATACAAAAAAAACTACTGTTTTATTAGGCCTAACATCATTATTTCATATTTATCATATTTTTTATACTTTAACTTTGAATTGCATAATATTTTAGCAAATTTATTATGTGACCATTTGACCCCTAGGCCCCGGCCCAGTCTTTTGGGCCGATCCCGCCAGGAAAATACTAACACATTTACATCCAGCGGCCGCTTAACATAAATTCACAACCAGAGTCATTGTGGCTTTTCCTGCCGTGAAACACATAAATTCATTTTTCCCCAGGGCGTGCAAAGGCGCCGGACGAATAAACAGTTCGTGCTGGCGAGGGGGGATGAAGCTATCACAATTGCCATTGCCAGAATAATAATTTAGGACCATTAGCAAGTCTGATGGAAAGCGCCGGCTATATTAAAAGTTTATGACTGTAAGTCATTGTGGCGAGTCTTTGTGCCCGCTTTTTATGACTGCGTAAATCACCAGAATTGTGATACGATTGCGCACTTAATGGAGGATCGACTGTTTCTCTTTATGACCATTATTGACTGATATTTTATTTGACTTCTTCATTTATTTGTTTTCTTCCAATAAATAACCTTACTTTTAAACTGATGAATATCTCGTACAGCCTGGGCACCGATTCGTGTTCTAGTGTTGAGATATGAAGGGTTTCGGTAAAATGGAGTGGTTTATTCAAGTGTTAAATAATTTTAAAAAGCCATGGTGTTTGTAATATACTCAACTAAATCATAACTGTAGTTCAGTCGTTTACAAAAGCACGTCTGGCTGGTGAGATTTGGCATACAAGAATAAGCCGAGAAAACCAAGCTTGATCACCTCGCGGACCGAAATACCTAGTAATGATTGAGATATATCATTTACCTTTAAATCTAAGAAATTTATGCTTGTACCACATTAAAGAATTGAAAATAGACAAACCCGGATGTTGGGAAACAATTACATCAATAGCTATATTAATCCATTTTACGTTTTCGTAGTTAATTGACTGTGTTACTTCTTTCCATAAAATGAATGAGGAAAGAAGTAACTTAGTCAATTGACTACGAAAACGTAACGTTGACTTTTTTATCTCAACCAAGACCTTAGAAAGAATAATTAATTGTTCAATAGCTATAGTTTAGTCGATCCCGATCAATCAGGACTGCCTGTCCTTGTGGGTTTGGTGGGCTTCGCTCTTCAGTGCCTTGTTTTGTGGGAGTATAGACATAACAACGAAACCCAATAACTCAATGATGAATGAGATTAATCATACCAACTAATCTAGCAAGTTCAAGCTTCTTCATTTCGTAGGCCGCAAAATCTAATATTGATGAAGATGCCCAATCTTACCTTATCTTAGTTTGCTGTAATTGTGGTTAATGCCAAGATAGTTACAATTTACTCCTGGTCGCCTGGATCAGTTACGCCTGTACTGCACATAATCAAATCTGTCACTCCACTATTCATATATGTAGGAAAAATGTTAATAACATTGCTAATTACCTATGTTATGTTTTTACGTTTGACATACCCAATGAAATATTTTGTTGTTTCTTTCATGAGGTCTGACCGGTTTCGAACCTGTACCTAGCAAAACTCCCATGAAATGTCTCTTTCTACAAAAATTATTTTTTATAGAGATAATATGATAGATTAACTGCGCTTTTCAAGTAAGAATTTTCTTTTATTTTTTAGTTCAGAATTTTTCTTACTAGGTTTCGATCGAACAACAACAATCGAAGCATTTCTTTTGTAATAAAGTAAAATGAGAAGACATGCGATTGTACAAAGATTGAGAGGCCGTCGGCTGAATAAGAGTCGATGTATTTTGTGTGCGAAATGATGGTGGAGTGTTTCCCTCAATTATTGGGTTGTCCGGAAAATAATGCAGGATTTTAAGTTTTCATTAAAAAAAATCTATATAAAATATTCTGTTTACGTTTACAGGATTACTCATTTGTATGAATNTTTTTTTTTGTTTAATACCAAAATCCTGCATTATTTTCCGGACAACCCAATATATTAAAGTAGCCAAGTTACGTGCTGGTCGTATCGGCCACGTCCGGAAGGCATATTCTCCTTCTCAATCTACCGCCGCCGAAGCCGTCCCCGCCGCCCGGAGATTACTCGGACCTCTCATGATTCTAAAAAATTACACCAAAGTATAGCCCCCGAGTCCGGAACTAAACGTGTGCTCATGATGCACCTCAATAACCATAATTAAGGCACCGGATCACGATAGCCTAACGAGCCTCCCCTTCTCCGGAACACCTGATGAGTTTATAACGACCCGGAGTGTGTTATTAGCGCGATAACTGGAGCTGCGTCGCACCTTTTTTCTACCAACTAATTGCTCTCAATCTAGCCAGAGGCAGCCCCAAAGGAAACATTTGAGGTAGAAAAACTCGGTCGGAAAACATGCTACCGATCCGATCCATACAACTCCTTCACTGGAACAAGTTGGAAACTATAATTTGGCAATACTAACTAGAAGAATTCTTAACAGTATTCTCCGATAAATAAGTTATCAGATTATTAAATAAAATAAATTGCAAATTACTTGAAAAAAATGCTTTAGATTATGTGCGTGTGAATTTCTGTAAAGCTTTTTTTTGCATTATTGCTCGTTCGTAATAGTTAAATTTCGTATATATTTTTTTAATAATCATTCCCATTTTGTTCTTTACATTCAGTTCTACTAGAGGGGACGAAAATTTATTTTTTGTTGTACTGTGTGTTTTCACATACTCTTTTCTTTTACAATGTAAAGCCTGCATTCTTTTGCATAGAACGTACGAAGGTATCAATTTTAATTGATTTGCATCCCAAAATGTCGACTTTTCTAGACAAAAATATTAAATTTCCTTTGTATTTTACGCAATTTATAATACTCCGTATTGTATTTATTTTTAAATTTAATTAATTGTCTTTAATTTGTCCGTATTTTATTTAATTAATAAATGTAACTAATCTATTGATAAACTTAGTTTATGGTGACAAATTAGATATTTAAATTTAAATGTAGCTAAATGCTTAGTAATTTCATTTAATCTTTTTTCGAACACAATACTAAACGATTATTCTCTCAACAATGCAACAGTAAACAGAGTTGATTATTCGGAGATCGTGAGATGCGGTCTGGTGTGATGTAGGTTTCAGAAAAACATTTTATTTATCGTGGCAACATTTCGATCTTTATTGCGATCATCTTCAGGGCTCAAAGTGTTAATGTTGTGTGTTGGGCACTCCCAACACGACACACGATAATGACACGTCTACACAGAAAGCAAACACTTTTAGCCCTGAAGGTGATCTCAATAGAGATCGAAACGTTTGCACGATAAAGAAAATGTTTTTCTAAAACCTACGTCACACGAAACCGCATCTCACGATCTCCGAATAATCAATAACTAACGGTCACGAAACACCACACACACGAAACTGAGTATCTAGTGACAAAGACTTGGGTATCTTGTTTGATAGCAAGTTGGAATTTAATGGGGCATAATAAAAAAACCCAAAAAATTTGGGTTTTTGTTATTACTTATAAGAAATACTCGTAACTTTCCTAATCCCAATTTATCATTGACATTGGACCAAACTCTTATGTGTCCTATCCTTGATTTTTCTACAGTTGCATGGAATCCACACTTTTCTTCTCATCTTTTTTAAAAAAGGATTGGACACTGCACTCACTTCATCATTCATTATTTCTATTAGTTGCCTTCTCATTCTGAATTTTTAGATAAAGTTCAAAATAAATTTATTAGAATCCTCCATTTTCGATTTCTCTTTATAATCTTTTAGCACTAGATGACAGAAGACGAATTTTTATCTATTATTTCTTTACAATATAATCAACGGGCGACTAAATTGTACTGATCTCATTTCATGTATCATTTTAAACGTCCCAGGCATTCATCTGTGTTTAGTGTTTGGTAAACCTTTTGGAAAACGAATTGCATATTTTATTCACCAATAAATAGAATAATAAGAGAAGGAAATAAGATATGCCAAAATAATGATTTTTCATCTAAATTTTAATAAATTTATACGTAAAATAAAGGCTGTAATTTTAAAGATTGTTTTGAAATAAGTATAGTTGTATTATATTAAAGTTAATTCATCTGTTATAAATATTATTTATTATTAAATATAATATAGATTATTGTTTTTATTATTATTATTTATAGTCTACAAATCGACAAAATACAAATACTAAACACGGAAAAACAGAAATACAAACGCAACTTTCTAGAAATGGTTTACATTAACAAAGATACACACATCATTAATTACAGAACAGATACTTGCAAACTCTGCCGAAATACTACGCCATCATCATAAAGCAAAATAAATTAGTAAACCTTATTTTTATATTTTCCCTTTCCTCCGTTGTCGTCCTTAATAATTAACTTCCCTTCTAATATTGAATGCCGAATCACAAATCCAATTCACAAAATCCCCATTATCAACTTCCTTTGAGTTAAATAAAACGGCCTATGATCAAAGAAAATTTCTCAGATTTACCACGTCCCCCCTCACTCTGTCACAATCATATAAAAACAGCAGAATACAAATTCACGTTTCACAACACTTTCACACAAAACCAATATGACCAACAGGACACTCAAGAATGGCACAATTACGCAGAAAACAAACACTTTGAGTGAGTAGAAATACTTTGATTGAATATAAAAATATATATATATATATATAATATATATATATTTTGCACTGTATAAATTCACTTTTCCACATCCTAAATGTATTTGTTAAATGTAAACAATGTTTGTAAATCCCAGGCCCTGAACATGATCTCAATAAAGATCGATAAAGAAAATGTTTCCTGTAACCTACATCACACCAGACCGCACCTCACGATTTCCAAATAATCATAAATTATAAATTTCCCATTGCAGTTAGAATTAATTACAAAATCCATTGTATATGGTCACGATAGCTCAAGTGGTTAGAGCAGTGGCCTATTGAGCCGAAGGTCGTGGGTTCGAATCCCACTCGTGACAATAGCTTTTTTCATTTCAACCAATACCTTACATAAAAAGATGTGTTAATTACATTTAAACAGTGTGAAAGGTTGTTCAGTAGTCAAATTAATAAACTCGTTTGAACGTCTAAAAAAATGACAACTAAGACTAAACAAAAACTTGGGGTTGAGATTGGAAGTTAGTGTCCGAGTGGATCGAAGTCACGATAGCTCAATTGGTAGAGCAGTGGCGCATTTAGCCGAAGGTAGTGGGTTCGAATCCCTCTCGTGACACTGACTTTTTTATCTCAACTAAAATCCTGAATTAATTGAAAGATATTAATAGGAAAAGCGGACCACGCAATCTAGTGAACTAAACAAAACATTCATATGCATGTTAATACATAATAATGTACTTCACTATAGAAAAAATATTGTTCAAAAGAAATTAGGTTTTTCTCTTTTGAGACACATTTTTATGCTTGAAAATTGATAGAAACAATTGTAGCATTTCTAACAGTAAACTAGATTTACATACTCGCCAAATGTTAATTGATAGGATGAACAAAGATTTTTAACTAATAGTTAACGTAAGTTAGTTCTAACCCTTCTATGTACTTGATGAATATACTTAAGCTTTTAATGTAATAATACTGTAAAAGGATTTTTTTAAAAAAGAAATCCCTTTAGGCGAAAGAGTGATTTGCAAATTTCAAATCAGGCCCCAATCAAACAAATTAAGAGTAACGGGTAGTTAATTGGTAGAGAGACATGTTGATGGGGCGAGATTGATCCGGGGACCTCTAATGAAAGAGGCTACCGTCGTGGAGCATCCATCATTCTCCCCCTTGATTAATGGGCGCTCTCTTGAAGACTATTCAATGACCTTGCCATCAAGCAGACAACCTGACAGAGATTGATCCTTGCTCGCCAAGATAAACGAGCCCGCCGGAACACAGTCTAAGTGCCTCCGATTATTCAGCCCTTTTCCATTCTTAGAGCGGCCACCTTCAAAGGCGGTTGCGCCTCGCCACTGCCTCACCCTAACGGCATGCGTGACCTCGGCTCGCCTTCAACCATCTTTGTCAGAAAAGGAAAATTGTTTATGTTCTTTTCCACAGAACTTTCCCTAAATAACTGCCAGACTGTAAAGGTAGCTAAATTTCCAACAAATTATATTCGACGCCATCTATAAACTCCGCTTGGTCAACTTAACAAAGACATTGTCTAAAATGCTTATTTACTAATTTTTACTTTTAGTTTACTCGTGGTAATGTTTAATGTTTACAATAAACAATCGATTTGATAACACATTTTAAGCCAAACATCAAATATATATGTCTAACATCAAATAAACATTGCTCTATATTAATACGACACTGTAAAGCAAAGTCCTTAGAACGAATTCTACAAAAAACTGGGGTGTTTGAAATGCCCCCTACATACTCAGTTTGTATAAGTCGTCTAAATAAGATAATAAAATGTCTAAAATTAAACAAGCCGCAATTCTGCTGTCTGTATTTTTATTTTGTCACAAAAAGGTTCTGGCATTGGTTACAGAAGAAAATGAGTACTCTTCTCATATGAAGTCGTCAGATCAAGGGCGAAAATCAATAGCAGCGCAATAAATGAAAAGTATAGCCTAAGGAAAGCTGGATGGAGCTTATTTTGAGGTGACCTCGCAAAAGAAGTGGGGGAAATTTGTACATTTCCATAAATGAAAACACAGAAAACCCGCCGTCTACCATGATCAAGGTTATCACAATCAGAGGCATTCTTCTTCTACTTCCCATCAAATGAATACATTGTCATACAGTTTTTTATTTGAAGGAGCCCTCAGAACAAATTATATCCTCCTCCTTTTAGACATTCTTAGATATCCGCGTGATTTACAAAACCAAAAAATCGACTGATCACCTCCCATCCTACTCCCTTCGAAAAGTGTTCGAAAGGTTCTCCTTGAGCAAGCCGTATTAACATCCCTAATCCCATTTGCAACCAACAGCGCCACTGCTATATCACCATGCCATAAGCAAGCCCATCGCAATGTGTTCACAATTTCTACCATACTTGTCACTCAAGTAAACTGCCCTGTCCGGACTTCCTTAACATTCTTCATTCATCTGATCAGTCCAATCACAAGCGCTTCTTATAATAATGCATCAATGTGATCCACACCGGAATACCAACTGATCATCCCAATTTCTCGCTCCACTATTATTGTATTGCCGGGTGCCTTTCTAGACATTTCAGTCTAATCGCCTGGGCATTATCTAAGTCATCAACTGTCATCGTTTTAAAGCATCTAATTACCAATTGGACACCCCAACTACTCGCTCCACGAGCCTGTCACTATTATTCTATAATAGTTCAAGCCAAATATCCTCTACCCATTCCAGGAGGACACTACATCGGAATCAATTCAATTAAAACAGTACTGTACTGGGCATATCTCAAGGGCTTGACCTGATACGGCACCTGAACCTGCTGTGGAAACTTTCTCTTCTTCTCTCTCAATGTTTCCTAGCTGTTTAGTCACCAGGAAACACCAGATTCAAGAAATATTTCTTCCTATATATCCTCTACCACTAATTACCGATATTCTACACTATACTACCTTCCTTAACTCTCACCCATTATGCTAAATGGCCATCATCTCCCTCCAACGATTTTTCGTGGAACCTGTGGAGCTTGAACTATGGTTCTCAATTTTGCGTTCACCGTAACCAGAAAACCCTTTCGTTCACTCTTAACAATAACGCTACTTATGATTGTACCCGAGCAAACTAGTAAATAGGAACCCCCCATTTTAAAGGGAATACTCCTTCCATCTATTGTTTCATAGTAAAACTCCACATCTCGCTTTCATATGGATTATTTCTTCCATTTTTACTTTCCATGGTGGAGTTGTTCTACGACTAATAACCGAGATACTTCCTACTTTTTCTCGGAACACTAATTCTGACATGGCTGCTGTCTCTCTGCAACGATTCTTCTGGCTGGAACTACCGCCTCCCTATTGTGTGTTCACTGTAAACAGAAAGCCATATCATCCAGTGTTATCGACATCCTATTCCCAGACACACTGGTAAACAGAAATTCCCAAACTCAACTCCTAGTATAGTTATTTTCATATAGACCAAAGTTCCTCTATCTCCATTCTTTCTATCCTCGCTAGTTTACACCATCCATCGCTAATAACCGAGATATTATAACTCTCATTCTTTACCCCTTCAGTCTTCATTCAATTGTATACAAACAGTAAACAGAAACCCTTACACACAAATAAAACGTGAAGACTGTATAATGAAGATACCAAATGACGAAACGTCAACTAGACAAATGTTTCTATCTAATATTACAAAAATGATGCATTATGCATTATTCATAGGGTAACAAAGAACTCCATCGTCCAAATCCACCGTCTAATAGTGCCACCTTCTATGTAAATCACGCCATCCACACCGATCTAAATATACCTTACATCCTAAACGATGTCAAATCCTGATTCATTCACTTCTATGCCGAAATATCTCCTGACCTTAATAAATTAATATAGAATCTGTCCAAACTTACTCTTTTTTATTAAGTTAATGGATGTAAATGGTCGGTTATGAAATATCAAGTATCTGCATTGTGTTATGTAACATTTATTATCACATTTTTCTACAGAGAAATCCCAGTAAAAAAATCCTTAATCAAGTCTATTAACAAACGTGACGCTATTATGACGATTTGTTCCCACGTCGGTTATACATTTATACATGTTCAAAGCCTAAGTCGTTTTTGATTACAAGATAATCTCTTAGTAATTTCGTTATTAAACCTCATATTTCAACGGACAGACCAAGGCCGTGATTTTACGGCCGTGGAAATGGAAATGTGATGATAGGTTCAAAGCCCAAACTCCAAGTCTTATAATTGCAGAAAATCAATTTATATTAAATTACAGTATTTGAATTTCTTTTGATAACATTTGAATTCTGGACGTGAAAAGGTTGAATTCTCTACATTCATAAAACGTAAACATGAAACTTTAAAAATATATAAATTATGGATGAAAAGAATAAAATGAAAGTTCTGATTTGCGATTGTTCTTTTGTCCAATACAGTTGTGATGTAATTGTGTACTTATTTTGTTTATTAAAATTGAATTTTCTTCTAGAGCGTAAGAATAAATCTAGATCAAGGATTGCTTTACTAAATAATGAAATTTATAATTAATTGCATTCAAAATATTTTCTACCTCATCATATCTATATTTTTTTTAAATAATTTCAGCCTGAACACGAAAAATATTTTTAAGGCATACAGGCCCTGAAAGGAAAGATGTTCGAGGTTATCTGCAATATGCAAACCATGAATATAAACTTCTGCTCATTTGCAAATATAAGGGGGGATACGATCTACGAAAATCAACCCCACACCATCAGCTAATTAAAGAATTATTAAGGAATCGATATATTTATTTAGTAGTATTACCGTATTAATTATGTATTAAAATTAACTATGTTCTTGCTAGAGATGAAGCTTATATCAACGGGATTTAGAATCACGATCTTCGACCAATACGTCGCTGATTCTAACCTAATGAGGAGTGTCGGAGTCGATCGAAGCCACGATAGCTCAAGTGGTTCATCATATCGACCAACACCGCAGATAAACTTTTTAGTCATTTTAAATCATTAATTATTTAGAAATCGTGAGATGCGGTCTGGTGTGATGTAGGTTTCAGGAAAATATTTTCTTTATCCTGCCAACGTTTCGATCTTTATTGAGATCATCTTCAGGGCTCAAAGTGTTTGTCTTCTGTGTAAGTGTGCCATTCTTGCGTGTCGTGTTGAGAATTGCTAATTAATTTCATTCAAAATATTTTCTACCTCATCATCTCTCAACACGACACGCAAGAATGGCACAATTACACAGAAGACAAACACTTTGAGCCCTGAAGATGATCTCAATAAAGATCGAAACGTTGGCACGATAAAGAAAATGTTTTTCTGAAACCTACATCACACCAGACCGCATCTCACTATTTCTAATAATTATCGATTAACGGTCACTAATCACCATACATTAAATTATTAAGAAAGTTTTCAAAGAAAATCGCTTCTAAACTTGAAATGGTCCATATACCACCAGTAGAACGGCAATTTTTATGAATAAAAACATAGAGCATGAGCTAGATGAATAATAACATATGACGAAAAATGGATGACTGTATTATCTATCAGGTCAGGGGTTAGATGTCAATGCAGAATGGTCTGTAGTGGTTTCATTATCAGGTCAATAAGCGACGGTATCCCAGGGATACTGCCTAACAATGATATTATTGAGCGGACATCCTACAAGCAATTCGCCATGTAACCTCTTTCAGCACATTTCTTTATTACACCCTAGGGGCGCTACACTCAGTAAACGTATCCTAAAACAACCCTCATCAATACTGGCAAACTCTCTGCTGCAGTTGGAAAGGGCCAGACTCAGAGGAGTGACGGAATTATTAACCGGTCACTAGCATCTCAGAAAATATCTATAAAACATGGGCATATATATCGATGACCTCATTTGCAGATTATGTAATGGGGAAGAAGAAACTGCCACCCATATTATCTTCGATTGTGAAGCATCGGCTCAATGGAGGAATAAGATAGCATACAGAAACAACCTAGGGAATGAAATTGTAACAGTAAATGATCTATTCCTTCTTAGAAGAAAGATTGAGATAAGGAGAAGATTGCGCTAACTATGGAAGTAGGAAAGTATAACAAGCAGAAGACTTCAGTGCCTGATGAGTACAAACTTCCTCCTGTCCTCACCACCACCACTATCACCATAATCTATCAGGACAGTGGTTAGATGTCGATTCAGACTGGTCGGGGTCCAATGAGCACAAGGTATCCCTGGAATGACCGTCAGCAATACTGTGTAATAATGATACTATTAAGCGAACATCGCCCAAGCCATTTTACCACGTAACCTCTTACAACACATTTCTTGATTTTATTGTTTATTTTCTAGATGTATAGTTACAAATTAAAAAAAAAACCGAATATTTGTTATTATATACAGAACAATAAAATTTAAAAGGAAAGAATTACAAAATAAAACGGACCTTTCTACCTTGCCCAATCGTAAGTACTAATTACCAGTTTAAAGGAGTGAAATAAAAATCAAATGAAATAAAAACAAAAAAGCAAATAAAGAAAAAGGCGATAGTAAACAATTAGTGGATTAAGTGTTGAGGTGGGAGGAGGCGTTAAATCACTACATCTGCCCCAAGGGGCATCTGGGGGCCTGGCTGATGGATGGAGGCCATGCATCACTAGGGTGGCGGCTCGGCATTTGTTCCGCCCCTGACCCCAGCGAGCCCGCTAATTCAACACTTTAACCCACCGCACTTTAGCACCCGAACCGATACGATTAATCGGCTCCTCGGATAGAAAAGGAAACCGGCTCATCCGATTAATCCAATTTGAAGAGAAATTTCTCAACGATACTAAATATTTCTCTTTTTTACTTCGATACTCTAATCCCATTTAATATTAATAATATATCCACATCAGTAACTAATATCCTTTTTGGAACTCAATGCTAGTTTCTAAATGGCACCCGGGCATGCTTTATAAACTTAAACTCTTCCTACCCTTACTAACTTATCATGAAATCTACCTAACAGACCGCTGCTTCAGAGTGAGAAGCGGCAACGAGTTCTCGGAAGTCAGACATGTACAACCCGGCATCCCACAAGGCATCATTCTCGGTCCCAACCTTTTTTGTGGCGTTTATTGACCGATAGTTAATGATTATTCGATTATGATATTCAATCAAAGTATAAAAAATTTTCTCTCATTGTATAAATTCATTTTTTCACATCCTACATGTAATTTGTAAAATATACATTTGTAAAATTTAAACAATGTTTATAAATCCCAGGGCCTGAAGATGATCTCAATAAAGATTGAAACGTTGGCACGATGAACAAAACCCATTTAATATTAATAATATATCCTCATCAGTAAGTAATATCCTTTAGGGAACTCAATGCTAGTTTCTAAATGGCACCCGGGCATGCTTTATAAACTTAAACTCTTCCTACCCTTATTAACTTACGATGAAATCTACCTAAAAGACCGCTGGTTCAGAGTGAGGTACGACAAAGAGTTATCGGAAGCCAGACGTACACCAAGCAGCATACCACAAGGGATCATTCTCGGTCCCATCCTTTATATCATTTATACTGCTCACCTACCTACACACTGTAATACCCTCATCACCACCTACGCGGACGAAACCGCAATTTTGTTCTCTATCTCGACTCCTATCCTAGCTACCATACATACAAGAACACCTTGAGCTTATCGAAGACTGATGCAAAAAGTGGAGGACAAGACTGAATGAAGCAAAATTTACCCAATGTACGTTCACATTGAGAAAACAGTCTTGACGTCCATTGTACATCAACAACAAAGAGTCCATGCAAGTCAAATACTTAGGACTGTACCTAAAAGCAAACTGACATGGAATCCCCGTACAACTACGAAGACTTCTAGGACCAAAATCTGCCTTGTATTTCAACACTTGGACCAACTAACCTTGTACGAGACTGCTGCAACCACTTTGAACATACTGGTAGAACTGTTTGGTTCTGCCAAGCCATCCATCATTCATTGCATCAAATCAATCCTTCCAATCATAACCCTCACACATATTGTCCAAGCTCCTTAATGTATCACTAACCTCACTATCCGCAATGACCTCAACATTCCTTTCGTCGGACTGACGAACTGAATTTGAAATTTTCACACCAACCTCTCGATCCATCTTACCCCACTGCCTGAGTCCTAGGCAACATAACATAACATTCCCATCCCTAGAACCCCCACGTCGCCTTAAACGACGATGGCCTCGGGACCTCCTTGCCCCTTAATTATTCAAACTGAGTGAGTGCTTGCATTAGTGTTAGTGTGATGACCGTGTGAAAAAACATAACATAAACATTTGTGATATATACAAATATGTATAGGGTACAAATTAAATAATTTTAAAAAGTTTCTAAATATTTGAATGGGTTAATGAAACTTTTTTCTTCAAATTACTATGTAAAGAAAGTTGAACCTTCCTAGCGATATTCTGTAGTTAATTTTATTTACCATAATTTTGGAATGGCTATCCTTGCTGTCCTGTTACACATATTTTGCATATCGCCATCTTAAGAGATTTGTCTCACAATAATAAAATCCGTTGGGTTAACTAGCGGTGAAGAAGCTCGTGAGATAGTCAATACATAAGGGTTATAATAGAAATAAATAATTAATACATTTTTAACCAGCACACTCCTAGGCGTTGGCGGGTTTAACGGGGATGGGAATACTGGATTTAAAGTTCTTATTTCAATCCTTAGTTCAAGTGTCCTCTAACAAAAACGAATCAGACATCTGAAAAGGTCTTAAATTTATTTTACTATTGGAGAACTGGTCTTGAATCAGAAGATGACTTTTCTTTCCTCCGCACAAACTACAAGTTGGAATCACTCGGAAATTAGCTTCCTATCCTTCGGTTGGAAGATTCTCAACAACTCGATCGACGTACCGGATCCTCTCTATATTCAGGTAAAGAGAACCTCAGTGTACCCTGAGAAAGGCCCACTTTTCCATATTGATTTTCACCGGACCTCCTTCGGGCTTGACATTACAGGGTCCACAATTGCTCGTCTTTTGACTGACACTACCTCTTTGACTGACGTTTTCTGTGATAGCCTCAACTCGATTATCTAGAAATACAAATCGTTGTTGTGCTCCTAGATTTATAGCTTATTTTTAACTTTTCCTTTATATTTATTCTTTATTTTCATTTATATTCATATATATTTTGTTTTTTGACTGCACTGATCGCTTATGTACCGGTTTAGGTGTACGGAATAAAATAAAAATGTCCGATGTAAATATTTGTTGTCAATACTCGTAGTCTTCCTTCTTTTGTTCCGAGTTGTTTAAAGTTCAACAAATCTTCACAATGAAAACCTGTTGTGGGGCAATACCTGACAAAATTCCTGCTGTTTTTCTTAAACAGGTGAAAGCATTTTTATGTACATGAATATATATCTACTTGTTCTTTTGCTTATAAGGCTGTACCAATAAGATTTTTGATATTTGAACTATTATTACTGGCTCTTGCACGTAGGTTTTTTAATAAATAAAATAAATGAGGTCCGTGGTAGGTAGGATAGAATCTCTTAAGATATTGTTAGCATTCACCTGCACAAGGTGAAGGTACAAAGTAGTACTAGACTCAGGTATCATATGAACTGAACCTTGCATTCCAAAAAGATTTCTTGGATAGAATGAAGGGTTCACGACGACCATCAATTGACCGAATAAAAATTAATCCTGTCAAAAGTACTCGAGTAATTAATTACCGGTAAGGTGGAATTCCAAGAGACACTGCTAGCGTCCTGGTATACATCTACGGACTTGGAAAAGGAAATGCTGGTCCTGTATGAACATACACCACAAGCAATCCAAGTAGAAACTTGCAAAAATAAAACCGGATGATAAGATGAATGAACCGCGTTGGCCAAGTTGTTAGGATGTCCCACTCATATTTCCCATGCTAGCCGTTCTGGGTTCGAATCCCGGCAGAGCCCATACCTTTCTAATTGATTACAGTGTGATGTAAAGTGATTTGACCCACTGGGTAGTTCGGCGTTAAGCCCTCATATATGACAGAAATTACATTTACTTTATATACTTAACCTTATCAGTATGTTTCGTAAAACAAACATTAATCACATCCGATGAAACGTACGTTTATTGTTGAAATTATAAGCCATGGCAGTGTGAAAACAATACCAATGCCATAAACAACCATTTTCAAGACCATTCACACACGCATCTGGATTTACGGACTTAACGAACGGGTACTGCCAATCAATCAACCAACCCGAAAACAAACATTTTAGTCCAAAGTGCTTTTTACTTCTAAAAACAAACACTTCATTAGGATCTTGACATTCCTTTGTTTAAATAACTTCAATCCTGATTCCAAAAGTTGGTTTCCATGGTCTTTTGTTAGCAAACAAATTTCCACAATTTTTATTACCCTCTCCAAGACTATTTTGTATTTTGAGATTTTTTAGTATTGCACAAAACATGTCTAATAAATTATAACAAAATAAATACAGTAATGATCCTCTTGGCAAAAATGTTCAATTGTGTTTGCTAACTAAAAACACCATATTTTTTATTTGTATATTGATGAATAAAATTAATGCCAGCCAGAACATTATTATGTTTCTTTTAACTATAAAAAGAATAATTTTATGTTAAGAAGCTGTAGGATGATTATTTGGAGATCGTGAGATGTGGTTTGGTGTGACGTAGGTTTTAGAACATTTTCTTTATCGTGCCAACGTTTCGATCTTTATTGAGATCATCTTCAGAGCCTGGGATTTATAAACTTTGTTTAAATTTTGCAACTTACAAGCTAGTATGTTATTAGCCTAGTATATATACCTTTGTCCATTGTCAGATATTCATGAGAGCGTGTTGCCCTTCGATCCACCGTATCCGTCCTTCACTCCTCCGGTTTGTTTGGCCTCAAATTTAAAATAGACCTGTAAAACTAGTTTAAATAAAAATGTGAATGAGAATTAAGAAATTTATTTGTCGAGAAAAAAGTGCGAACTAACAGATGCCGCTGTTCATTAGCTTTGCGCCCTTGTCAGCCATGACTGTGTTTATTAGTCAGCCAGAGACAGCCTCTAATTAAAGTTAGCCCTGAGGAGATTTATAGATTCGAGCTTTGCCTTCTGCCCCTCGGCTCAAAGTGGCTATAAATTTTATGGCCCGCGTGCTTTTGATAATATATACGTCTTACTTTTTCAAGAGAATTAATTTATGTCCCACTACTAGGATAGGGTAGTATAAAATAGAGCTATTGTTTTTGGAATGTGTGTTGTACGGATTTTTCTTTTTTTACTGATTTAGAAAGCGACGTATTTTTAGTTATGTCTCGACAAATTAATGCCATTAACCATTTTTAGTTTAAAAGTAGGCCGTTGATGCTTGTCTTCTTGACTGATTATGGCAAATATGCACGGTTTGGTCGTTTTCAAATAAAAATGTTTTTTAAATATACCTATCACTGAATCACTGAATATGGCGAGAAGAAAAGAAACGTCTAGCAATCTATTGGGTTTTGACAAATCAAAATGTATTGAATCAACCGAACTATAATGCTTTTTTTTTTTTTTAGTAGGGGTACTCACGATGTTTGTAAGATGTTAACTCGTGTTAACTCTAATGGAGAAATATCCAGTAAGATCGTGAATGCCCACTTCTTTTCTTAGCATGTTGAACGTTAATTGTTCAGCAATGCTGCGCGTGGCGATTGGTAGAACCAAAAATAAAGCTATTACAGTCCTTGAACGGTTGTTGTTTGTTTGTTTTGTTTTTCTGTTGGGTTAAACTGTAAGATGCCAGAAGTTAATAAAAAAAAGAACTAATCAACTCTTTCATTAAAAATGCTACATATGCACTCGAATCGTACTAACAAATGACACGCTTCAATTCGTGCCGACATACCTAACTAGTATCCTAAGGTCTAACAGCCTACAACTTTATTGGATATGGGATGTATCTGTTATTGTAGTATTGGTCTGATTTAATGAATGCGTATTTAAGAATAAAATACATGTAAACAAAAAACAGCTCTTAAATTCATGGCTGCCATGTTGGTTACCTACGCCCTAACGGATAGCAATGTGACTCAGGCCTGTTAGATCAATCAATGTTAACTAGCCGATTTTTACAAGTCTACGTCATCATTTTCTCGATATAACAGGACTTAACAGAGTTAACAAGGTTAACACAAAGATCATGGATACCCCTATTATACCTACATCATTTTTAAGAATAGTGTTGCTAGTATTGGATTTTTTTTTTTGAGAGAGAGAGAGAGAGAGATAGAGAGAGAGAGAGAGAGAGGGCGAGTGAGAGTGTGAGGGAGAGAGAGAGAGGGATAGAGAGAGAGATTGAATGAGAGAGATTGGATAAGAGAGAGTGGATGAGAGAGAGAGAGGGAGAGGGAGAGAGAGAGAGAGAGAGAGAGAGGGAGAGTGAGAGAGAAATACATTATTCCGGGAGTATAGACCCCTAAAAATAAGGGTCAGGAATTTTTTTTCTAAATGTGGCAAAACACATATACAAAATATAAAAAATAGAAATAAAAATAAAAATAATTTAGGGAAAATAGAAAATAAAGTGTACGGTGTCTTGTGCGATCATAATTATAAACTATAAACTTCAAAGTTGAGTAAAGGGAGGAAACAGGCTCTTTTACCGTATTAAAAGGGCCTAATAATATTTTGACTATGTTGGCTCTGTCATCTGGAGGGAGGTCAGGTGTGTGCGTGCAGGAAGGATTTATAAGAGGTATGGGAGGCGGCTTTGCGGATTGGCAAAGGAAGGGAATTCGAGAGATTTGTGGCGCTTGCTAGGAAGGATCGTTCAAATGAGGAGGATTTAGGACGAGGAAGTTATAGGTCATTGGGAGATGAGCGGAAGTTAAGGGAGTGGATAGAAAGAAGATTTAAAATGAATTAGCTGGAAAATATAGTGGGGCCGATGAGAATTTATGGCTTGGTAATAGTGCTTTTGGCAAAAGGGAGAAACGATTAGCAATTTTGAAAATACTCTAACAAGTGATTTTGTATTGAAGCAATTGTAATAATCACAAAAATTGTATACAATAGTAAGATTCATCGTCAAATTTCAATTTCAACAACACTGAACTGAAAAAAAATAGTCAGCAATAAGCTTGGTAGAGTTATTCGAAATATTTTATCCCTACATTTAAAAGCTGACAAACAGCAATGTCATTGTTCTGTTAAAAAAGTACAAATATACTCTTTTTATAATTAAAATGCTGCTAAAGGATTTTGTGCATTATGAGAAAAATGTGCTGGGTATCGTTTATATTTTGTACTACAAAACCTGTGAATACAAGTTTTTGAGAAAATCAAAAAAATAAATTCAAATTGTTGCAATAAATGATAGGTATTTTTTTAGGAAAACCACAAAAACTGTGATAACTTTAGCAAAAATTCCATCTATGTTACCTTTACGAGCGAATTTTCTTTTTCGTCCTTATTTTTTACTCTTACAAAGACAATTAGCCTAAATATTTATATCATAGGAAAGAAGAGAGACAACCCTTTATGGTAGTTGTAATAACGTTAAATTTGGATAAAATCCAGAGAATGTGCGCGTTTTTATGTGGAAACACCCCACATAGTTAGTGAAAAAGTACCTCTGGCTGATCCTGCCCAAAAATTCCAATTTTTTTTTTGTTATAATTTTTTTTAAACAAACCTTTTTTGGCGTACGGGAAGCACATTTTGGTTTTATAACGATTTTATTGGTAATTACTTTATTTTAGTTTATCTTACATATTATTTTATTTTCTTACTTAGAAAACAAATTAAAATTTTAAAAAGACAGAAAATACTTTTTTATTAAATTACCTAAAAAACTACTCTTGTTGATCGAGCGCAAAAATATCTAATTTTTGTTAACTATAAAAATTCGTATTTAACGGCATTAAAGTTGCTTAAAAAGAATCCGATTATTTTTAAACATAAAACATATTTTTGCCGTATTTTACTAGAAATGTGTTTTGCTTTTGAGGCACATAATTAATTTAATTTTATAGAGATATGCTTTATCTCGATAACCTTTTTGCCTAGAGAAAATGTAATATGTTCACTTTAATCATATCGATTCATGATTCAATCTTATCGAAAATTGGGATTCTGTGTTTAAATTTTGCTAAATTAAATAAGACCCAATTTATTGAATTGTTATTTAACGATTTCAGAAATTTAGTTAATTATGCACTCCACTCTTGGCACTATTGCGAACAGTTAATATTAGAATTTAATTTTTGAATTGCTGACCCCATAATTTATATGAACTGTGAATTAAATCAATAATAAATGTTTACAATTTTTGTTAGTAATTGATATTAACATTAAATTTTTATTATTAATTGTAATGTTTAGTATTAATTGTAGTTCTCTTTTATTTATTTATTTTTCTTGTTTGTATACATAAATGTATGTGTATAAATGTAAGTGTTAAATGTACACACTCATACGTTCTCAACGTTCGAGGGGCGATGATGACGATATATTTCACTCTCACCCCTCGCCATTCACGCTAATAAATACATGCACTCAGACAAAACATATAGACACACAACACATAAAACATTTTATATACAATAAAAAAAAAAAAAAAAAAAAAAAAAAAAATACGACAATTTCCCAGGAGATCATTTAATAGGGACTCTGAAACTCGCTGCAGTGCTCGAGTACCATCTTCAGATTGGATGGCATGCCTACACGCTCCCTGTAGGGAGTCAAGACATGACATGTTTCCAGTATGTGGGACACATCGAGCAACCTTTCTCTGCACAAGGGGCACTCGCGCGGGCTTTGGCCCAAAAGAAGGCGCCCGTGTGTCAACCGCGTATGGCCTATTCTTAAACGCGTAAGGACGATTCCTTGTTTCCGGCTCAGGTCTCGGAAGGCCATCTACGAATGGTGCTCTTGACGCGCAAAACCCGCTCGGACGACCCGGCCCACTGACGCTGCCATTCTTTCTTTTATCATGTTCTTTTCTGCTAGCTTGGCATCAGAGGGCCTGGTCGCGATGATCCGGTCTGGTGGGTGGGACGTCCCACCCTTTGCCGCCTCGTCCGCACGTTCATTACCCTCCAGCATTACGGATTTATTATTATAATTATTGTTACTTTAATAATACTATCTTATGTATTATTTTCTTATCCTAGTGCAAAACAAATAACAAATGTATAAAGACCAAAATTGCCCCTGGCTGTCAAAAATGTATACTCTTTATTTGGTATAAAAATTTTTATTCAATGGATATAAAAGTTATTACACTAAATCCAATTTTTTTTCAAATAAAAATGATTTCAGGGCATAAATGCAACAAAAAGGTTACCATGTTGGCCAAATGGACTCTTTTGGTCCTGAACCGTACTGTCGCTTAGCATCTTGCCACAAAAGAGGATACATTTTTTCAAATAAAAATGTTTTTTATTTGAATAGTGATTTTTTATTCTCAGATGACCAATATGCAGTTAAAAAACTAATACCAATGAACCCGAAACCTCCAATGTTACACGGTACAGTCAACATTCACAAGGAAAACAAACCTATAAGACCAGTAGTGTCATTTTATAATTCCCCATGCCATAAACTTACTTTAAAAAGGAAAGACTTGTAAACTAAAATTTCTTAAAACGGATACTTAATGAGTCCAAAACTTAGTTCACCGATACCACAGCCATACGGCATGGGAAGAAATTCATAGAAGGGCAATCCGCAAGACTTGCAACACAACAGACAACCTCAACCGTACCCGGTTTCTGGGTGGACTCCTGACTAGACTCTGCAACTTAAGAAAGCACATGCACCGGATAGGAGTACAGACAGAAGAAACAAAAAAAGTGCAGTTTCAGTAACTGAAAGGAAGAGGAGGAGACCGCAGAACACATTTAATATTTATGTCTATGTAGGTGCAGATTCTTCCAACTAGGACACGAAAAACCGCAAGAAAGGTCTTACACTAAGGAGCCACTGGCAAAGCTATGGAGGCTGATTAACAACCTGAAACTGGCCAGTGAGTTATAAAAACAGGGAACACAACAGGCCGAGGTGCAGAAGGCCTTGTGGCCGTCCATTTTATCCCTATCCCTACATTACTAGAAGCGTGTTTTGTTTTTTTATAACTTTGTTTGGCAATGGGGCAGGCAATCACCACTTGAGTTTTGTCGGCCCATAAATATTGCATACTACTTTCGATTAATTAATCTTTGTGTAAGGTATTGGTTAAAATCAAAAAGTTAGAGTCACGAGCGGGATTCGAACCCACGACCTGTGGCTAAATACCCCGCTGCTCTATCACTTGAGTTATCGAGACTTCAATCCACTCGGACACCAACTTCCCATCTCAACCCCACCTTTTGAATTTTGCCTCCTTTTTGCCATTTTTCAAAATGGTAGGTTGAGATGGGAAGTTGGTGTCCGAGTGGATTGAAGTCACGATAAATCAAGTGGTAGAGAAGCGGGGTATTTAGCCAAAGGTCGTGGGTTCGAATCCCGCTCGTGACTCTTAACTTTTTCATTTCATCCAATACCTTACATAATGATTAATTAATTGAAAGAAGTTATTTGGTCAATCGGATCACGAAATATAATGGATTGCATACTACGTTATGGCAATTAATTTTTTTTTTAATTCTGTACTCCAAGGATCCATTAGCAAGAATATCTAATATTTTCGACCTAGTACCACCAAAAAAATGTTTCATAGAAATCAGTGATTCCACATCCGCTGCCTCCCCTTGTAAGTAAAAGAAGCTTCTTTATATTTTTAATTTTGTGAAAGAAAATACGTTCTACTTGTTTCATGTTTTAAAAGGAACACAGATGTGAAAAACAGCTTTGATTTTATATCAACATCGAGTCTCTTTCGAATGGGGAAAAGGGAGCGAAAGGGAATTAGAAACGAATTCTGACAAATCCAATCGCAGCCGAATCGCCTTGTGAAATTTCCGTAATGACAGCACATTTCTGACAGTAATTGCCATCAGCTTCTCCCTGGGTGAAATACGTATCGCCTTGTAATTATTTGACTTTTCAACATCGTGCTAAGTTCGATCACAAGGTGTCAACGCTCACCACCTCGGCAAAAATTAAAAATCTAATAAAATCATTATTTGATGCTGATTAAGAGAAAATATAATCCGTGGATAATAACCCAACAAGAAATGAGAATTGTTAAAATGTTGGAAAGGAAATCTGAAAAAAGATTAAAGGAGTTTAAAGTAGTGAGTTAGAAAACCCCGATTTTGCAGCATTCAAACTTCATTTATAGCCTACTATCACTAAATTATTTTTTGGATTGCATACTAAACCACCCTGTATACTCCAAATCACCGTTAAAATTTGGTTAAAATATAAAGAAAAAATCAACTAGCCAGAACATTTTATACGTGCTCGTTTTATTGGCGGCCTATTATTAACCAGAACAATCAACTCAGCGTCAATTAAAACTAACAAGTACCTATAATTTATATACATGAAATAAATTGGATTAATTACCTTGGCACAATCAACAAGAGGTTGAAAACACAATTAAGATAGTAGTCACAAATTCTCAACGTGCATTTACAACCAATTAGGGGTAATTATTATTTTTAATTGCTAACGGCAAGCCTCATACTTCCTGTTAATGTACAAAGGGTTTTGCATGAATTACTGAGCTGATAGAGGTAAATATAATAGCATGGATATTTCAAGAATCCTACCCATTGATGTCAAAACGTTAATAAATGATAAACCTTTTAATAATTATGAGGAGTGTCGATGGCCGCAACGGTTAAAAAGTTGACGCAGGGGTCAAAACCTAAAGATAAAGGTGCCGGTTCGAATCCAGCGGCAATTGTTTCTTTTTGTTTTTTTCAAAAACACAAGACCCCGATATACTGACGGAGTGTGAGAAAGTGAAACATTATAGATTAAGGTGTGGCCTACCCTCAGACGTAAAGAAAATCTTAGTCATAACAGTGACTACTAGCAGAATTTATTGGAATATTTTTAGAAGTGAAAGTGTATGACATACTACAATCTGCCTTTTCGCATAGGTACAATATGAATATATGTATTTATTAGCGAGAATGCTGTATGAATGGATATGAATGAAAACAGACCGTATATCCTAGTACTTCTAGTTTTAGTCGATTTTGATTTGAATGATATGAGTGGCCATAGGTGGAATATTAAGTACCCCGGTGGCCCCCTATTTGTATAGACGAATGAGTGTATTTATTAGCGTGATTGATTATGGATGCAAGGATACGTTAAATAGGTACAGGAATTGGTGGGAATGAGAGCAGTTCGTTCGTCCGAATATATTCCTACCTCGATGGCCTGTTTCTAGGGTTTCTTTTAATATGAAGAAAGGAGTGGTCATTGGCGGAATATCGAGTATCCCGGTGTACTCGAATTATTCTTAATTGTATATAGTATGGCATGTAAGTAGACGAATGAGTATTAACGTGTTGTACGTTGTTATCAACCTAGGGGGGGGGGGCTACCTAGTTGTAGCCCACTCAATGTGGAACTACAGGGACGACGGGTGGTATAATGTGGTTAAGGCTCGGGCCCTCGTGTCTTCATCCACGACCCACTCTTTCCTGTGACCCCTCCCAAACCTTGGTTACAAGGGGGGTGGCCGGGTGCAAAATAATGGTGCAGCCCTGAGGGCGTGGCAATCTCTCTAAAGCACAAGCTGTACTCGTGTCGGCCTCGGGTGGGCATGGGCTTATCAGAGGCACACGAAGGTTAGGGTACCAGATCTTGTCTGAATAGTCGAGGGTAGGTGCATAACCGTTTGTACTACGGGGTAACATAAATGTTCCAAAATTCAGCCCCTGTTACACTGGGAATGGATTCGTAGAGGTATGTGCTGACGCCCCTGCCGGGAACATAGACAGGCTGTCTTCTACCTGTGACCTTCACACCAAACTTGCGTATGACCACCGTTATACACCCGGCCTCACGGGATACGGCGGATCGGACCGAAGCGTATAAGCGTTGAAGACTCTGGTTACGCTGACAGAGTCCCTCGAATGGGTGAGTAGTGGCGGATGGGAATGGGTAGTGAATCTTTTGCTCCTATTCGAGTATGCTTTGCACACAGGTGTAGGCTGAGCTCGATTGGATGCTTTTACCGTAGGCAGTCTCCTCTAGGGGGTGGTTAGCAATTCCACTTTAAACAAAACCGCGGCCGGAGTGGATTCGGTAGTTTCTACACTAGGGAAGCCCCACTACTCTGGGAGGTAGAGTGGCCTTCTCTATCTTGGGAGTGCGCGGAAGACCAGGCTGATGTATTTATTTATTTGTATGACCCTCGGGGCTGAGCTGCCTCTCCAACAATACTGCGGCAGTAACACACTTCTGTCGTATGCGGAGGTGTGTCAGCTCGCATCTTGAGAACCAAAACGTTCGATAAAGCTGAATAGGCTAGATGCGGACGTTAAAGACCCTCACTGTCCTTTTAAGGACGACCGAGTATACCGGAAAGCAATGTACGTACTTATTAGTGTGGAAATGAGTAAATGAATATCGGTTATGTTATGTGCTTATATGTGAAGGGTGCAGTATGTCCCAAGTCAATGCAACCATAAGCGCCAAATGCAGACGAGGAAAATGAAATATTAAAAATGGAGAGGAAAAATGTTGTGTGTCAGTTATGCCCTAGCTGTTTACTGGCAAAAAAAAGTACCAGCACCCCGAGGGTTCATATAACCTCGTAGTTGAAAAAAAATAGAATTATTAATAATAATATAAAAACTAATTTAAAAACGTTCTTAATGAACAATTCAATTGAAGTTTCCAAGTATTTTTTTAAATTTAAAGCGACACCTTGTAAATTACAACAGAGATTTGTCTTGATTGTGGTAATTAAATTCATTGCTATCTCATCATTTAAACCTCAACTGAATATTTTTAAATATTTTTTATGAAATATTTTTATCTGTACAAAACTCTACAATTTCTGCCAAGAAAAGGAGTTGTAATACGGTCATTTGCAGTCAGTTTGTTCTGCCCATTCTCACTGGTGTTTCGGTAAATCGAGGTTATTTAGACAAACATTTGCCTCGAAAAATGGACATTCTAGAATTTACAGTGAACAGTATATAACATTTGAAAAGGAGTTCTGCTGCATAACTATTACTTTATGATATTAATAATTACGATTAACAAGTTAACAGTAATTTTCTATGATTTATGATAATCAGTTTTAAAACCCCAACTTTCCATTCCTATCTGACCTTCTCGTCCATACTGTGCTTAACACAGAATATTAGCGTTTTTTTATGCCATCACCGGTCCCATGTTTATAACAGTGTGTAGTACCGATATTTGTGTAATTGAGGAGTCTGTCGCAAACCTCAGAAATATATTCTGCACGAACTGCAGTTAGTAGATGTTTGACCTGCCACCTATTAGGTGTTGTTGATCAGTTGACCTTTTCAATGCAAATACCTGGAGAATGTAAAATTTGCCTTACGATAGGCAATTGCTCTCTAGATATATCATTATACACTGCAATAGCGATTACGTTACGTATACAAGTTTAGTTTGAACATGGCCTTTACCAGTTATTAATTTTCTACGATCGTTTGTTGCGACACAACGCCTTAATTTTATTTTACTGCTCTATGACATTTTCTCGTCTATGTCGACTTATTTTCTATGGGAGCGACAATTCAACTAACAGTGTTGCGGAGTTTCACCGGATCGTATTATGTGGCTCAACATTCGGAATGTAATGAGTTTATGTTGGTGAAATGTGAAATTCATACACTTAAAGAACTTTCAGCCGTAACAGCCGTGAAAGTCGGGGATTCGCTCTTACACCCACAATCGAATCGTTGCCTGTGATTTATTGTCTAATTGTTGTGCGGGAATCGTTACAACATGGAATAAGTTGGCAAAACATCTCCCCGTTGTTCCATCGCTGTGTACCTTTCCCCGAAACAAGCCCACCGTCGACTTGACACGGCTGAAACCACGCGGTGTCAATGATGTTGAGGGAGGCTGACGAGAATATACTTCACGCGATGTCGGCGAGGCGAATCGTAATCGTGTAATGCAAATCACCAACTGACAGCCGATCGTCGGACAATGAAATCGATCTATTTTTGGAATAGTTAATTATTGGGTTGTCCGGAAAATAATGCAGGATTTTAAGTTTTCATTAAAAAAAATCTATATAAAATATTCTGTTTACGTTTACAGGATTACTTAATCCTCTTCCAAATGATATTGTTTGTTTACCTCTGTAGCATTCCGCTACTTGGAAATAATTCAGTCATCCTTATAATGTCAAAGCGAGAATTTCGTACGATTTTCTTTTACGAGTTTAAACTCGGCCGAAGCGGAGCCCAAACGGCTAGAAACATTAACCAAGTCTGGGGCGAGGGTTGTGTTAATGAGTGCACTGTGCAAAGGTGGTTTAAAAAATTTCGGGAGGGAGATTTCAGCCTTGAAGATGAAGAAGGTCGTGGAAGGCCTTCCTCTCTTAATGATGATGTTCTGCGATCAGTGGTGGAAGAAAACCCCAAAACAACTGTTCGAGAACTTGCAGAGCAACTCAAAGTCAGTAAAACGACCGTCGCTGACCACCTCAAGGCGATTGGAAAAGTGAAAAAACTCGAAAATTGGGTTCCACACTCATTAAACGATCGCCAAAAAATCAGCGCTTTGATGTTTGTGCATCACTTCTTTGTCGAAACAAAAATGACCCATTTCTGGCCAGAATTGTTACATGTGACGAAAAGTGGATTCTCTACGATAACACTAGACGTTCTGGACAGTGGCTCGACAAAGGAGAAGCTCCAAAGCCCCCAACTCATCAAAAAAAGGTAATGGTTACGGTATGGTGGGCTTCATTTGGTTTAATACACTACAGCTTCTTAAATCCTGGCGAAACCATCAATGCTGAATCATACTGTAACCAAATTAATACCATGCATCAGAAATTGGCAGTAATGAAGCCCTCTTTGGTCAATCGGAAAGGGCCCATTTTGTTGCATGACAACGCTCGACCACATGTGTCACGTGTAACGTCACAAAAATTATTGGAGCTTGGCTATGAAACTTTGCCTCACCCACCCTACTCTCCGGACCTCTCGCCTACTGACTACCATTTTTTTAGACACCTGGACCACTACTTACAACACATAATATTCAAAAATCAAACGGAACTGGAAAATGCATTTATTGACTTTATCAATTCTAAAAATTCTGAATTCTACTCAGACGGAATTAATAAGTTACCAACACGTTGGGAGAAATGTATTGAGAGTATGGGAAATTATTTTGATTAAAGAACATTGCTTTAAAGTAACTAGTTTCTTTTTTTTTTGTTTAATACCAAAATCCTGCATTATTTTCCGGACAACCCAATAGAAAATAGGAATGTGTAGGAATTGGATTTCTCCTAAAATTTCTATCTTGGTGGATATTTAGTGAGGATGCCACTTGAAACATGTTGGACATCAACATTGTTCCTCGACGAGTGTATCTTCCATAATACGAATGAGAGCACGTCCCGGAATCGTTTCTAGAATCGGCGGGGGTGAATAGACAATACACCTAGAAAAATATCATTTGCATACAATGGATGAGCCATTTGCCAAACTAATACGTCGATAAGTTCAACCTCACCGAGTGTTGCCAATGAATTGATACGCAAAATTGCATCGGGCCATTCTGTGTTGTTTAGCAACACATTGATTTTTGCAACACACTTCACTTGGTTTTTCAGACGAGTGTAAGTACTGACGTTAAATTTCAAGTAGAAAGATTAAACCGCCTTATAAATTCAAGACATTTAATATGTAGGCCGACGTAAGAGCAAAAATCATCTTTGTGCCATCCGACTTGTTTAAGCCTTGACAGCCGTTGAAAAATAATAGTTATTGGTCAGCTTTAGGCTAATTGAATTCACGGGTCTGTTTTGAGTATATTTTAACAAAGGCTTTGTTTTTGCAAAACTGGTCTTCCTTCGAACTTTATGTGCCACTTTCTTGTCTACGTAGTTATTTCAGTGGACACAAGTTAAACGAATAAACCCCAATCAGTCAGTAAGCTTCGCTTCACGATTCGATATCACACACCGCAAGAAAAGTGATACAACTCGAAAAAATAAAATTTTACAGGGCAGACAGAAGGAAGTTTACTTTTTCGATTTATGTATTAAGTACACGCCATTACGGTTGTTGGCAATAAAAAATGTCATAATTTATCAATATTGTCTTTCGTTTGTCAAAGATTTATGCAAAAACACAAAACTTTAGAAATCCGGCTGTTCTACCCCTAAACAATTACCGCTTTTTGATTGTGACACTTTTCTTGCATATATTAGTTCTAACAATAATGGTGATCAATGAATGACTGTAAGAGTATTAATTTCTTTGTGATATTGACAACACACAAACCTAACAAACAAGCATAAATATCGGTTACGAAAATCATATTTGTACAATTGATTTAACAATAGTTTTTCAAAATGTGAAATTAATATAGCCCCTGATGATGACCATTAAATAGGTCGAAAGCTTTGCCGTAACAACTGAATTTGGTTTTTTTCGTCAAGACCATGATCGTGAGTGTTCGTGAGTGAAGTCGATACTTCTAACATTGAAAACTAAAATAATTCTAAAAATAACTACTTTGTTCTTACCATGAAAAGAAAAACGCCGCAAAAAAACTAGAAAAAAGGATGAGGAATTAGATTCAGTTAAGAACACGCAGTCTTCTGTTTTCGCATAAAATATAACTGTGGTAATTCAGTATGTACAATACTTAGATTTTCTGTAACATTTTTGACCTGAAACTTTGAAATTGAGCATTCATGCTTTCCAGATTTGTTGGTGAATCCGAAGGGCCATTACTATCAGCATATCAGGGCACTTTCAACACGACGCATAAGAATGGCACAATTGCGCAGAAAACAAACACTCTGAGCTCTGAAGATGATCTGAACGAAGATCGAAACGTTGGCACGATAAAGAAAATGTTTTTCTAAAACCTACGTCGCACCAGACCGCATCTCACGATCTCCGAATAATCACTATCAGCATTATTGGTCATACTTTTCACCTCATTGCTCATTACCGAAGTGCAACGAGAAGATCCATTATCTGTAATACTTTACTTTAAAGTAGTTGCCAAAGAGGTAGAGTTTGAAAATTGACAAAATTAAAAAAAATACTTATGTTATATTTACACATTTAAAACGTTCATTACCATTATTGACTGCAGTTTCTTTCTTGTTGGTTGTCGACGAATTTAGAATCCGTTTGTCCTCGTGATGTAAAAGACATTTTTACAAATTAATTATTCAGATATCGTGAGATGCGGTCTGGTGTGATGTAGGTTTCAGAAAAACATTTTCTTTATCGTGCCAACGTTTCGATCTTTATTGAAATCATCTTCAAGGCCTGGGATTTACAAACATTGTTTACATTTAATAAATACATTTAGGAAGTGGAAAAGTGAATTTATACAATGCAAATATAATATATTCTATATTCAATCAAAGTATTTCTATGAATGGCACAATTACACAGAAGACAAACACTTTGAGTGAGTAGAAATACTTTAATTGAATATAGAATATATTTTGCATTGTATAAATTCACTTTTCCACTTCCTAAATGTATTTGTTAAATGTAAACAATGCTTGTAAATCCCAGGCCCTGAAGATGATCTCAATAAAGATCGAAACGTTGGCACGATAAAGAAAATGTTTTTCTGAAACCTACATCACACCAGACCGCATCTCACGATATCTGAATAATTATTGATTAACGGTCACTAATCTCTACACATTTTTACAAATATTAATATATATATATATATATATTATTATTAGAATTTTTGACTTGTCACATTTCTTGTGAGTGTGCCGATCGGAATTGTGCCGCCCACAACTTGAAATGTATGATACGGTTTAACTATCCCTGATAGACATTTAATATCGAACTATCACCCATTATCGATTATCTGAGTTTATCCCAGTAAATTTTATCCTACTCCACAAAAGGCCTACGGACGTAAAAGTTTATGTCAGGCTTTCCGGTTGGATTTTATTAGATTCGGTTTTATCGTTTGTTTTTTATTGTCGCAATGAAATAGAAAGGAAATATCTGAATATCCATTTGTAATAATTGCCTGATAAGGACGACGGTGGTGAGTTTACGGTACGGCATAAATCGGCCCTGATTCCTACGTGCGGCGTTTACGGCGAAAATTATTTAAGTCACACCGACGCGTTTTTGGATAGCGACGTTCGTGTAAACTGATAAAACCCCGGATGAAATCCAATAAAAGATTTTACCGGGGACGTAAACAGTTGAGTGAATTAATGAATAAAGTTTGAGTGTTGACTGTCAATGAATAATTGATTACCGGTACAGGAGGGACGATTGACAGGTAGACAGACGGATTGACATAAATTGTCGCTCATCTTCTTATTGAACGAAAGCGACGACCGTTTCAAAGTGAATTACGTTTAAAATATTTTGTCACGCCTGATTTAAACTGTCTGAATTGACTGTTAGAACGCGTTTCTGACGTAGGCGCTAAATCTCTATTGGAATTATGTCAATATCCGGCTGATACGTTCTACCTTTCATAATTTTATAACGTTCAAATAAACGAATCGTGCTTTTATCCCTTTTGTGTGTTATTTTGCCCAGCCACGCCAGGTTGATCAGGCACGGTCGTGATGCACGATCATCGCTTCGCTGAACTCATTAAGTTACACACATTTTGTTTCAATAACGGCCTAAATGTATTAAAAATTTTAAAAATACACGAGGTTATATTTACACATTTAAAAACTTTTTTAACTAACAATCAACAAAAAATTATAATGGAATATTTTTAACTTCATCAAACTCTATAGGGCATGGACTGAATTTTCCCCCCAAGATTTGAACATAGGACACCCTACCCTTACACACGCAGAAGAATTTCAAACATATATGCTATACACTCGTTTCTTCATTTTACGGTATTGGTTGAAATAAAAAAGGTAGTGTCACAAGCGGGATTCGAACCCACGACCTTCGGCTCAATATGCCGCCGCTGTTCTAACCACTTGAGCTATCGTGACTTCGATGCACTCGGACACCAACTTCCCATCTCAACCTACATTCCGAATTTTCCCTCCTTTTTGCCATTTTTTCAAATGTCGTTTAATCAGGGTTGGATTCTCGGCAACAAATGAAATGGCCACAGAGAGCTGTAGAGAAATAATTCCGTTTTACTTATTAAATCCATTATATTTCGTGGTCCGATTGACCAAATAACTTCTTTCAATTAATTAATTTTTATGTAAGGTATTCGAACCAGAATTTGTTCAATCGGAGCAAAAATATTACTAAAATGAATGAGGTTATATATTAATCGTTCTTTCGCTATTGTTGTAGTGTTTTTTTTTAAATATTCATGTCCTTGTTTTAGTCAGCCGTTGGATAATCAATTGCTAATTTTAAACTTATGTTGAGGTGAGCGGCCTCAGGAGAAAAGTCCAAATGCTTCGTTCAAAACATTTATTGTCACGTTTCGGACGTCTCACGTCCTTCATCAGGTACATAATCATTGTTTTTTGTGTCAGTAACACCCTTTCGGCTTCCCAGACCAACAGCAATTTAGAGTTTATCTTTTTAGATCAAAATCTAAAATCTACAATCTAAAAAAAAAAAACTCTAAATTCCTGTTGGTCTGGGACGGCGGAAAGGGTGTTACTGAAACAAAAAACAATGATTATGTATCTGATAAAGGACGTGAGACGTCCGAAACGTTGTCAATAAATGTTTTGAACGAAGCATTTGGACTTTTCTCCTGGGGCCGCTCACCTCAACATATGTTTAAAATTAGCAATTTTAAAAAATATATTTCTTATGCGGTATGCTCGGTAAAGCCAGAAGAACTGGCCACAATGACTAAACTACAACATGTGTAACTTGTCAGAAATGGAAGTTTTGGTACGATGGTTGAAAGTATAGAATGCCAAAAAATAATTCACCTGCAGCACCGTACATGAAGATTAAATGGTAGTTGCAGCTGGACAACTGATCTCAAGTTTCGAATATTGAAATATTTAAACACTACACAGTAAAGAACACTATAGCCATTTAGACGGGATCTGTGTTTTGAGACATTACTTCGTGGGATCTCCTCGTGAGATGAACCTACAGTTAAGTCTAGTTTTGTTCTACCTCATGCGTTTGATCTTCCCGCCATCCTCAGAGCTGGATGTTGTTATTTTTTGGTAGTTTTAGTTTTCTTCGTTCATTGAAACTCAATCACTACCATGGCGAGAAATCATAACGTTTCTTACAGAAAAAAAGCGAGGATAGACAGACGAGGAAACAACCCACTTTCAGGTCAGAATCTCTTCTCACATCTAAAGAGAAAATTTAAAAATATAAGCTGTATTCCTAAGCCTCATTTATTTAATTTGTCCCTTGATAGTCACATAGTATCTTATAGTCACTATCTTCTTTCTTCTTCTATCTAATCTTCAAAACGTTTTGCCCTGAGAAATTTTTATTAGAGCAAATATGTAGACAAGTTATACAGATTTATATGTGAAAAAAATAGTATAAAAATAAAACACTTTGTCGAAAGTGACAGACAGGTAATCTATAACTCGAACATTTACCAAAAAAGGTAACAGGTCGCTGAAATGTCTTTCGTTCAGTCTTTGTCGTAAAGCGAGGACAAGTAATAACGGCTGTCTCTCGGGCATAGCTTCAAGTCCGATCTTTATCGGCTGGAATTCCGGTTCATTATCATCGAGGTGCATATCCGAAAAAGGAGATTTTTTGCCATTCCGTCAGAGTCTCCTCAATTATAAGCGGCCGTGAAATCCTGGCGCATTCGTTTTCAAGTCATGAGGACATGTCATAAGGATACTAGTAAGTCGTCATTCAATTATGATATTTACAAATTTGTGTTACAAGATGAAACAAAAATTTTTTCACCCTCTCCTATTTTTTTAAGGTTAGAGAAACTGAGCAGCAGATGCTTATGATTTAGAAGTGGTTAGAATAAAGAGAGTTTGATCCGCTTTAGGGCCAAGGTCTATTATGGTAGAACGGGTGTGTGCAGATAGGGTGGGCAATGACGTTTTGTAAATATTGTCTCAGCTTCGAGAGGGAGGGCTGATTGAGTGATTCCTGCACTCCCTCGTATAAATCAGCCGGGGAGAATGATAAACAATGAGTTTGTTAAATTAGATCTAGAGGCATGACTCCGTCTGGGTGACGAGGGATTATTCGGCCGTGCTTTATCGCCGGCGACAGATCCGAGAGGCGGGATTAAAAACCGTCGATAATTGCAACACGTAGAAAATGATACGCCTCGGTAGTTGGCAAAGGCTGAATGGACCAGATGTACAAATAACGCCAGGGTGGCAAAATGATAACACGTAACGTCTTGGAAAGGGGCTTTGCGCTTCATTACCATGATCACTGATAAAAATTTATCAACACATCCTTGTGCAAAATAATAAGATTTCACTATCCTCCAATTTACCAATAATAAGAGCTGTTATAACTTAAAGTTTATATACACTCCTAAATCCTATCCATACCTCATTTCCTCAAGGAATTTATTAATTGACTTGTTCTTCTAGGTTCTTGCGAAGAAGTGTAAGAAGTACTACGATACCTGATAGAAAGCGTTTTTCTCTGCTTCTCTTGAAGCCAGGCCAGAGGTAGATGCCAACCTTTCTCAGACGCTAATTGTCTGCAATGAGATTTGATGTTCCTTCCCGCTTCCAATGATGCATTATGTAAGTTATTTCTTTGAAAATAGCAAAGAAATTTTTGATTGACTGTGTCCAGTAGGTGATTATAAGATCTTCATTGATAGAATGGTGGCTTTACTACAAAAAAGGACGGCAGCTCTTATTTTTCAAGGCCTTTCTTATTTTCTTTATCTTCGTTTCGCTCTACTCTGAATGTCCAGGGACTCTGAATACCTAATCGATTTAGTTTAGTTTTGCTATTCTGAATTATCTTTGAGCTGCTATGTCCAAATAGCAAGAAAATTATAGCTATACAACAAAAGGAAGGCACCTCTTCTACTAGCATGGTTCTTCTTCCTTTTCTTGTTTCCTCTCTCCCCTTCATTCAAGGTGCCAAGAACCGAAGACTGTTTTGCATACCTACCGCGTTTAGTTGGTCTTGCCATTCTAAACTAGCTCTGAGCTGATGGCCTTCCACGTAAGTGATCCCTTAAGATGCTCTTAGATAATATGGCAGTACCACAAAAAGATGGCAACTCTCTTTTATGCAGGATTCTCTTTTTCCCGCTCTACATGGCATGTCCTGGGACCCAGAATTGGCTGTAGACTTCCGAAACTATTTAGTTTGGTTTTGCCATTCTGGACTATCTATGAGCATGTCCGAAGTGAAGGATTGGATAGCCTAAGACCAATAGATGATTCATTAAGGTCCTCTTTGACAGTATGGCTACACCACAAAAATGACATTAGATATTATTTTTGCAGGGCTCTTTTTCTTTTCATCATTTTCGTTTCTATCTACCCTGCATGCCCGGGGACCAAGAATTGGCAGGACAGTCTAACCTATTTAGTTTGGTTTTGCCATTCGGAAGTATCTTTGAGTTGATTATGTACAAATAGCAAAGACATTCTCGGATAACCTGCGTCCAATAAGTGATCGTCTTTCAACTAATGATGTCCACCTTTAGTGCTCTGTGAATGCTTGCTTATCTTATATGTTTTATATACACAAATAAATATGGATTATTGTAACTTCGGTTGAAATGAATTGTACATGACCTTGGTCTGAGTATTTGAATTTGCGTCAAGATCTTTCTGACTTGTACATTTTAGTTCTGGTTCTATCTGTGTACTGATTAGAGGTATTGGCGACTCTCTTTTATGCAGGATTCTCTTTTTCCAGCTCAACACGGCATGACCTGGGACCCAGAATTGGCTGTAGACTTCCTAACCTATTTTGTTAGGACCTCTGGTCAAAGGCCCCTTCTAGTTTTGTTAGTTGACACATCTGAACCGACGAGCTCATCGCTCCAATTTATGAATTGTCCTCCTCTGTACCAAATTTTATGTAGGTATCCACTGTATATATACTTTTATTGCACACCCCATCATTCTATAAACACCGCATGCACATTTCCACTATGAAAGTAACACATCTTTTATATCCTTTATTCACGTTCTTTTTTTGTTTTCGATGTTTCTACCATTTATGGATTTTTTTTATTCCAAACAAGCTTTTTTCATTGAATGCTGCGCATCTGAATATGGTTATTTATTCCTGTGCTACATGAAATAATCAAAAAATAATTCACATAGCTCCACTGTTATAGATTTTAATTATAAATTTGATGGCCCAGGATGTTTTAAAGGACAGGCCAATGAAGCTATTAATTTCCTTGGAGTGTAATTTGCTGTCAACCCATTATAATTTGGTATCTTCTAAGCCTTATCATTCTCTGTATCACCTTTACTTAACAAACTTTACCAATAAGTGTCAAAATATATAGTAGCAGGTATTTTTTTTAAATTATTTATGACTGAAGACCATTCAAAGCTGGGCTCTTATTGTTTCACTCTCCGGCAGATAGGTTTATATTGTGTTTCGACTAGTGATTAGAGGAAAGTAATTTGTTTTTCTGTTGGACCAAATGACAGATAAGTGACAAGAGGTGTAATCGAAGCGATTCACCCTAAACAGGGAGACAGTGGCATCATGTGTACTCCGAGGCTGGTAATCGAATTGCCTTCGGATCCATCAACTCCCCGTTCGCCCCAGAACACATTTTTCATTCATGCCCTGCCGATGTTTCCATTACAAGCGTTCAGCGATCCACCGTTCCTCAATTTCCTGTAGGGCGATGCCCGATGGGCGAACGAGGAACGACGCTTCCGTCCGTCGGGCCCCCCTCCGCTCCTCCGCGATAAAACGATAAATTAATGTAGCGAATTGTGTTTGAATTTATCGCCTCTTTTGTCGCCTTTCCGAGGAAATAAAGCGGTGGACCCGCCCTCTAAATCTTCGACCCTTTAAATGTTATCCCGCCGCCGAATTGCATTTTGTAGATTTCACCTTGGGAAATGTTGGCTTTTCCCGTCCCCACCCGGGCAAAAAGAGGAAATAACGGATAATCAAATTGGCTATATATCATATCACAACCGAATTCAATTTCTTTACAATATATTTATGCATAATTTCGCTTGAAAAAGATACTCTTGCATGACTTTCGAATCGGAAAACGACACACAATTGGCTCAAAGCTCCAAGTGGTCCGGTTTTTTCATACTAACTGATGATCATTTATCATGGATACACCTAATTTAACAGCCAAATCATGCTCTTTCATAGGTTTTATTATTTATATATATCAGGAATGCATTTAAATGCCTTTTACTCAATAGATGCCCTGACAGTATGACTTCAGAACAGATCTACCTGCTAGTGCCCACCTAGCAGTGGTAACTACAGTCATAACATCATTTGTCAATAAAGCAGTTAATTCTCATCTCTAGTCCACTATTCCAGCTAATTTTTTATCCTCCTAGTATTATCCCTGTGATGTGACAGTTGCATATAACCATCAGGGCTTTCCATATGACCTATATTGTTCCAGATATAGTTTTATTTTATACGGATGTTACATATTATACGATATTACTCTCTCCATTTTTCCTCCCGGACTTTATTTTTATTGAGAACCTCTATAATTATGACGATACCGTGGAAAGTGCACATTTTCCTACATAGCTAAGCACTTTCCTCATTGCCTTTTCGAACGATATGCCCATTGTTCTGGTTTTTCCAGAGTAGGCATGTTTCTTTTTCGGCTTTGCCTATCTTTTTTAGGTGGTTGGTTAAGAAGACAAAAGATTATAACTTTCCTAAAATTCTTCTTGCTGCGAGAATGAGACTTTCGCCTTCCGTTTTTGAGTGATTTATATATCTCTTCGCTTGTTTCATACATGATCCTTTCCTCCATTCTTTCTTTTCCATGCGTTTAGCATACTCTCCTCTACATGTTGCTGTGGATCCGATTCTATGGATGAGCGTGCTATTCCTTCCTTCTTTGGCTATTGGTCAGTTTGTTCATTTCCTTCTATACCTTCCTGTCTCAAAACGTATCTTAAAGTAACATTGTTGTGTTTTCCTAGGGCCTCTAGGTATTTTAAGCATTACCAGACTAGCTTTGTGCAATAAGCAAACGCATTCGGACCCAAGACAGTCCGAAGTACACTGAGAGGCAAAAAGTACCACCAAGATTTTTGATTATCTTTTAGCTCCATTGATTAACTTACAACAATATTTCCGTGTTAAATGATAAAGGTAAATAAAAAAATAAAAAAAGATAAAATCTCCCACTTGGGTTTACAATCGGATTTTTTAAATAAATATTTGAATAATCAGTCTTTTCTTTGTTGGTTTTTCTGTAAAGCGTTGTCTTGGTTTGACTGTTTTAAGTTGCGCCATTTTTAACTTCCAAATCTGACTGAGTAATGGTTTTTTAGAGATGCAGATTCGATACCTTTCTCCTGGACGGTAGATACAATATTGAACATATTAAACAGCCAGAATTTTGTGATGGCTTCTCTTTTGGTCTGGATTTATTTCGGTGTTTCCCATGAGTGTGCTGGTACTCTGGAAAGCCGCATTTTTTAAATTATTGTGTAAGGGTTGGATTCGGCATGGTAATCATTGCTCTTAAATTTAACCGAGGGCTGCATTGAACTTTTAGGAACACGTAAAAACGTATTTCATGTTATGATTTAAAAGAAAATCCAAGAGCTGCTAAGCACTGTTCAGAAACGAATCAGGTATTCATCAGGAAATAGGAAAATAACACATAAACACTGCTTTCTATCCGCACAAGACCTTTACGAATGCTTGGTTTTGGATTTTTTCGATCTAGTTAACATGACGGTTATCAAACATTTGATTTAAATTAAAATGCATTTAGGGGCAGATGACTCACCTCACTTGCAGCAGTTCGCCCTGTTTGTGTTTGAACAGCGTGGCCCTACACTTCATTCGTTTTCATCGTCCATGTTGACGCTACATCGTCGGGCAACCGTCCGTCAAAGGCTCTTAAATCCTCCCCGTATTCCTCCACGGTATCAACACGGTTTCATTAACATAGGGAAACAAGTGGAAGGCTGGGATTTATATCGACGTTAATGGAAGCAATACCACCGGTGAACATGTCACGGGTTACATTACTGCCGCTCATTTGAATAAACATATTGCTCCGGTTACCTTCTTATAGCCTCCGCATTCTCGAGAATATAAATTCTACCACAGTTGCAGAAAAAGGGACGACAAAGCTTACTGTTACCGAGACAATTACATGTGTGACTTTTTTTTCATAAGCTACAAGTCGCACATTAATTTCAGCCCTCTTTAAAACCTGTTTTATTGAGACTGTTGGAATAAAGATTGTACTGGAATTTACAGTCATTCAAACAGTAAAAACGGTAGTGTTAAAGTCATGATATTGAAATAGAATAAAAAGTTCACTTCCTTAATAATGCTATTCTTGTTGTGTTCAGTGCAAACACTCATCAGAACAGCTAAAATAGCAAGAAAACAAAGTTCTCACGGTTTCTTTCCAGGTTTCATTTTATTGTATGAAGATATTTTTTAATGGCCTTATGAACTTTGAATATTAGCCAAGAACGTTATTTAATACATATGCAATGCTATTCTTTTTTTGGTAGGAGAGAACGGTTGCGTGAAAAAATCAAATTATCCAAGTTTAACAAACACAATTAAATAAATTGCAAAAAACGATCTTCGGTGAGGTCACAACAGAACGACAATTCTTTAAGTTTTTGCCGAGTTTTCGACGATTAGATTGTCATCATCAGGGCCTATTTATTTTAGCAAAATATCGCAGTTATAACATATTGTATAGTTTAAAAAAAAAACGATATATTTTTCTTTCTTTTACTCGATGAGTGTTACAATATATCTTGAAAAAGGAAACTGCATTTATAATAAGATTATTTAAAATTAGGTGAAGCTAAGTATATCTAAACATAAACAGTATGGAATTAATTAAAAACAATAAAAACAACATAATATAAAACTTTAAAAAACAACGTGGTCGTATAGGTTACCTCGGTTAAAATATACATTAAAGTACTTGCCTCTTTTTTTTTTAATTACTTTTTTTCAAATACATTTGAATATCACAGTAAAGATTAATTAAGATTTTTTTAAATTGTACTATCGGGTTGTCCGGAAAATAATGCAGGATTTTGGTATTAAACAAAAAAAAAGAAACTAGTTACTTTAAAGCAATGTTCTTTAATCAAAATAATTTCCCATACTCTCAATACATTTCTCCCAACGTGTTGGTAACTTATTAATTCCGTCTGAGTAGAATTCAGAATTTTTAGAATTGATAAAGTNAGAGAGAGAGAGAGAGAGAGAGAGAGAGAGAGAGAGAGAGAGCAAGTGAGTGAAATGGTTAATTATTTTTTGAAACAATATTTTGTTCGCAGCACGTCCTTACACACTCCAAATGAAATTCTTTCTACAGAAAAGTAGAAAGTCTACTTTGCCTTTAAAAAATGGCAAGATTTGTTTTTTTTTACAAAAGCCGTGTTGTCTGTGGATTGTTCAATTGTCATAAATAGTGAAATGGACGGCCTACAAAGGCATGTCTGTTAGATGAAGAGAAAACCGGTGGAAGGGCGGTAGAGAGACGTTTGCAATCGGTGCAAAGGTTTGAGTTAGTGCCCCACGGCCGGCTCTTTCTCTATTTATGTCACCATTGATCACTAAAACGGGGTTGGTTCTCCGGGAGATAAAGAATCTCTAGAGCCATTAGCCGGGGGAGTTGGCGATAACAGGCAGGGCCGGCACCTGATATATGTACCCGGAGCATATCGGAGATTTAGGTGCTAGCCGGTTGACGCCCTATACTTCACACGTATCTCGCATCGGTAAATCAAGCCGTGAATCAGCCTAATGCCGCCTTGTGTTCACGTGTTGGTTTATACATGATATATCCGCGCCTGTTTTCACCTCGCGTGTTCTGCTGAACAAACCATTTACTCCGTTTATCTACAAATAGCGCCGCCTAATATCTGTCTCTCTCTTGAAAAGAATTAGGAGGATGTCTGCTATGCATGACACCGTTTGGAGACCTAACAGCCCAATTTCGTTCATCGGAAAAAAAATGTTATTTATACATTTAAAACCACTGACATTTTTTTGTTTATTTCTGAATAACGACCACAATGATTATAATATTAAATAATTCTAAACTTGTAGAAGTTACTTAGTGGACTCATTTTATCAGAAACCAATATTTTCGATTGAAACGTCATAGCCCAAAACTAAGCACTACTTTAAACCAGTGGCACACAAATGCAATTTATGCATTAAACATTCTTAGTGTCTACTTAATTTCGATTCGAACCAATTTGGAGATGTGGTATAAACAATGGAAAAGTCGCAGATGTACCTCATGGCTCTATTTTCGGACCACTTCTGTTCTTTATATTATATATATAACTCTATCCCTATACCCAGGAATGTCAAACTGGCTCTCAGATCTTCCCCAGTCTCCATCCATTAACGAACTAAATAATAAATAAGTTAGGGTAATTATTTGAAAATGAATATCAACATAATTAAAACGAAGAATGCAATTTTCAGTTAAATCCAGAGTTCAATTACAGTAGATGCTTGCTTCATGCAACATAACGTTAGACATGATTTTGGATATATGTTCAATGACAGTTCCCAGCAGAGTAGTAAATAAAACCAATAATTTGTGGAAATAATAATGAAAGTTAACACATAATTTTGTAAGAGTAGTTAAAGGAAGATAACAAGCAGGAACGACCTTTTCAACGTTTTCACGTTACTCAAATTATATTGTAACGTTTTGACCTCATAGCTGCTATTGCATTGGCGTATTTTCTGTTTTCGTGGGAAAGAAGTACTAGGTTGTGGCATCTATACCAAGGCTGTCTTGACTTCTAGAAGAGCCAAATCCTTGTGTTGCGTTTTATTTCCTGAGTTTGCCATGGTATAGTCTACCTTGATCGAAAGCTCAGATATGTCGTTGGATTAGAGACAGAGCCGTACATCCTACCTGCTACCCTATCGACAGTCGAATCTGTTCTAGGTTGTGGTCAGCTCGATGCTTTTGTCTGCTTCTTTTGGAGTTTCGCATGCAATAAAACCTAACAAAACTGCTGGTCGTGCAGAATAAAGTCATCTACTGAAGCTTGTGAACCCTCTCTGATAAATCCGAACATGCAGTTAAATCGGAACGTCACACTATGACCAACATTGAGTCCGGAATACATCTTATAGACCATTTATAAGGTTTTTCGAGTTCTGCAAGGTTTAGCAAAATCTCCTCCCAATAAGCAACTATATAATCAAGTACATAGTAAATGATAAAAGATCTGTTTTAATATTACCGGTTTATGTCTGCAACACCACTCGTCACAATGACAGTGCGCAAAACATAATAATAACAATAAGCACAATAGGACCCTCTGTGAATCTCATTCCGTATTTTCCATTACCTTATTGGGTATGGGGATGGGTGAAAAATTCCAGGTGTGGCACGGGAATCGAACTCAAGAACTAAAAACCGAGAAATGTGGATAGAATAATAATGATTTGTTGCTCTCCTCAATGTTAGATTGTAAGTAATTAATTTTATATAATTAACCAAATATTGTTGAAGCATTTAGGATGTAATCAAGTTTTGATTTTAATAATAATAAAGCTATATTATTCAGATATCGGAATTGCAAAAAATTCGTTTAAATAATCATGGAAAAAGGTAAACGATACAACATTCATTCGTTGCTTTAATTTTTTTAAGGCTTTAATATTTAAATAAATAACCACAATTTGTCCCAAATCGATTATTTTGAATTCTGAATTGTTCTGAACAAATAGTTTGCATTAATTTTATATAGGTACTGTGTACTATAGTGTGTTTTTATTATGTGGATGAACCACACTTTCCAAAGGATGAAACTGGCAAGTAGCAGTAAAATGTACTCATGGGTGTGATTATGCTGCACAATTAAGTGTTGCTAAAAAAATAGCAATGCACCTGGGCATTGACCTGTAACACGTTGTGTTACACTAATAGCCAAATGGCACGATCCTTAAATCATCTATTGCTAGTTTGATCTAAAAAATTTAGATATTTCCAGTATAAAATATCAATTTGTTTTCACACTTTTTTGAACAATTTATCAGCAAATGTGTTGAAAATTGAAAAAAAATTGTTTCAGCTTAAAAAATGAAATATTTAAAAACAAAATTTAATTTCCAGTAAGTTGTTGATTTGTGTATTCGTCCGATGGTTTTAAACTATGTAAATCAAGTACCTAATTCGACACTGAATCTCCTCTAATAGACTAAACCATGGATGATAGACACTCGGCCATCAACTGGCAATGGCCAGAATGGAATTGAAAAATGGCAAAAGGAGGGAAAACTCATAAGGTGGGGTTGAGATGAGGAGTTGATGTCCGAGTGGATCGAGGTCACGATAGCTCAAGTGGTAAAGCAGCGGCGTATCTAGCCGAAGGTTGTGGGTTCGAATTCCTCTCGTGCCATTAACTTTTTTTCATCTCAACAAAAAACCTTAATTAATTGTAAAGTATTAATTGGTCAAGCGGACCACGAAATTAGTGAATTTAAGGAATTATATTCTAAACGTTGAACATTTACGATTAGCCAACAACTAAATGTCATAAAATGATTAGATCTACATGTAAAACTTACCGTCTGATTGCACTGCTATTGTACATTCTGGTAATATAGATCTCAATATTTTATTTAATCGTACTTAAAACTGTAAACTAAAATTTTAAACAAATTATAATTTTTGCGTTATATAGATTTCAGACCGTTGATAATTGTCGATCTTTTAAATTAACAATTAATGTTTCAAAATCTTGAGGTAAAAGGATATGTTACTCGAAAGCTAGCTGAAGTTGCTGAGTAGTTCTTTATGACTGGCCTCTTCTCTGATAATATGTAATTATAATTTTGAAGGCTGATTGATAATTATATAGGAAATCCAATTTGATTACGATTTTTAGGTAAAGGTCAGTGTATTTTTTATAAATACGATTTGTGGTCTGAATCTTGCATGCGAATCTTTGGAAAAATATCGTAAAGGATGTTAAGTCTTAATTGTAATAATATGAGTGGTCGTTCAGACAATGTTTTCCATTTTCTCTATGCCTAATCATCATTTCGCTTAACGCGGAGAATCAACGAACTGGGTCCTTTTCCTGCCCAACCTACGATAAAATCAAACTTAATCATAATTACGTGAGTCCGAATATAATATATTACAGTTACGTTAATGATATTGTTGGGACACAATAGGGTTAATCAATGGTTTGTGATGTTATCCCAGGAGGGAAGAGCATTAATCACCCAAGTGAAAAACGACTCTCTTTGAAGATAATCTCAAACGACCACAGAGGCCCATTCATTGCGTTGGACACGTCCCGGCTTCAAATATAAATTATCACCCGTGCACAGAGGGAGGGTAATTATTTGTTTTTGGAGATGGCCTTTTCGATATACGCCTATGAGGCATGGGGTCCGGATTGAAAATTTCGCTGTTTAGATAATGCTCATTAGGCGCGAGAGGGTGCCGGTGCTCCTGGCTATTAACGACCCTAATGGAAACGCAATCTACTCCGATAAATCTTGGGAAACGTAACAACAGTGATTTATGCCGGTTTCTTTTCTGAGGGATTATCCGGGCCGAGCCATCGATGATCGTTCTACTCTGGCCAAAATTCAACAATATTCTCTTCAGATGGCCTGTTCGTAACCAAGGTTTTTTCCTTCCTTCTCTAAAGTCAGCCAACGCTTCAATAATACTTTGGCAATTTTTTACCTACATTATATGAATTACAGAGGTAAACTGAAATCAAAACGAATTCTTGAATGACTAGAATGAACACGTTCCTCTAGACAAACCCCTAATAGCTTGATAAACAATAGACGTCGAGTGTTATTACTGGCGATAACAGTAAATAATGTTATTTTCCTCCAGCTTGGAGCAATTACTGTCCCGGACCGGCTATTACTGCATGAGATACTTGGTCGTTACAGTGCCCAGCTTTTGACCGCGTGCCGAACGTTGTTATTAAATGCGGAATATGTTCGATTTTTAAGGCAAAAACGAAAGCGTGCACTTGGTGTGTTTAGATAGCGGCAATGAGTAACTCAAACTTTTAAATCCAGCCAACGAATAACATGAAGAGTTGATATTATTGAATAACAATATAAAAACATTGTCAAAGGCTTTCCCAGACGCTTCGGACCCGGGTCGGTTTACTCGACACCCCAGGAAAGATCAACAAGTTAAAATAAACGAGATGGCTTCCGTGTTATCCATTACACGGACGGCTTCTTCCGTAGATACGAGAAACCTTTGGGGTGTTGGGGAAGCAGAAACCGGAGCCTTAGGAACGGAACGTGTAACCCTAAACCGATAAGTAACCTTTTACGCTTCATTAAACACAATTTATTGCCAATTAGAGATGAAATCCTCTCTTAAACATGCTGAAGCTTAGCTAACCCTTTACGGAGCAAACAGAATGTCCAGAAGGGAGTATCGATGTTTGAAACTGACAGTGTTTACGAATTGCCAACAATTATAAAATTCAACTGTTGCCATTTTTATTTGCCATTATATTTTTAGTTTACAAACATCAATATGGGACTCAAAACGACAGGAACATTTTGTAGCAGTCCAACCGTTTCCGAAATTTTCACTTATCGCACCCGAGGTGGTTCATGAACCCCTCAGAAATTCATACTATTATAACTTTGTTCCATGATGTACAAAATGAACACACAGGAAAGTCCAGCAAACACAACATTAAAACCAAGTCCTTATAATGTAATGGCACATGTCTTATTAGCACAACATGTTCCTGGTCTAGGTGGCTCACGTCGGACAGAGTGCTGGGAGCTACTAGCCAATTTGAAAGTGCTTCTAGCCCATTTGAAGGTGATACTGGCCCATGTGAAGGCATATTGGTTATTAAATGAGTGGTACAGAGAGCTACTAGTCCATTTGATAGTGATTCTGACCCATGTGACGTCACGTCAGAGTGCAAGGGAGCCATTAACCGATTTGAAGGTTCTACTAGCCCACATGACGTCATGTCGAACATTAAATGTCTGGCACAGGGCGCTACTAGTACATTGAAGGTGCTACTAGCCCATTTAATGGTGATTCTGGCCAATGTGACGTCACGTTAGAGTACAAGGAGCCACTAGTCCATTGGAGGGTTCTACTGGCCCAGATGACGTCATGTCGGGTACACACTGGAATGTCCAGCAAACACAACATTAAAACGAAATCCTTATAATGTAATGGCACATGTCTTATTAGCACAACGTCTGGCACAGGGAGCTACTAGCTCATTTGATGGTGATTCTGGCCCATGTGACGTCATGTCAGAGTGCAAAAAGCCACTAGCCCATTTGAAGGTTCTACCAGCCCAAATAACGTCATGTCGGGCCTTGAATGTCTGGCACAGGGAGCTAAGCTCATTTGATGGTGATTCTGGCCCATGTGATGTCACGTCAGAGGGCAAGGAGCCACTAACCCATTTGAAGGTTCTCCTGGCCCACATGACTTCATGTCGGGCATTAAATGTCTGGCACTGGGAGCTACTAGCTCATTTGATGGTGATTCTGGCCCATGTGATGTCACGTCAGAGTGCAAGGAGCCACTAGCACATTTAAAGATTCTACTGGCCCACATGACGTCATGTCGGACATTAAATATTTGGCAACCGAGAGCTGCTAGCCCAGTTGGAGGTGATACTGGCTCATGTGACGTCTGTAGGACATTAAATGTCTGGCACATGAAGTCATTTACCGTGCTACTGGCCGATATGACGTAACGTTAGAATGCAGGGAGCTACTAGACCATGTGAAAAGCTAATCACAGGGACTTGTAGCTTTCTATGGCAGACTTGGCATGTCCGACGGTCATTAGCACCTGAAAATGGCCTATGGGAGCTACTAGTTCCTTCATTCTATCTTATCAAGTCATCAGCTTTGACAGTAGGAAGTCCTATTTAATTATAATTTGTATTGGTTATTTTGTGAATGTACAAATTAACATATATACTAGCTACTCTTGAAATGGCTTTTCCTATAAAATAAATAATAAATAAAATATAAAAACTAAAATTATCTTCATGATTAGATTATAACGTTGGATATTAAGAAAAACGAGAAATAGAACAGTCGACTAGGGCCAGGACGATCAGGAAATTCTAAAAACAAATGTACGTGATTTCGTCATTGGAATAGCTGGATGATCATTACCGTCAATTACTATTGTTAACTCGGTCCCGACGCTTCTCATTATGCACACCATGCAAATCCCTCTAATTGTAACCCGCCCTCATAATTTCTGAATAATTTTACCGATCCCCCACCCCTCCTTCTTCAATAACCGTAATTACCGTTCTCAGCATAGAGGGAAATGTTTTTTTAATAATGCCCCAGATAGGGCAGGACGGCGGCAACAACTTTTAAACAATTGTATGGAAATATACTCACTTTTCTTCGATGTAATACCCAATTATAATTTTTACACAAGTAACTAACTCCTTCCTGTTGGCGGTCTATCGCACTTATTACACGGCAATTATAAACAATTAAACATTAATTTTTTCCATGTGGAATCAATTTCTGACAACAGTACTAACGGAGTAATGAAAATATTTTTAAAAAAGTATGTGCCCTCATTTCAAAAATTATTCACCGTTCAATTTGTTTAATATTTGTAAATTTATAAGTTCTATTTTTAAGGTTAATAAATTGTTTAATCAATTTTATTAATTCCAAAGGAAAACTACGAAATCGCGTGCCTGTAAATAAATGGTAGATTTGTAAAATTTGCGAGAGTGGCCGAGGCTCTACAACGATCCGAGTCGGGCAGCACCCTCTTCATCACTCTAACTTGTAGACTAAGTGGAAACTTGCAACTGACAAATCTACTCGTCCCTTAGGCCCGTTGTTTTTCCTCGTCGGCCGCGGAATTCTTCCCAAGGGACGCCTCATCGGCCAATAGGAGAAGATACGGCCGAGACTTCCCTATTGAACCAGGTTTCTCCATTGCCACTACGACCCGCCCGGATTTAAAGGCCATTTGTGTTAAATTGAATTTATTATCACAAGGTTTTTTACTACTCACCCTCTCGACCGTACCATATACGAACCCCATAAACTTTTAGAGCTACGAGGCGCATCCTCCCTCAGACTTTATGCGAACGTATGAATCGTTGGGCGAGAACTTTGAGAATTCAGATGACAGCACGTTTAAATTTTCCATTGGTGACAAAAAGAGCACAGTTAGAAAATAAAGGGAAATATGCTATAATTTATAGAAATGTTGGAACACATGTCATGATATTGAATGTAAAGATACAAAAATTATAATAAACGAACCAAAATTGAAAAACATTAATTTACGAATTTCCGTTTATTCAGTGGTCTGTTTGTTGTTTATACAGTGTGTTCGGTTACCCGTGTTGCAAACTGCCCGTAGATCGTACATTAAAAATTTAACCAAAAAGTCCTTATTAACTATGGTCCGAATCCCAACAGTTTCCGAGTTATTCCACTTATTCTGATTTTGTTAAAATTTCAGGACCTTGCTTTAAATAAGCAATGATAACTCCAAAACTCAAAGGTTTTCGACAAATCCGTTAATACCATTGAAAACTACGTTGAATTTCCAATGAGATGTGATCAATACTAAACTTGTAAACGTTTATGAAATAAGCGTTTTAGTAGAGAGAACTTTGAAAAATAATTGTTTTTAGAAATTGAAAAAAAAAACTTACTACAGTGATTCTAAACTACTATTTCCAAACCTAGAGACCAGCAAATTTCAGAAAATGTACTCCATTTAATATCTTTTTTGGTGGTGTAAATTTCTTTTCTAATTACTTTCAAAGTTGAAGAAATTGATATAGGAAAGGAAAAAACCGTGGCTGACAGATGGTAAGGTGGAAAATTTAAAAAAATCTTAAGGAAATTTTGAATGAATTTATTAAACTTTTTTAAAATTTGGGTTCGAAAACGAAATAGTGCAGATGTTTACTTATTTACCAACATGGCAGCAACTTTGATAAAGAATTATTGTATTATTATTCTCCGGAATAATAGTTTTATGGTTCAAAACGTGCTTAGTTATATATTTGATAACTTGTTAAGACTATGGTTACTTTTTCTATAGAAGCAGACGCTGATATATATCTGATGTACGGATTTTGCGGGTTTAATGTGACGGCATCGCGTCGAATTTACGTTGCGGAGAGTGGAGAGCATTTCAAATCAAAATTAAAAAACGTTTAATAAATTCATTCAAAATTTCGTTAAATTTGTCATTTTTTATTATTATTACTCTTTCCACCTTACCAATCCTTCAACAACAACAAAAAACGAAAACGACCAAAAGGATAAAACAACAAGGAAACAAAAGGATAAAAAACGTATAAAACCCGTCTTTCTCTTGCATGTTCTCACTCTCTCTCACACTCACTTCTTCAACCACGGTTTTTTCTTTTCCTTCATCAATTCCTTAATCTTTGCAAAAAGTAATTAAAGAAGCACTTGCACCACTAAAAAGGATATTAAATAGAGTACATTTTATGAAATTTGCTGGTTTCTAGGTTTGGGAATAGTAGTTTAAAATCACTGTAGTAAGTTTTTTTTGTTTTTTTTTTCAATTTATAAAAACAATTATTTTTCAAAGTTCTCGCTACTAAAACGCTTATTTCATAAACGTTTACAAGTTTAGTATTGATCCAAAAAATTTGTCCGGATTTGTCCAAAACCTTTTAGTTGTGGAGAAATAATTGTTTATTTGATGAAGGTCATAATCATAAAAAATGATAAAAAGTGAAATAACTCCGAAACTGTTAAGATTAGGACCACAGTTAATTAGAACGTTTTGGTTCCTTTTTGAACGTAACAACTGGCAAAGTTTGTAACACAAGTAGCTGAACACCCTGTATATAATTATAATAAACACGCGCTCCAATGAAGATGGCGAGAGGCCAACGCTTCAAACGGTCCTCAAGAAGAAATCAATCAGATTTATATTTAGTTTAGTCGTTACCGATCATCCTGGTCCGTCAAATCTCACAGCTTTGATCATGTAGGAAATGTTTGCGTCATATACAACCTTTTTCTATAATATTGCTTTGTTAAAAGTACTTCCAGCATTATCAAAAATATGATATCCCAATTAAGTACCATTGATCAAAATTGAACGAATAAATTCATCTTGCTTTTTTTCCACAGACGGCTCTGTATACATTGCCCAAAAAAAACCGACCACCTGGTTGCACGAAAAATGGCCAACGTTAGAAATGCATAGTTTTCCAGCCTTTTAAGTCACAGACCTGCGCTAGGTATTTTAAAAAAATTTGCGCTGAACAAAATGGCTTTTGTAAATATTTTCCTTGCTTCAGTCATGCATCAGTAAAATCAAAAATTCTGGAACATGACAATTTTTGCACGTTTTACGAAAACTTCAAATTGTAGAGCGCGGATATCCTCCTGGAGCAATCGTTAGTAAATTTTAAAAAGCTTTCAATTGGTCACCCACATTGCTCGAGTTCACAACCATTTGCGTGTTATTCGCGATTTTTGGGCACAAAACGTGGTTTTTTACGTGCTCATGGAACAACTGATCATTCTCACTCTCCCTATTTTATCATACATATACCTATTGTTTTCATACATTATTCGAAGCCAAACAGCCACATAATACCTGTGAAATGGGAAGATAAGGTTGAATTTTCGTGATGAAGTAAACAAATGGTTATCGACACCAGAAGCATTCCGCATTCCAAAAGGTCAAAGTGAAAACAGTGAGAATTGTCACTTCCCAGGTTCATTTTTGTGAAAAAGTCCTAGGAGCAAAAATAGTAGAGCGTGATATCTCCGAAAACTTGATGTTCAAAATTTATGCATTCTTGAAATGGGTCAAAGTGGAGGAAAACCAATTGAAAGCTTATTAAAATTTCCTATCAATTGCGAAAGAGCATCAATCCAGGATGTATTTTTTATGGGCAGAGTACTTAGCCTAGTCGTTTTCGGTAATCCTGGTCTAGTGATACTCAAAAATATGATATCCAATTAAATACCAATGATCAATATTAAACGAATAAATTCATCTTGCCCTTTTTCCACAGATGGCTCTATATATCAAAAGGGGCGTAAAGCGATTTGTTATCAGGCATCGAGAAAATTCATTTTTCTTAGGCATAACAAGTTGTGGACATGTTGACGCAGGGGTTTTCATTACTTCTGATATACCGGGAGCCCATTACCCACACTGCTACAACCGAAAGGGCCGTCGGCTCGATATTTCTTTTTTATGATCCCTCGGCCCCTTCAAGGGGGCAGTTATGGCAGGAATAACCCCTAGCCGTATATCAGACTGTCAGGGCCGGATCGGGGGCAGTTTCCTACCCCCCCATGGAAATTTTACGGCCCCACGCCGATTATCCGCGGCGTACTCCTGTGAGATATGAGATAGAGCGGCTGTGTGTAGAAATACTGCCGTTTTCTTCCCGGCAATAAGGAGGGGAAATGCGCTTTAGCCTGTTTTTTTTTCCCTACTGGGGCGGCGAAAAAGATTGGTTATGGAGTTTGTATGAACGTTTTTCCGCATTGCATTTCGAATATTCCTGTATCCGATTATTTGAACTTTCATTTAATCCCATATCAATTACAGACAGATTTCTGGGAAGAACATTTTCATTTTTCACTGCACTAATATATATTTTTTTTAACATTTCCTATTGTAATGTAAACGAGAAGATTACCTTGCAGTCTGATGACGCGTTTTCAAATGTATTGTAATCTATTTGATTCTCGGCGACAAATGAAATGGCCACGGAGAGCTTTAGTGAAAAATGGCAGAAAGGAGAGAAAATTCAAAAAGTTGTGGTTAGATGGGAAGTTAGTGCCCGAGTGGATCGAGGTCACGATAGCTCAAGTGGTAGAGCAGCGGCGTATCAAGCCGAAGATCGTGGGTTCGAATCCAGCTCGTGCCATTGACTTTTTATCTCAACTGAAAACCTTTATTAATTGTGATATTGATAAGATATTAGTATATTAAGTAAAAAGAAGAAAAAAAGAAAAGTATATTAAGTAATTAGTATATTAAGTAATAAGATATTAATTGGTCAACCGGACCATGAAACTAGTGAATTCTCAAGTATATTGGAAATTATTCTTTTTATGTAAAGACTTGGTTGAAAAGAAAAAGCTAGTGACACGAGCGGGATTCGAACCCACGACCTTCGACTCAATACGCGCTGCTCTAACCACATGAACTACCGTGACTGCGATCCACTTCATAAGTCCCTGAGAATCAAATTTCGATTGCAGGACATTTGAAAAATGGCAAAAAATGGTAAAATTTGAAAGATTGTCGGTAGAAATGGGGAGTTGGTGTCCGAGTGGAGCAATGTCAAGTGATTACATCAGCGTCGTATTTAGCCGAACGTCGTGGGTTCGAATCCCGCTCGTGACACTGACTTTTTCATTTAAACCAAAACCTTACATAAGAAGAATAATTAATTGAAACAGGTAATTTGGTTAATCAGACCACTAAACATAATGGATTTTGTGTTTGAAATTCGATATATTATAGTCTAATAAAAATAGGTGGCTCAAAGCTAATAAAAGCTCTCTTTCTGTTGGTAACTTTGTCGCCGGACGTAGTCGCCAAGTATATAAAGACGCCGAGATTGACAATGAAACGTTTTTTATAATGAAGTTGTTATTCTGTGCGAAAGATTATTATCATTACTAATTAGAGATAACCACGGTAGAAAAAATATTTAGTGCACGTATAATTATATCTATTTACCTTACCTCCAACGTTAACTTATTAATATTAATGATATTAGTTATGTATAGTTATTCTGGAAAAAATAACCCATCGTAAACATATTTCGAATAAAGATATTCAGCATGTATTTTACATATTCGCATTATTTTTTTTCATTTTAATAACGCACGATTAAGTGATATCATGATTGAAAAAAGTGATTGTATATCAAACCGGTAAAATTAATTTATGTAAATAATAAACTTTTTTTTGAGTCGAGTACCATACACCATCAGCCATAAGCTAGCTCTTCCGAATATACAAATACCAACAAAAATTTTATTAAAAGATTTTTATAAGTAACTTATATTTACTAGAACTTATACCAGGTAAATTATGACGACCGCAACCTACTCATATCCATCATTAATAGGCGAGAAAATACCATTTTCATAAAATTCTGATAAAAACTTGGAATTATTTAAAAAAATTGAAAATAGAGAATTCCTATCAAAGGGAGCTTAACATCCAACAAATATAATTTTTCATACTATTCCTAATTTAAAATCTATGGGGAACGATGAAATGAGGACTACTGCGGTCCCCGGTAGAATTCGTACTTTTTACGTCATATATAGCGTGTTTTGGGTATATATCTTATACAAGTGTTTACCTTATATTATTTAACCATTTTCCCTCTGAAAATAATTCTTCTTCCTGGGAATTATTTAGTCAACGTAACCAAATTTTCACCAGAAATGACAGGTTCATGTGAAAGAAAAGACGACATTCAGCCAACAAAATTAATCCAAGTTGTAAAATATAAAGATTTTTTTGGAGGGGGAAAGTTGTTCGGTCGTTTTTGATTACTTATCTCCCCATCGTTGTTGTATTAAATCCCCATTGTATTTTGGATTACCCTGCTCGGATAATTATAAATCTATTTAATCCTTTATTAAATAGATAAAGGATTAATTGCTCACAAAGAAAAGCAGGATTATTTATATACTGCACCAATTTCCTGGGTGGCTTCCCCTGAAGATCTGTAAGAAGATGAACGTGTAGTTGGTCGTTTGGTCTCTCTGGCAAACTTTCATCATCTCGCCGTCTTCAGTGAGTCTGTTGTTTAGTTTCCTCTTATAATTTTTCTTAAGGCCTTTTAATAAATTGTTATTTGCTGAAAAAAATTGCATATTTATCTTAAAATTACGTTGAAAAAGTGGGTCTCTAAATAAATTTTTACAATGTATTTCTCCTTTTAATATTCGAATAACTTTGATGATGGACCGACAAAAATCGGTCTCGAAAACGGCCGAACTACAGGTTGAACACCTCACAGCCAATAAAAAAGATTTCACACTGTATTATTTTTGTTATTATAATTATTTTGTTTATTCTACGGTTAAGCCATGAATTATTTATTAAAACATAGAGTAATCATAATTTGATTTATTTGCTAAGAAAAACTGATTACGATCTGGATAAGAGCCATCCAGCAAAACAGAAGATTTATCTAAATAATGGTATTTTCCGCAAAATCTATTTAAGCGAACAGGTTCTCGATTACAATTTTACAATTCTCAGTTGTATGCAATTATTTAGTTCGTATCCAATTGTTTTGGTCTGCCCGTATTCTCACAGACCCGTTTGGGCTTCACGCCATCTTCAGTAACGGTTCTGTCACGATATTGTTTTTAAACCATGTTGTTTTTATATAACAGAATTGTGTCAACAAAAGGCAAAATTCTTCATAGGTACGTAAACTACGTTCTACGGTACAAAACTAAAAAAAAAATCGTGCGATCTTTCTATTCTACTCGAGTCTTCTATCACCTCTTCACCTCACGCCAACTAGTTATTGCTTCCTTAAGTTTTTTTCATTCCCGCACCTCATTGTACTTAATTTTGTAGCCACTTGGTACTCTTCATTTAGTTTCATCAATTTTATATGTGGTCATGTACTTTATTACTGACCTACTTCTTAATATTCCAACTCCGTCTAGCATGTTTTTACCCTCCTCGCCGTCATTCTTTGGTAGGGATACGAAGGTTGAAGGAACATAGTAGATAGCGGCCGACCACCTATGTAACATCCTTCAAATTACATAAAGAAATCTACAATGGTCAGTATGGCTTTTCATTATACATATAAGGAAAATTTTCGTCGAATAGCGCAAAAACTGGTTGTTGAGTTCTCAGTGGTGTTTCAAACTTCTGCCTTTTTCAAGTCAGTTGCACTGGTTATGACAAGCCGCAAGAATTTCGATGATGTAATGTCTCTTTAAAAGGAAGTCATTAGGAAAGATTTATACACACGGTGTGCAATTGTAGTTATCTCAGCGGCTTCTTTTGTTTCTCGACGTGATCCGACTCGGGACGAGGTCGGTTGAACATTCAGACTAGACACCATGACTGATCCAAAGAAAAAATAACCTTCTCAAAAAGAAAGGTGTTTGCCAGGTAGAGTGTTCTTATTACATGACCAAAGAACCATGAAAAAGATAGGATGAGCTATCTATATCCTCAAATCCTGATGTATCAGGATCCATACACGCAGGAGTAAGATAATGAATGATTCATGCCTTTAGAATAGCTTTGAATGGTAGAATATTATGATTGTCATGTTTTCACCTAGGTGGTCAGTAGTTTATATTAGATTAAAAAAGACATACATATGCTGGTTATATCTACATCAAAACACGCAAGAAAGTAACTAGTGTGCATTAAAATATTCATACATGAATTATTAAACTGCATCCTGGTTACTTTATGCAAATGTTTCGTCATGGGCAGGTATTTTATCTTCTTTGAAACCAGAAAAAATTTAAATAATAATATTTTACGTTGAATAACTTTTGATTAATTTATATCTTCATGTCTACATGCGTTCACCTGCCTCGTGTGTTCCGAGACCATCAATTAAAACATCAAGTCCGGTCGTTGTAAGAACTTTTGACACCTCTCTGTTTTAGTGTTCAGGGCACCCGGCGTTACGAGATGGTATCGAAGCCGGCAATTACACGGATAAACCGCTAATTTCTCGTAACACTTTAGCTAGGGAGATAATATCGGGCTAGTTATAAAGCGAATTTCCACAAGTGGATACGATCGACAATTACCGGCTATAGATGGGTATCGGCACCGGCCTCTTCCTCCTCCGGAAAACAAAGTTATTTATAAAAATTACCCGGCATAATTTCAATGTGGGCTAATTGCCACAATGGTAACTCCTTGTCAGAATTAAATGTGTTGCCTAACTAACTAAATTATTAAACGTAATCATACAAAATTATCATGCCTCAATTTTAATTCCAGCCGCTATGTGAAAATACTTCGTTCTTCCTGTGATTCAGGCTCATGTCCAACATCGGAACTATGTACTTAATTTCTAATTTGCTGAATTTGTTGTTTGAGTGCCTTGTAGAAGAGGATGCCCAATGACATCACTCTTTCACACTGACACCTCGGCAATCGTCATGGAAGATTTTCTGGTAGAGTTTAATCTACTATTTTTTTTTTTTTTGACAGGGGCATCCGACAGCTTGGTCATTTAAGCCTCGAAGCACTATACACTCTATACACAATCACACCAATAAATACATTCATTCCTACATACATTGTTCGCACTCATACTGCTTGGTAGATGGAGTACTTTATATTCCTCCATCAACCTGTTCACTACAATAAACTAATCTAATTTGGGGTGGATGGGGGACTTTAAAATTTTTCCGCCGTAGACCCAAGTGACGCACGCAATATGAGGGGCGACGGAGATGCTACTTCGCCATCAGCCCCTCCCCATTCACACTTATAGATACATTCACACCAATTGATCGCACTCATTCTGTTTGGTAGACGGAATACTCGATATTCCTCCATCTACCTGTTCCCTATAATAAACTAATCTAATTTGGGGTGGATGGGGGACTTTAATATTTTTCCGCCGTAGACCCAAGTGACGCACGCAACATGAGGGGCGACGGAGATGCTACTTCGCCATCAGCCCCTCCCCATTCACACTAATAGATACATTCACACCAATTGATCGCACTCATTCTGTTTGGTAGATGGAGTACTCGATATTCCTCCATCTACCTGTTCCCTATAATAAACTAATCTAATTGGGGTCGATGGGGTATTTTTTTATAAAATTTCCGTCATCAGCCCAAGTCATACACAAAACCTGAGAGGCGATGGAGAACCTACTTCGCCATCAGCCCCTCCCATTCATACCGATAAATACAGTTACTCATACAAGACTCAGAAACACAAAACACATATTTTGAAGGCTATATACAATAAAAAAAATCCCAATTCCCCTAAAAAGCGGAACAGAGGAACCTGAAACTTGCTACCGTGTCCGAGAACTCTTCTTAAATCCGGCGGCATGCCTACACGCTCTCTGTATGAAGCCAAGGCATGACATCTATTATGTGGGACACATTAGTAGATTATTATGGACGTATGGATTTGTAAGTCAGTATGAATATTACCGTTTGTAACGTATGAAGGAGAAATATAAAATTTGACAGAGAAGTTTTGACTGAATTGATTGGAGACGTTGAGTATTAAAATTCTTGAGTGACCATTACACTTCACAATCGTATGCCCAGAGAGGGCTTGTACATTAAAAATTTATTTTCAGTGTTGATTGTGAGTATAGTTGTATTATTAATAAGTTATAACCTCGATCTGTTTCTTGTCTTTTCCATTGTTTATCCATGAAAAGTTCAAGAAAACGCACAAGGTCATGATATGCCATGGATTTCCATTTGGACAGATACTTTTACAAAGACTTTACAAGGTAAAGTTTATCTCTACGCTTTTCGTTAGGTTTATTTTAATTCTACATTTTGTGAAGGACTGATGATGTGACTAATATGATGAGCATACTGGTGTTGTTGGAGGCGTTGAATGTTTTGGTTGGGTTCGAACTACGTGAAGAATCGTCATATCAACATAGAATGTTCTTGTTAAAATGTTAATTTTTGTAGGAATATCCACAGTGATAATGAAAATAGAAATGGCCCAAGTATGCTTCCCTGACAAACACCCAATGCTTACATAAGGTGAAAATTCAGTTCCGTGACGAGGTCAGCAAAATCAGATATGATCTCAGACGTAGATAGGACGGCCGAGGGAACGATGATCTAAGTTTTCCAAAGCAAACCCGATTCCAGAATCGGTCGTAGCCCCGTTCTAAGTCAAGAGAAACACCCAAACAATGCTGTTCTTCTTCAAGGGAAGGGGTGATATTGTCAGATGTTGAGTTGTAGAGTGAAATGAGCGGAATCCAACCTGATGATCGGGAATAATATTAAAATTTTTGGCACGGCTAGATTGGAGACAAATGGGCCCATAGGAAATAGGAAGATTAGGTTTATTTGGCTATAAATCATTTTAATCTTTGAGAACATCCATTGTAATGGAAAATATGTGATCCTAAGTACATTGGTTATACGTAAGTGCAAGTATGTTACAAAAGTAAACCTCTATGGGGAACATTTTGCAACATTTATTATGTCGCTTTTTGAGGGGATAATTTTTTAATAGCGTGACGTATGAAGTGACACTGTTCTAGATGTAAAATTTAAGTTGATGCAATATGCTGAATACATTATCAGAGAAAAGAAATAGAAGCTTAGATGACGAAAAGAAATCAGGATACCAATTGATTGTAGTTTTTCTTCTATCGGTAAGAAATTTTCGCTGGTTTCGGTAGATGTAGATGTAGATGTAATATTTCAGGGTATGGTATACTACGCCCTTCAAGAGCTATTGTATCCCCTGTGCTCTGCCTAAAGCACATCGGTGAGTCCTATTTCATCAAGAAACTTGATTAATAGGCCCGGTTTCAGTGGTTGTAGTTCTTCTATGGTCACATTGTACATCCCAAAACACTTCCTCCTGCGGGCTAGTGTAGCTCTGCAGTTTGTTAGTAAGTGTGTTGGTGTCTCTTCTGCTTCTTTGCAGAATCTGCATGTGCCATCTTGGATTATTCCAATTTTCTTTAGATGTCCATTTAATCTACAGTGTCCTGTCAGGAATCCTGTTAGGATTCGCAGTCTATTCCTGCTTCCTTTGACACATTCTGTGATTTCTTTCTTGCCAAAGTTGGTTAGAAGATTCTTGGATTGTCTATGTCCAATAAGTGAGTTCCAAAGTTCGCTCATTTTCTTTTTGTCCTTCTGTCTGAGATATTCGTTAATAGTGTGTATTCCTATTCCACAGAAGGGTTGGTTTCGGTAGAACTCTCCATTGAAGATACGAAGAAACGATCGGACACTCTACAGGAAAGATAAGAAGACTTAGAGTAAACGGTAATATATTATTAGCCTTATGTGGTTAGCTGCATAGCAAATTATTTTGAATACCGCCCAAATAATATTTTCAGGCTATAATCATTGGAGAAAAGACGAAAATGTAACACTGTAAACTGTAGATTTCTCCCGTTTTATCCCAATGTTGTTGTTTTTGTAATCTGTGGTCAAGTTTTTTAAAAACAAGGTACAAAACAACCAGTTTTTTTGTATAACTCGTAAATGTTATATTCTCCCACGTCCCCTTATTAGTGGCAACTTAAAATGAACATTTAAAATTTACAATCTAGTACATTAAAATGAAAATGTTTACAATCATATATAAAATTGGTTGTTAACCCTTCCTCTGCCTAAATATGTGTCATTGTGCATTGTGGGAGGGTTTGAATCAATACCATAGGTGGTCTTGACTTTTTCGACATCCAATTTCATGTACGTCAACCTCAGTTACATTCTTTTTTCCTTTTTATGTAAAACTCCAAGATATTTATATTGTTTACCTATTTTTTCTTTATCTTGCTGTGATTTTACATTGTTTTCCTTTAAATTAATATCTGAGAGCACGGCAGTGCGCTGGCCAAGTTCTAGCAAGGTGTCGTGTGTATCTTTATTCGAACCAACTCACCCAGTTTGTCTCACCCTCATACCTCTGCTTCCTCTTAAGATGGGCGTTCCAAATTTGAAACAGAAATTAAGCTTAGGTCGCTTAGAATATTTTAAAATTTTGAGCACTTGATATTAAGCCTTTTTGAAAGGGGAGAATTTCAAAATTGGAATTTTTGTTACTGACTGGCTCACTGATCATCAAAATTATAAGGCATTTCCTCGACAAATTGAAATATGATATTTGGTACAAATGTTGGTTTTATACAGCACGTAAAAGGAAAAATCTGAAAATTGCAATTTTTTCAAGATTAGTGCCGCTTTTAGGGGAGAAGGATGTAGTCTCACTATTAAACTTATAAGGCACTTCCCGTATAGGTAGAAATATGAAATTTGGTAAAAAGATAGGTCTTATATTGCAAAAAAAAGTAAAAATCTGAAAATCGCAATTTTCGCAAAATGGTGGTCTCTCGTGAAAATTATAAGGCACTTCCTCTATAAATAGAAATGTGATATTTTGCACAAATATAGGTCTTATATTGTAAAAAAAGGGGAAAGTCTAAAATTTTCCCAAAAATAGGGCCGCTTTAGGCAGGGGAGTGTAGTTCTGTATGCGTGAATTCCTTCTTTAACCCAAACATGGATAGCTTAAATGCTTAAGATCAAATTCGGGTAGAGTAAGAAAAGAAGTGTGGTTATCGAAGCAGGGTTGTAATGTCATAATGGTGGCCGCAAGAAGCGATATAGGGTCGTTAAGGGGGAGATAAAGTTTTATTGTTTCATCAGAGCGGATGCCTCCACGTAGGCACATTAGCAGGCCTATCCTCCGCAGATGTTATTGGACAATTGGACGTGGCGATTAATCGGCCAAAAGAGGAAGATTGATGCTTTAATTGTTCGCCATTGCGGGCGATGAGACGCGTCCGTTTCAATCAAGATCCAAGTCAGCTTTTTAATTGATATTAACGGCTCTTTATTTTTTTATTTTATTTTTATTTATTTTTATTTTTTGGTAATACCTTGTGGTGAAATGTTTAAGGTTAAAAACGCTGACAAATGAACAATATATAGAACACGAATCTACTCTGTTTTACTTAATACGGACTAGATACAACATTAACCATATGGCAAAATCTCTCCACATTTACGAAATTTTCTGTAAAACTAATTAATCAATGTAAATGAAATGTTATGGTTAACACGCTTTTTTAAAGTATGTGTTTAAATTTGACATCGGAAAAATTTACAATTTGGAAAAACCTTACCGTTTTTCCTAACTTGAAACTTTTTATTCCATAAACTGTATATTATTTTTACCATTCCTTAGCCATGACTTAAACATCTACTTAACGATTTTCAAAATGCGTTATCAACATTGGCTTATAATATTTAAGAAAAAGTTAAATTTTATGCGTGCACACGTAACTGTAAAAATCCTCATAAGTTCCTCGCAGCCATAAAATCATTGGCTCATAAAAAATTCACATCAGATATAGTTAGTGAATGCAGACAAAATTTCCAAAACCTGACGAAACACACCAACCTGACCATATCTTGTACCAAGGCACAAAGGAATTCTGGGTAATGAAAAAGCAGATAAACTGGCCAGAGTGGGATCTGCAAGACCTTGTACAAGTCCTGAAACCCAACTCGGGATAAAAAGGGCAAATATTCTCCATCGCAGAATGGTTCTGCAAAATACAAAAGGAGAGGTGGACAAACTCCAGAAGTGTCAGACAGTAAAGTTATGAGTTATCGATTTATGTTTAGTGGTCATAATTGACCATATTAATTATTTTTTTATGTTAGGTCTTGGTTCATGAAAAAGTTAGTGTCACGAACGGGATTCGAACCCACGTCGATCGTCTCAACTCAACCGCTGCTCTAACCACTTGAGTGGTAGTCACGATAGCTCAGGTGGTTAGAGCAGCGGCGTATTGAGCCGAAGGTCGTGGGTTCGAATCCCGTTCGTGATACTAACTTTATCCTCCCAATCAAGAACTTACATTCAAAGAATAATTACTTCGAATTATGAGTAACGGGCTTTCACCAAAACTGGCGAACAATGCTACAGTTGGAGAGGGTGAAAGTCAGGGGAGTGCTAGTACTATTTACCAATCATTAAAATTTGAGAAAATACCTACACAACATTGGTATAATCACTGGTGACTAATTATAGGTTATACAATGAGAAGAAAGAAACTTCCACTCTATTATCTTCAAATTGGAAGCAATGGATCAATGACGACATAACCAAGATATCAATAAGGTCATGGAAGAATTACAGATAATTATCCAATATTTGTTAGGAGAAAGATGGATTCGACTGAACTGAGCAACTACAGAACTAAGCAACTACGGAAAGTAAAATCAGCCTGTAGTGCTTGAGAATTATGAAAAACCCGCTTTTTTGTATGTCACCAACATCATCATCTTCTGACGTAACAATACAGCGAATAAAGAAACAGAAACGACAACCTCAAGTCAACAAACTTAGCAGCAAACTTCATACCGACTTGCGAGTGATAAGACGAACGCATTGTTTGGCCCTTCTAAAAAAATCAGATACGTTGTAAACGTCGGCGATTTGAATCGGTGAGACGACACTAATCCACTATATGCAAATGTATATCGTTTCATAGGGGACGGGGATGCCGGACCAGGACGTCTTGTATCTTTCAAGAGGAGCGTATTTCAAGCGGAGTAAAATGACCATAAAGGATGAGCAGTAAATAATGTTGTTTGACACTTTTACAGCTCGAGCGAAATTCAACTCGAGATAAATTGCCTGAGTTACATTCTTGTTATCAGCATGGTGGGCTGATCTCACTCCATTACAAAAACCTATATCTCACATAGGCCGGGGAACGTCGCATATTTTTCAATTTACAAGTCGCAAGGGGAGCATTAGGGGAAGGCCATAAATGAGACTAGGAGGCATGTATGAGTCGTTTTAAATTCTCGTAAATTTCACAACCGTCGCGGTTTAACATCTGGGCTCCGGGCTCAGATGTCGTCCGTTCGACTCTCATTCGCGTTTATTACACACCGAAAAATAAGATAGTCGCCTGTAGGTCTTGCTTAATTTGACTAATTTTACAAAATGTTGCGGTTCACACAAGAATAGGTTTATCTATTTCACCACATTTCTTCTTCCCGAGTTTTTTTTATAATCAACTACTCAGAGTTGTATTGCCAATGGTCAAAAGGTGCTTCTCTTTACGTAGAGCCAGTAAATGGAAAATCATCTATCGATGCAAGATCCACTGAGAAATGAAGAAAGACCTGAATTTATTTCCGAGTCTGAAATTATATTAACCAATGCAAGACGGTTTTCCTCAATTATTATTGCTTTAACAAGTACGAAGTAGGGTGTCAGGGCTTATTACGGAGGGGGGAGAATCTTTTATTGCCATAAAGCAACCCTCCAATCCCCCCACATTACTTTCATCAGCTGTTGGTGTTTTTAAAGGTTATGGTATTTATTATGGCTATCTTACCTTTCTCCCAAATGGTCTGTTTGGTGTTAAAACCTTTTCAGCCGTTTTTTAATTATAGCCGATATTTCAATGAGATATTCTAATAAAGATTTCTCAAAAATCGGAAAAATTAAATAAATTTAAATTCAAGCAAACATTTATATTTAATGGTCTGTAGAGGTGCTAAAATAATTATAATTATAATTATATAATAAATATAAATAAAAATAAATAAATATAAACAATAAAATTTCATATTAGTATCGGAAAAAATGTTTATGATCTAGTTTGCTTGAAAAATATTTGGTTTTTGATAAACTTTAATACTTTTTACTATATTTTTTATTCCAATCTACATTAAAAAAATTGTAAAATGATATATTCACAAGGTTGATTCGGACACGTACAACGGGGAATTAGAAAATTTTTTTGGCGAAATCAGGACGTATTCTCAAGAATTGGCGGACACTTGTACGACAATATGGTGTGTTCAATCACCAATAATTTTTGGTCCACATACGTGATCGAACAACCAGTCATCCTCTTGTTAGATTCGCTAAGTAGTAGGTGAACACTTGTTGAAACGGCATAGGGTTACTTAAAGAATCTTTTCGGTTTTGATTCATCTTAAGTAAGAAATTTTCTGCCCTCAGGAGTCTGAATGGACCCAATAAGTAACCCAGTGCCAGTTTAACACTCGCTAAGTAAACTAAGACTGCTTTCTACTTTATAAAAAGCGTGCGGTCTGCACACAGTTGGCAATTTGCAAAGAGTTGTTATGATATGTTTAAGAAAAGGACGAAGTTTCAGGTTTTTAAACGGGCTGATCAGAAACTACAAATTGTTTGTCCCTATTCTTATAAAATCTGTGTGGTTTGCATATAGATATAAATTGAAAGATTTCTTTTTGAGGTCAGCAGGGTGACGAACCAGAAATGCATTTGTTTTCGAAGTTAGGAAGACAAGCACGATGAAAATTACCAAACTGTAGTTATTTCTAGCACTGTTTAACGTAAAGTACAAATCTTTTTCCCCATAACTCCAATTATTTTAAAAATGTTTTATATGCACGGAGATGTCGATTTTTGAATTGTTATAAAATTTCTCTTTGAGGGTCCGCACGGTAATGAACGAGCAGTTTGGTTGTTTCCGAAGCTAGGTACACCCGAAGGGTAGCAAAAGACTAAACTGCATATTTTCAAAGATGGCTAGCAACGTAACACTTACAATATCTTTAGTGGAGGTTTGTTTTTAAATATGGTAGACATACATGGTAAATAGCCAACGGAACATACAACAGTTATATGTTTTACTAAACAACCAAAAGTTATATTAAAAACACAACGTACCAACGTTCAAGGATACGCCTATCAGGATGGTTGGAAACGAACGAATTAAAATATGCAATATTAAATGCAAATTTGCTTAAATGACCAATTTAACTCAAAGATATCTGAAAAATAAATTTAAAAAATGTATATTAGCACATGGTGTTGAAAGAATTTTATAAATGGATTAAAAACGATTTAGGGATGAGTCCAGTAATCAAGAATGCTCAGTTACTTCAACAGCTTTCGAGGAATATAGCCCTTCATCGAGACTCAATACTTTACAAACGTGAAATTTAAAAAATATAAATATACATTCATTTTTGGAAACCTGTGGTCTCATATCACTAGGTCAAATATGATCAGCATTTTTTAAGCTTACTTAATTTTCTAATGCGTCTAACAGATCAAAACATAGAGGATAGGTAGACTAAAATGATCGGAACTGGTCACATTACAAAATTTATCAGTACAAAAATTTTAATTTGGTTGTTTTTACTTTTATTCTATTATTAATGCATTAAATATGAAATTCTGTTGGCTTAAAACCGCTTCAAAAATTTTCATTTCAATAATCCGCAATTTGGCCGTTGCTGGCCTGCTGTTTTGGGCTCTCATACGTGTAGTGAAATTTCTAGGTATTTTCAGTGCTTCTTCTGTGTGATATTCCGTCACCCATGCCCTTTTGTAAAATTTATACTAATCACAACTACGTAATCAAAAGTTTATGTCAAAACTATAAATTCAATAATAGTAGAAAGACGTAACTTTTTATTTCCTGACTTTAATAATTAAATTAGCAACGGTTTTTCTGAATGCCCAAATAGCAAACAACGCTATTTAAAATTGCGTCAATAAAACCGAGACATTGAAATGTTTTGATATTTTATGACTGTGATTGTTTTATTTAGTTAGTAAACTCATTCTATCTATATTCCAGAAACTTAAAAAATTGCGTGATGTCCTGCAAATCATTGTAATAATTAAACACGAGCTTAAGAGAAAGATTTTCACGAATTGCTTTAAAAATGTTAAAAACGAACAAAAATGCTCTAGGACCTTAGCCACAAAAACCTGGAATTCCACAATGGTGTCTTTTTTATGTGGTACACATAGATTTAGGGATGGTTAGGGGTTAGAACTAGCAGATAAATCTGTAAATATTGCTCATTTAATGGTAAGGCATAACATCTAACTTTCTAAGATTTCTCCATGAGGTCTGGGGGGTGATGAACCTATAAATTTGTGGTTTGCGATATTGCGTACACTTAGTAATTAATAAATACTATCTGGATAATTGTACTATACCCAGTGGTGATCCATACTTCATATCCATAGTTTGTGGTGTTTTAGTTGGAAAGTAATTATCTGAACTATAATGTACGAGGTAAAATAAATTTATTTTTGAAGGAAAAAAATTGTCAAGTAATAATTTATCTCTAAAAAGATAGGCCAATTTACGATTAGGAAGTGGGTGAAGGCTATTTCGGCTGTATGGACTGAGAAGAGAAAATATTAAAGAAGTCGTAAATTTCAAAGTGTAATTTAAAGAGGCGTAACTCCCGCTTTACCTCGTATTACACTCTGTAAATCTCACTCATAAAACGTCCGATAAATTGGGAAGAAGACGGTGAACTCTTCGGTACGGCGATGTTGGCTTTTCTGCCAGTCAGAGCCCATTTAACAACGGCTCGTGGTGAAAAGGCAGTGAGAGTCATGCTCGACGCCAATTTACCCCACGGGCCGCTGTATAATTTATATCGACTTTGATTGCAGACAAGCACAAATTGCCGCTAGTGGTTGATATCTGGGTAATTATGACTAATCGAGGAGAGAAGGGAAACCTTGTGTTCCTATTAGGCGATAGACAAGGGGTTGGCGGGAGGCGCGGGGCGGTTGCTGGCTGCTTTATCACCTAATACAAGCCTAATGGCCTCCGAGGTCGCAGGTTTCAATCATGCCCCTAATCGACGGCCCTCTTTGAATCACGAATCACTTACCGTACCACGGCAAACTTTAGTCTTAATCTTGTCAGCGGTTAAAATCGATCAGTCCACTTTGATCGCCTGACGAGATAGGATTTCTCAATTTAGGAAACAGTTGTTGTTCCAATAGAAGTTTGGACAGCCGGATAATGTACTGCTTTACATGAATACGAGGACGTCGATAGTCTACCGATATGAATTCAAAATGAAACTCATTGACCATTCAGGAAAAAACACTAAAATGAAGTGGACAGCATAAAAACTACTATCAAATTATTTTTAATTAATCGTATTATAGTTTCAATTGAGGGTTTCATACTCTGTAACACTCTCTGAACACACGGGAGTGCGCTGATCAAATTCCAGCAAGCCGTCATGTGTAGCTTTACATGAACCCCCATATTTCTGCTTCCTCATAATATTGGCTTAAAAAACAAGGACCGAATCGACCAGTTCTATTGTATAACTCGTAAATATTATATTCGGGACTTCCAAGTCCCCTCATCACCGACTACTAAAAATTAACGTAAATGTAAACAGTCATATATGAAATTGGTGGTTAACCTTTCCTGTGCCTAAACATTGTCATGGTGCATTGTGGGAGAGTTTTTATCAATACCATGACTTTTTTCGACATCCAATTTCATATACGTCAACCTCAGTCACATTCTTTTATTTATTTTTATATACAAATATAATACATTCCTATATTGTTTTCCAATTTTTTTCTTTATCTTGCTGTGTTTTACGTTGTTTTATCCTACATTAATATGTGAGTGCCCTGGCCAAGTTCCAGCTCTGTGTCATATGTCTTACACTTGAACCAATTCACCCATTTTTCTCACCCTTATATCTCTGCTTCTTCTTAAGATGGGCTGTCGAATTTTGAAACATAAAATAAGCTTACATCGCTTATTTGAACTACTGGAAAAATTTGAACACTTAATATTAAGCATTTTTGAAAGGGGAGAATTTCAAAATTTGCATTTTTGAGAATGACTGACTCACTACTGTCAAAATTATACGGTACTTCCCGGACAGCTAGAAACGGAAATTCGATTAAAAGGTAGGTTTTGTAGCAAGCAAAGGAAAAAATCTGAAAATTGCAATTTTCTAAAAATTAGGGCCGCTTTAGAGGGGGGAACAGTATACTCTCACCATCAAAAATATAAGGCACTTCCCGTATAGGTAGAAACATGAAATTTGGTTCAAAGGTACGGCTTATATCGTAAAAAAAGGTAAGAATGGGAAAATTGCAATTTCCCCAAAATTAATGACGGTTTAGGAGAGGAGTGGGTAGATCAAAATTATAAGGCACTTTCGGTATAGGTAGAGCCGTGAAATTTGGTAGAAAGGTAGTTTATATGTACTGTAAGTAAAGGGAAAACTCTGAATATTGCAATTTTCTCAAAATTAGTGCCAATTTAGAGGCGAGGGTTTAGTCTTATCAACAAAATTGTTTTATTAAACGCTGGTAGAGCAGTGAAATTTGGTCGAAAGGCAGGGCTTATGTTGTAAGTACAGGGATTTTTTTAAATTTATTTATTTGCCAATTAACAAATTCACAATTTTACAGATATGGTATTTATACAACATTATATTATGAACAGTAGATTTGTATTTTATAACAATGGCATTCACCCAAAAGCCTAATGGCTTGTGCTGGATGAGATGATCAGTCTTTCTTTCAAAATGACAACTAGTTAACTACATATAATTATTTAAAGTTCAAATTGTTACACAAATATTATTTATAATATGTTTTTTCAATGATTTTAGGTACATTTAACTACATACTATTCAGCAGACGGCTACTAACCATGCTTATTATACTTTGTATCAGTGTTTCTATTTTTTGTTTGTATCAATTCTAATAAAGTATTGTGAATTGTATTGTAAAAAAAATCTGTTTTTTGAATGATTTTAGGTCGGCAAAACTATTTATATTAATTTTGTTGGTATAACAGAATTCAATAGCAATATTAAATAGGTTTTTCTTACAAAAGGTAGTTTTATATCCTAGTAAGCTGATGGAGGAATCAATCTTGGTTCTAGGGGAGAAGTTGTGAGCGATTGATAATTTATTATTCCAATCTTTATCAAATTTAATAAGTAAATTTAATAAATATATCTAATTGAAATTATGAACTTTAAAATTTTTATACAAAAGAATGGTGGAGTACAATCTAGGTTTTTTTAATTATTTTAATTATTATATTAATTGTTGTAAGTAATCGTATTTTAGTAGATAAATTTGCATTACCCCATGCTACCACACCATAAGAGAAAATCGACTGCACAAGTGCCAGATAAACTCGTTTTATGGTATTTATATCAATTATATCTCTTAATAATCGAAATTTATAAAATAACGATCGGATTCTTTATAATATCGATGTTATATACTCTTCCCATCTTAGGTTTTTGTATATAATTAATCCAAAATATTTAATTGAATAAACTTGTTTAATGTCAAAGCAGTTAGAGCAATTTTTGAACGTGCAATCGCCGTTATGTACTATTAAATTATTACTGTTTATATTGCTCTCGTTTTGGATACTAAGAATAATTTATTTAGTTTTTTCTGTGTTCAATAAAAGTTTATTTGTACGATACCAGCTTCGTATTTTATTTATATTTCCAGAGGCTTTTATCATTAATTGTTCATTTGTTTCATCTTCAGTTAGGAAGACGGTGTCATCAGCGAATACAGTAATTGTGCATTCTACGTCAAGGTCTAAAATATCGTTTATATAGATCAGAAAAAATAATGGTCCCACGACTGTGCCCTGGGGAATACCATGATTTTATTTTATTTGAGAAGATAATGAATTATTTATTTTAACTACTTGCATTATATCCATAAAATAACTTTTGATCAATTTTAAAGCTAAAGCTCTTATACCTTTTTTCTCAAGTTTATTGAATATTTCATAGTCGATTGAATCAAATGCCTTGCTAATTCCAAGAAAACTCCCATCTTTTTTTTGCTTTGTCCAGTTTTTCATAAATATTATATATTACAAAGTATATTGCATCTGAAGTACTTTTTTTATGTGTGAAACCAAATTGGTTCTGCGAAAAAGTTTTGCTGATCTAAGAAGCCTGTAATTCTTATGTGCAGACACTTTTCTAATAACTTTGAAAGAGATAACGTTAAAGAGATAGGTCGATAGTTTTCAATACATTTTTTTTTACCGCTTTTGAAAATCGGCACAATTATGATTTTTTGAAAATTGTAGGATAAGCCCCTTGATTAATGCTCAGATTGAATATATATTCATGGGGGTCGACTATGTATAAACTATACATTTTAATTATTTTGTTGTTCACATTGCTGACATAAAATGAATTGGATGACTTTAATTCGTTAATATATTTTTGAATTTCTTTTTTTTATTGGAGTTGAGAAAATTGAGTTTTTAATGGATATATTTTTAATAATTTAATGGTATAGTAAACTTTTTTAAAATTTTAAATCTAAGTAGCAATGCCTTTTTTCAAATTAGTAATTAAATTCGTCCTGAAGAAGAAGAAATTTTCCTCGAAAGGTTGTCTAATGATCCGAGTATTTCTTTCTAAATGGCCCCATCTCTAATAAAGCTTTAATGCACAAATTTTTCTAATATCTTTCTAATACCTTTCTAATATCTTTTCTAAATCTCTTTCTTTTACAGATATCTCATACTTGAACATCTCAGCAGGTAATCGAGACAAATTTGTGCATTGCATTTCTGCAGCTGTCTGACGTATAAATGGTCTTACTTGGTCGGCTTCGTGACAAATTATTTTGAACATCGTCCCAATAATTTTATCAGCATGACATCGGTCTGCACGGTGATGAACTGAGCATTTCCGTCATCCCGATCAGCCTGGTTGGCTTATGTTTTTAATTAACTGTTTATTTTTTGGGGTTGTTTTATTTTTGGGGTAAAATCATTAATTATTTGAAATTTCGGGAATTTACACCCATCATCACTATCTGCATTTTTTAAAAGACAACGAAACGCAAAGAACACGTTGATAAATCATCATCATCAACATAAATGAAACCCAAATTGCTAGACAAAAAGAACAGTTTGTCGTTGTTGTTGTACTTTCATAAACAAAGATCGTCGATCACCCAACCATACCTTCTGGCGATGATGCCGAAAAGCATAAACATGAAACCAACACAGCTATGATAAAGAGAACATAAAGAGCAGAAACAATAAAATCACATGTTTTGAACGACGACTACCACAAAAAGAAATCTCACAATTTCTTTCAAAATTGAGCAGTCTTAGTCTTTCTTGCCGTTGCATAAAGAAACATGGTCGTATCGAGGTGCAATAGAGCTGTATTTTTTATTAGTAGATTATCATATGCGAATTAAAATTACCATCAATTGTTTTTTAACACTATTCATTTGTAAACCTTATGATTTTAACTTGCATTTTATACGCACTAGCCCAATGAACTATTTTACCTCTTAAACCCTGAACACTTTTTCCACAATTAAGTGAAACCCCTTTCGAAAAAATAAATCGGTATAGAAGAAGCTTCTAAAAGGAACGAAGAGACTTTTCGCTTAAGAGGTCGTTAAGTGGGAAATGTAAATATGTCTTGTCAAAATTTGGTCTGGGCCATAGCATTAAGTTTTTTTTTTTATCGCGTAATAAAATTATTCCCGGTAGAAGAAGGACCTATATCGAACGCATCGAAAAGTCCTCAACCTCCGAATGGGACATCTCTACAGTCCCAGGTCGAACCGTTGGCGCAGGACAAATCTTAATAAAAGGAGACTCCCAGGCGGACAGATCCTATCTTTAGATTTACAGCTCGGTCCATCCTCCCCATTACCATACAATACCCGTAGCCCTCTCGACTCCTCCTTATGAGTAATACCCGGCATTTACATCCTTATCTCACTCACACCCCTCACCCTTTCTATCGACTTTTTATGGCCCACCCGCTTTTACGGCCTTTTTTTTAATTATCCGTCATAACAGTAAATCATAACGGGCGTAATTGCGCACCCGCGATATCTTTATTTACGACTCTCTCATTCTTTTTTAAATTACAGATCTTTATCGCTTCTGTACCTTTTAATGTTGTATTTTTAATTTAAGGCAGAATGAGATCCGCGGACAATCATTTTTACAGAGTTTTTAGCAGGTAAGCGAGTTTTATTTGGCGAAATTTCTTCTTAACGTCTGCGGGGTGAAAATCTGTAGCGTAATCGTTTTGTCTCACGATAATCTTCCTTTTCGTAATTTCTGTATAGTGTTTTATCGAAATCAACAAAGTTTCACATTCGAGGAAGAAAACCAAACAGCCAACAATATCACTAAGGATACTCAACAGTTCGAAACTGAAAAGGTACAACCATCCAAAAGAAGACAGCAATAAATAGGAAGAAGAACAAGAAACAAACCCAGTATGTCGAGCTAAATCTCAGAGAATGAACTATTTCGGCATTAAGCAGGTGGTGGATTTGTTTTTTGATCATGATACAAAATAGCAAAGGTAGGCAATATAGATATTAAATATACAAACGCACCGTGGATGTCGTGACGTCTGATGAACCAAAACGATCCTGCAGCGATTGACATGATCTTTTTTGGTTGGAGTTATGGTTGATCAACGTAGTATTTCTAATCAATCTGATGGGCCTATACCCGCTGTTTTTGTCTGTCAGATGCGCTTAGGATGTTTTTCATCATCTGCAGTAGGGTTATGGAAACTAGTGAAATTGCTTTCAGATGAAGGCCAATCAGTAAAAAATGTAACGAAAGATTAATTTTGTCCTAGTTGAGATTAGGGACGAAAAACCACAGAAAAGACAAAAAGTAAGCAAAAGGTAGAAAAAGAAGAACACAACAAAGGCTCTTAACTCAATAATCGAGTCAGCACATTACAAGAGATCAATCGTTTCGGCATTTTAACATCTTTAATGGAGTGTTGGGTTTTAAACATTAAATCAGCCAATATGATAAACAGTTATATTAAAACTACAAACGTACCAAAAGTTGTTGATATGTTGATCAGGATGGTTGGAAGCGATCAAGTTACAGTGCTATGGCATATGAATATGCCTTGCAGTTTACCCTCCGGCCAGTTTGTCTATCTTTTCATTCCCAAAACTCCATTGCGACCTGCCATCCAAGATATTGTCAAGTTGTTGTGTTTTCAAAGAGTAAGGACATTTTGAATTTATTCATTTTTTGGATTTGACCTTTTTACTTGTGGTTTTATGGCTGCTTGGTTGCCTGACTCATGGGTCATTTTATTGCCAGTGCAAACTGCAAGATTTTCATGGCACAATCAGAGACATCATGGATTTCAATTTAAATATTCATCGAGGCAAAAGTCAAACAATTTAGATGGCACTGCATCGTGAAGTTTTTGAATAGATATTTTTAACAAAGGATATAGACTCCTCACACGTACCTTAAAAGAATTAGTGAACTAATTTTTTCGAGCCAATTTACCCGGAAGGACATATTTTCTTTTCCTTGTATATTAAGATTTGGCAAGGAATCTTAGGGATCTTATAGTCGAAGTTCTTAGGTATTTATTTAACTGCACCGTTAGATAGACTCCATTGGATTTTCGAAATTCAAGTTCATTGCCTTTTCCTTCATTTTCCGAGGTAATTTGCTAATTCAGATAAGGCAAAAAAAATTAAGGTGTACTTTTCCAAGGCATAAGCAGTCCAATCAATCATGGATCCTCTATGCCTGTGTAGAGCAAATACCATGGCTGTTGTTAAATTTTAAGGAATTAAGTGAAGTTGAAATCTGAAGATTTTCAGATAAAATAAAGTCTTGATGTGATCCAGCAGATATACTTTTTCACCGAAAGTAGTGGTTAGTTAGGCGTGCCTTGAAAGTATCTAAGATGTGGGTCATTATTTCCAAGATTCCTCACGCAGAAGTTTTTTATGTTATATATCAATCCATGATGCCATGCCGAACGCTTATTTGTTCGAAGCCATGGAACACTACAATTGGATTTTAATCTATTTACATAAATCGAACTTAATTGATCGATGAGATGTCCATACTGAAAATCGGGGAACATATTATTTACTCTAGAAAATCCGAGAACTGTAACTACGTGATTATTTTCATATTTTTGTTACTAAAACATTTTTTATTCCTTTCAATAATGAATTACGTAAAGGATGGTGGTAAAAAGAATTTTTAAAGAAATAACTGTGAAAGTTGGTTTTCAAAATGGGTAGAAAAAATATTTCCCCCAAACAACTTTGTAAACGTATGGATACATCGGAATCTATTAACGTGTGAGGGTGTATTTCAGGCGGTCCCTGGCAAGCCGCATATTTATGGAAATGATGATATCTCAGTTGATATACAGAACAGACCACATTAAGATATAAAAGCTAAACGGGAATAATGAATACAAAATGTTGCCGGACGGCAAATTGAAAGATAAAATTGTAGGTGACGACACCCCAGTCAACTGTGAATTCTATAGGTTTCAAGTCCACTAAATATCGCAGTGTTAATTTATAAACGATTTGTTGAAGGAGTGAAACTGTTTTCATGTGTAACGAGGGCAGGTTGTGCATCGCACGGTTGCAAGAGTTGTTTCTAGTGCACGAACCTGCAACATGCGATGCAAACGCCGTAAATCATAATGCTTTTTATCTGACGGCGGTGAGATAAAACGACCGAGATTTACGACCTAGGAAATAGATCACCTGAGCGTGAACTCACCGACTGAATATGCCGATGATTTGTATCAAAACGAAACCACCCCCTGGTTTTGGACACACACTAGTAATTAAAGCCAGTCAAAGATTGACGTCCACATTCTTTTCTTTTGGAAAAACTTTGAACTACTAATTTCTAAAAACAAAATAAAGAACCTTTTCTACTACAGAAATAAATCCTTATGATTTTTTAAAAGGATGTTACCAAAATTAAACTCCTCTAACATTCTCCCAGGAAATCGATCAGTTTTGTTTTCGTCCTCTACATTCCACGGTCGAGCAAGTGATTCGCGTTATATACGGCAATTTTCAACTATTTTTATTTCGCAAATCCTTTTAAACGACGCAATAGTTTCTCAGATATTTGTAAAAACGTATTTTGGGCTTAAAAATTACACGTTATTTTTTATTATTTTTAGGATATAAACTTGATCACTACATCAGTTTCTGTAAAAAGACTCAAAGACTGTCGGGAACGTTTTGGACCATCCAGCGTCTTAAGGTAACAGGTACCTCTGGGCGTCAGTTGAACATAGTGCCCTCATTCTTAGCTGACAGATTTTTCAATTCTGATAATCGCTATTCTCAGTTAAAAACTAGATCTGCTAAAAGTACTCAAAGCTATGCGTTGTATCCAATTCAAGTTTTATCTACATAAAATTTATAGGTAAAATAGAGTTCCACCGCAACATTCAACCTTGATAAAAATCCCCGAAATTCCTTAAATTCTAACAACCTCGTTACCAATTTTATCATAAGGCACCATTTGCACAAATGTAATGCCTAAAGGAAAACTTCACCTTGTTCAGCCTGCCTAGTTTTCCCTCGGGCCTAGTGATCTATTTCTTAACTGATATTTTTAAAATAAACCGCCCGAATAACCGCAACTCTCAGTTAAAAAGATATCCTCAGAGTAGTGGGTTATAATCTATCTTAAGTTTTACGACGTACGATATCCTCAATAGCCATTTTCCATAAGACACCATTGTATTTACAAAGCAAAAAACATAGATGCAAACTACACCTCGGTGTTATATAGTAAAGGTAACCCTGTGTATCTGTTGGGCAGAGTGACGTCCTTCTTAACTGATCGCTCAGTTAAAATCGATATCTGCTAGACCTCTACAACCTTGCTATGTTATCCTCTATTCTGTTAAACTTTAAGATTGAAGACATTCCTCAATAGCCATTTCCCCAGAAGACACCATTGAATTTGCACATAAATGAACGTAGAAGAGAACTACATCTTGATTCAGCCTGTGTTAAATTGGTTGCAGGTATCCCTGGGGTATCTATAGTGTAATACAGATCATAGTGACCGTCTTCTTACCTAATAGATTTTTTTCAAGATACAACTGAATAATAGCTACTCTCCGTTAAAAACGATATCTTGAGGAACGCCTCAATGCTTTGCGTTATATTCAATTTGACTTTACTTTCAAGACCATCCTCAATAGCCATGTTTGCAGAAGATAACATTGCATTTGCACAATAATCAAACATAGAGAAACACGAAACCTTGTTCAGCCTGCGTTGTAGATTTCCCATGGGTACTTGTTGAAACTAGTACTTTTAGCTACTAGTTTACTCATAACTGATATTTTCAAAGTGAATAACCGCTAGTCATACGTAAAAACCCCCTGGAACCTTGGAGTCTGTGTTATCCTCGATCCGCTTCAATCTTAAGCCTTTCCTCAATAGCCTTATATCTAGCAGCCATCATTACATTTTCAAACCAACTGTCGCAAAGGAAAAAATACAGTTTGATTCAGTCAGTTGTGTCCGGTCAAAGGAAACCCTCGAAGAATGGCGGTAAAGGTTAAGTTAATATTAACTTCACTAATTTCCTGGTCCGCTTGACCAATTAGTATATTACAATTAATTAAGGTTTTTAGTTGAGATAAAAAAAGTCAGTGTCACGAGCGGGATTCGAACCCACGATCTTCGGCTTGATACGCCGCTGCTCTACCACTTGAGCTATCGTGACCTCGATCCACTTGGACACCAACTTCCCATCTCAACCGCACCTTTTGAATTTTCCCCGTTTTGCCATTTTTCGAATCCCCCTCTTGCCATTGACTTTTTTATCTCAACTAAAAACCTTAATTAATTGTAATATATTAATTGGTCAAACGGACCACGAAATTAGTGAATTTAATTAATTTAAATGAAATATACTTCACTGAAGCTCTCCATGGCCATTTCATTTGTCGCCGAGAATCCAATCCGATTACACGATATGTGAAAAATGGTAAAAAGGTAGACAAATTCAAAAGGTGGGGTTGAGATGGGAAGTTGGTGTCCGAGTGGATCCTTTGGAGTTGTGGTCCAAGTTGGTGTCCTTTGTCGAGTGGAGGCTTTCAAAATTCAAAATGGAGGTCACGATAGCTCAAGTGGTAGAGCAGCGGCGTATCTAGCCGAAGAGCGTGGGTTCGAATCCCGCTCGAGCCATTGACTTTTTTATATCAACTAAAAACCTTAATTAATTGTTAATATTATCGTTAAGACGGTCGAGAACACTCGAAACTTTTTTGCATCTTCAAAGCATAAATTGTAATTTATCGGAGTACTTTCACCTTGCCTAACCTAGACAGCAAGTTCTGTAAAGTGACAAAATTACTTTATCTCATTCTTCCAATCTATCCATCCTAAGGGCGTATGGACCTGAAATCTAAGGAAGTGCCTCCATCCAAGGAACTGACGCTACCAACAATGGTTTACTCGATTAAAGAGTACAATTCCTAAGGTATCAAGAAAAGTTAGCTTCTCCAGTTACACAATGGGTAACGAATTTCTAGCAGAAGATTAAACCAACATAATTGCAAGATATAAAAATAGTGGGGTTGGTTGGTTAGCTAATGGATAAACGATTGGTGAACTTATGAGTACTAATCATATTAAGGGTCCGTTTATTTTCACTGGATTACGTTTCATTCTCGAATATTTTGGATCATTGTGAAGATGAATTGTAAAGCGTAAACGGACGAGAATAGACGGACCCAGAAAATGAGCGCCGATTAGTTTATCATATTGTTAAAAAGTTGCTTGATTTATGATCAAATCTCTTTAATATTAATGATTCCTTCTCTTGGTAAACTTTTGTTCAACACATCTCACAAATTGTTTGTTGTTTTCTCTCCCGATCAATATTACATATTTTCTAAAATAATTGTTTCATACGACCTGACTATTAAAATATAAATCGTTCGGTTGTTGAAAAAAGATAGGCCCAGTGCAGGCGTCAACGACAGGGTCGATGTTAATTGAGCCACTAGGTGTGCCTCCGATGGCGGACGTCCATCAGGGTTCGGGGTCGTGGGGGGCGAGCTTCCGCCGAGATAGCCTTCCTTGATTGATTACACTACAACGGGGTTATCAGTCTCAACACGGTCAGGTTATTGATGGAGAAACCACTTTATCCAAAGGGGAGCTTTCCGAGGGAACCACTCAACTGGCGACAGTGAAATATGCGCTGGCCGGTCCGCGGAGACAGTGGAGATTTACCTACACCCACATCTCTTTTCCAATAAAAAAAGAAGAAGAACAAGAAAGGAAGAACGGTACGATCATGGGGAATTTTTCAACGAACGATTCAACGAACGTAAATAATTGAGTAACTAGTGCAATTTAATTGATCTCTTCACTCTATCGTACTCTCTCTCTCTTTCTCTCTCTCTCTCTCTCTCTCTCTCTCTCTCTCTCTCTCTCTCTCTCTCTCTNGTAAATCCCAGGCCCTGAAGATGATCTCAATAAAGATCGAAACGTTGGCACGATAAAGAAAATGTTTTTCTGAAACCTACATCACACCAGAACACATCTCACGATTCCTGAATAATTATCGATTAACGGTCACTAATCACCACACATTTCTTCATTTACTTCATTGTTGATTTTACAAAAATTTGTTATTTTCATTTTATGTCTGGTGAGACTGTAAGCAAATATTAATGTTGTAATTACAAGTTAAGTGTAAGAAAGGTCCTAGAGACCTAAATTTTGCGAGTATTTTAATAAGTAAATCTTTAATCAATCAATCAATCTCTCTTACACATACACACATCCTCTTTCCTTATGAGAATGCCTATGTGTGTATGTAAGTTAGCCCGGAAAAAGACGATTCAAAAACAGTTTTTCTGTTATGTTAAGTAGTCGGTGTTGAATACATCCTTCAGACTGGAAAAAACTGGGTAGGGGAAAAGAATTAGCGCTCCCGTTGAAACACTAATTGATGCCAGGACATAAATAATGGAAGCCTTTCCTCCATTAGGACTGTTAATTTATTATGAAGGGATGGTCTACTATTCCCTTCTGTGCCGTCAGGCGAAAATATCAATTCATTAATTACACACGAAAAAGGTAGCCTGGAGGATCGTGAGAAATTATACCTTGCCTTTGGGTAAATTGAGGCTTATATTTATACGCAGTGCGCGGCGGGGGCCTTCGTCATAAAGGAATTCGTTTACGTCCCGATGACCTTTTTAATTCTTTATTCAATAAACATAATTCCATCGAATTACTAATTACAGCCCCTCGTAAATGAGACTTATTTATAATGATTACGTGTGTTATTATCAGTTCTGTTTCGGATAAATAACCGCTTCCATCATCATTGACTACCAAACCTATCTCCAATTAATAATAATATTATTCACATATTCTTCATGACGACGTCGTCATCGGCTCGGTGAAATAAATATTTTACTATTATCAGGTTACATCCACACGATATTATTAACGTCAATTAGTCCCTTTTTCCTCTCATACTTTCAATTATCCCGATTTAATTTTTTATGAGTGAAACTACAGGTGCTTCATATCTTACAGAACTTCAAAGTTGGTTTATTCATAAGCAGTTTTTATGCGGAAACTGGGCCGTACCAACAGAATTACGTTAATCTTTCATAATAATTTCTTTGTGTTTTCATAACATGATTTCATTAAAGGGGCCGTCCCGATTAAACACCGTTATGAAGACAAAAGAGAAATGGAAATGTCAGCTACATACGAGGCCGAATCTGGGGAATTGTTAATGAAGGGGAAAATGGAAAATTTCAAACCAAGCCGAATAATTAAAGTAGAAATTGAAGTCTAAAATTAAATTCCTATTAGAATTTCGAATAATTCGACGCATAAAACATTTCTCTGGCAGTAAGCATCATTACTTATTTATTATTCATCGAATTAGCATGTTTATAAATCATTTTGAGACCGAGGAAAATAATTTCGATTTTTATTATGGAAACATATCAAATACTTAAGACTTTAATTAAGAGATTAGGATTAAACGCAATGATCGAACTACTGACAAATGAACGACTCATGACTCTCAGTCGGCATAACGATTCCTCGATATTTTATTCATCCTATCCACAACCGTGAAAGGAAATGAGAAAAAAAAACAGTGATCGTTTTTATTAGTTTCGGCACATGACGAATTTATAAAGTGTAGCAGGTTTTGTCGAAAACTATCTCCAACTTTGAGGCCAAATTGAAATCAGTTTTACTGATACCCTACCATAGCAATTTTTACGAACTAGTTGCTTCTGGATACTTTATGACAGATTAGAAATATTAATCGTACAAGTTGTGTAATCCGATGAAAATACATCGTAAATGACTCAATTTCGGTTATTTCGATTGAGAAGCTGAAACGGAAGCCGATCAACTGATCTTCAAGTTTGGGGTTGTAGGGATTTTCCACACCAGGCTGTCGGGTTCATTCTTCTTCCCAATTTTTTCCTCGTTTTACCTTTTGACTTCGATGTATTTTTCAATATGTGCCTTGCCTTACTCAAGCAATATTTTTGTTAGCTTTGGTGAGGTTCTTCAATTATGATTTTACTTTTCTTGGTAACTCCGTGGTTACTCCACTTCTCTTATTGGTTTTTGTGTACCTATTCTGAGATCAAAGATTCTACGTTTGATCTTTTTATCTCAATTATAGATAGATCCTCCTCGACCCAATTTGTCTGCTTGTTCCTTGCCCACCCAGAAGTCCTTTTGTGCTGTGGTGTGTTTTCCCAGGTTTTGGATTCAATCGCCGACTATTTTGATCCTTTAGACTTTAAGGTCCTGACCAGAAGAATGTTATTTTGACTTTTTTGGACATTATGCAGTCTTTTAAGCGAGCATTTGTTGCATGTATTTCAGTGTGCAAGTCCGACCTTCGCTACTGAATTTGATTGCTTATATTTTCAGTTTGCACATAATAAGCTTAAAAATTCTCTGGTTTGTTAGTCCTGGTAGTCATCCGACATAAAATTCCATTTGATCATCTGGTTTCTTCTTTCTCATTATAGTCAGTTAAAACTTTACAGAATGTCCGCAAACAATGTTCCTATTTCTAAGGATGGGTATCTGATTTTGTTTGTTAACGTTGTATGTCCGAAACATTTAGCCCCATTCAAATTGATTTGTTTTTGGAGTCTATATGAGCGTCTACATTCTTCTTGTATGTATTTACATTATTATTTATTTCTAATTGATATTAGGTTTAGTAGGGATGGTTAAGATATCTTAGGTGTTATTACTTATTTTTTGTAATTAAAATAAAATTTCGTTATATATCATATCTATTTTAGTTGGTCCTATTTAAACAAAGTAATTGTTTAAGTTGATTTATAAGCGACACTTTACATTAAATTATAAATCAATAAAATTACGGTTGATTTCAAGTCAATTTGTTAAATCTTCATAGAATGATAGCTAATTTCACTCTAATTTGTAATATAAATTCTTGAATCACACTTATTATTATTGATAGACCTACATACATTTTCTTCCTTTTGTATGGAAAAATTTCTGAAAATTAATCATTCTTAAATCTTAAAAGCGTCCTCAGTCTACTAATTGTAGGATGGATTTAATTTTTAATAGGGTTAGAACTTTTGGATTAAAATTACAAAACTCACAATCAGTTTTGTCTATGTTACCTATATTGTTTGGGTAACTTGAACATAGAAATCCTACTTGATTCATTTTACTTTTTAGAACAATGTATTTTCGGTTACGTTTGATATATACTATTTGTATATACTGTGTCTTCTTGTGTACAGACAATTTTTAGTAAGATTAAAAGTCTAGACGGTGCGGACCAAAGGTTGCCTCTAAGTGTGGTGATTAGAGACCGTTAATCGATAATTATTCCGAAATGGTGAAATGCGGTCTGGTGTGATGTAGGTTTCAGAAAAAGATTTTCCTTGTCGTGCCAATTTCGATCTTTATTGAGATCATCTCAGGGCCTCTCAACACGACACGCAAGAATGGCACAATTACACAGAAGACAAACACTTTGAGCCCTGAAGATGATCTCAATAAAGATCGAAACGTTGGATTTCTGAATAAATATCTATGATTGCAAAAAACCCAAGCAAAATCCAAGCAAAAATCCAAGCAAAAGCACTCGCTACCCACCATCTTGAACACCAACACAATTTCGACTTCAAAAATTATTTAAATTTAAAGTTAAATTATTATTATTACTAATGAAGCAAATGTTATTTTATTTTCAAACAAACATTAATTTATTTAGAAAAATTCTTATTTTAGATGTGATTAATTTGTTAAGTCAACCAAATTTTGTTATTTTGGTTTTTATTATATAATAATGTAAATAGTTCAGTTTTCAAATAAATATAAAAATCAGAGCTCCTTTAGCCATAACGAGCAGTAACTTGGAACAGACGAAGCGTCTTCTTCGTATAATCAAACGTTAACAGGTTGGCAAAAGAAAACATTTTATTTATTTTTGCCATAAGGAAGATCATATACGATGGATTTTGATTGAAATTTTTTTTTCGAAAAATTGAATTTTTTTGTTTGTTTTATAGAAAGGAATATAATTTTTGTTTGAAATTCGGATTTTATTTTATTTGTATTATTTCCTGTATTTGTATTATTTCTTCTTCTTATTATTATTTTATTGTCCCATTCGTGTCTGATTAAAAGATTCCACATACCTTCATTACAATGTGTTTGATATGCATGACTTTTTTCCTCTGAATGGTGAACCTTTAAAAATCAACCCAATGGAAATACAGAAAAATACATTATACCAAAGTGACATCCCAGCAATATTTATGAGACAGTAAAAAGATGTGCATCCGCTTACAGTTGTTAGGCATGACTTCCAATCTTCCATAGCCCTGCGTAGGCGTGGAGGTTTCCTAGAAGAATTACTTTTGAAATTCTCGACAAACTGTGAATTAAAATGCTCACTCAAACTCGAAAACAAGTCTGTTTCAAAACTAATTTTTGATATAATTTAGCGATAACTGTAAAACCAAAATAAAAAGTAATGCAATTTTTGTCATACTGGAGAACTTAACATATCACGAATAAGCTCAAACCACTTTACAATACTTTATTTAAATTATTCTTAATTAAATTCTATGAGCTATGCCGAGATCAGAACCCAGAAACGCCAACGTGGTTGAAATGAGAGTCGGACTCACACAGCTACTCGGCCATCGCAACCAATCAACTCTGAAGAGAAGTTGGTTTTGTAAGTGACAGATATTAAAAAAAAAAGAACTTGGAATGGGTTCGATACGCAAAGCTCTTGGCAGTTTCAGATCTCTGAAAAGAGAAAATTGGGTTTGAATAAATACTGAACTTTAGAAACAACTCTTCAAGAAATTAGCAAAACGACGATTAACAAGGCGTTCAAAAATATTGCGACCATGTCTTTTTAACCCAGAAATGCCTAAAGAAATGAAGGAAGGGGAAGCCTGGAATGTGCTAAACTACCTTAAGCTTGATGTTATTTTTATTAGGTTTCGTGGTCGGCTTGACCAAATAAATTCTTTTCAATTAATTAATCTTTAATTAAGGTTTAAAAAAGTCAGTGTCATAAGCAGGATTCGAACCCACGACCTTCGGCTAAATACGCCGCTGCTCTACCACTTGAGCTTTCGTGACTTCGATTCACTCGGACCCTAACTTCCCATCTCAACCCCACTTTTTGAATTTTCCCTCCTTTTTGCCATTATTCTATAGAATAACTATGGAACGACTATAGGGAAACGAGAAAATAAAATAGGAGAGAGTTACAGGTTTAAACATAGTATACATTAACCACAAAAACCAAAGTCCCTATTTCACTACCTAAGAAACCAACCAAATTTCTAAAGCAGAGTGCACTTTCAATTTGGTATAAATTGTTGATGTTATAGATGTTGCCATTCTTCGATTGACCTTTGTAAGTTTACAAAAAAAAAGTCTTTAGAAGACCAAACGTTTCCAAAATTCCAAAATTGTGAGGCAGCAAAATGAAATGACAAAACATAGTATACACAATGCGACAGACCTTTTGGACTGCTAAGAAACAAAAAAAAACAGACCAAATAGGAAGGAAGATGAAAAGATCAATTAAATCAGCACTACCCTCCTGCAGTTTCATCTGCAGAGCTGAAGGGAATCTGACACTAAACTTTTAAAATTAGTGCAGTTAATTACTATCTTAAAAAACTACTTAAAACCTAGAAAGTCCCCACATTTTCAAAAAGAGAGTGAATGCAAGGTAAAGAAATAAATGGTATCCTTAAATGAACTGGTCGCAGAGAAAAATAATAAGTCATTAAGAAAAAGCTTTTATCTAATTACAAAAATTGTGAGATTTTTACAGCAGCACAAGCACTGTTAGATGTAGAAAAGACAAAATGGGTCTGGCAGATCAAATCAGGAGCACGTTTCAGGGATGCAGAACAAAATGCGCATTAGGCACCTCAAGCCAAATTTGAACAAGCAAAGCAAACTAGCAGTAAGTAGGCAGAGCAAAATTATAGGAAATGTCAAAGCTACACGTTCATCACCTTGAATACCACAAAATGAAATTGAAAAAACTAAGAATGTGTCAACATTTCCTATAGGAACATGGAAAGACATAAAACATTCCTCTGTGGGACTAATTAACTTCGCATAGAAGCTGTACAAAAACTGTGACCGAAACAAAAACACCACAATCCGACTTAATGGGAACAGTCCAACACTCTCTTTAGCCACATCAATATAAATCTGAACTAACCAAAGCATGAGGATTGATAGCAAAATTATAGGAATCGACATAATACAGGAGCAACACCTTTAGGAACATACGGGAAAATCTCACAGCCTAGGAAGTGCCCACATCTTACGAAACGTACTTTTTAAGAAACCTTTCAACATGTTATAAATGTGAAATAGGGGTCCTTCCTGTGTTATACCTATTTTTAAGTCGCAGAGATTAGAGAGATTTTAAATGATGACGATTAAGAAGAAATTGGCGAAAAGCGGAAACTAGGATAGATTGAACAGAATGATCGGAACGACTAAATAAAAAGTTCATTAGTCGCAGATCACAAGAAAATCTCTCTCAACCTAAAAAATTGTCCAAATTTCTCTAACATGGGAGCAATTTCAACAGTGTTGCTGAGAGCTCGAGTTTCCGCCCAAATCATCTCTCCTTCCATATGAGTTCCTCTAATTTTAGTGGAGTAGATAAGCTTTCTTTAATGTCATTGAATAGTGAGGTTTGTCGTTCACCAGAATCGAGGGGCTTTTCGGAAAACAGGCAGTATGGCGAGGAATCCGACATGACACCGCTTAAGCCATGAATATCCTTACTTTTTGCCATTTACATAGGAGTGGTTCAGCAGTTTATCAAACCCTCGTCCATTCACTATACTTCGTTTATTATTTTTGCACACCACTCTTAGTTTCATCTGTTTTAATGTTACAGTTGACAAAGAGATTGGGGGGGGGGGGTCGTGCTTTAAGATATTTCATTTAAAACGTATGTCCATTTGAACGTGGCTACACGTTTAACAAAACGTTATGGAAGAAAACCCCTTTCCCCGAGGGACGTTGATTGAGTAGAATCCGGCTTAGTGGTAAATCCTACAACTTGTCGACAAATCCCGCCCCCGAGCAGATAGATTGAGGGTGGGAGAGTAAAGTGATTTGTAGCGCGGTCAGGGTGGAATCTGTAGAGAATTAGAAGGGAAACGGGCGGTGGGTTAGTTAGTGGACTGTCAACATTCCTCCCCATTCTAAATTCATCAAGGATTCAACCCCTGCGTTTGTTGCCATGATAGAGCCAAACTGTGGGAAATTTGTTACCCGTGAGGACAGAGTTCCTTAATTGACCCTAAGTTATTTTAGGGTTTTTGTACGTTAATCCGAATTACATTTTTAAAAACCAAACAGCCCACGTTTGTATCATTCGTGATAGATAGCAATAACACATAAAACAAACGATTTATATCTAAATTAATCAATTTGTTTAATAAAAGGCGATCAATAACCGGCAGACGGGTTGGGATGAGACTCCCGTACAGTTCGAGACTATTTATCTTAGGAGTGTTCAAAAAAACATTTGTGCTCAGTCATTGACATATTGGCCCCAACATGAGGACGCCTTCTAATGGATGGGAAGGGACTAAATGATTTATAAGAGAGACGTGGATTGATGAGGGCCGCTCGCTGATGAAGGGGTGCCATCATCAGTCATACCTGAGTCATCAGTCATCGGCTAACAGTTAATTTGGAGGCAGGGGCAAAAGGGTAATAGGTTGGGGTGGATGACAACTTGTCTTGACTCAACGGTATTGATTCCAAATAGAATTTGCAGCGATCCAACGAATAATTATTTTTAATTCCTTGCATGAAACGACGTTACAGTGAAAAATTGATTTCGTTTTACCTTTTTGTTTTAGTAAATACCATCCTAGCAATTCTTAAATATATGTCAGAACAATTTTAGCTGTTTCATTTCAAGGCAAACATTTAATTATTAGAGCTAAGCAAAGTAATACAATGTGCAAATGAGTTTGATATTAGAATTTGAGAAAAATGAGACCTTATAATTTTTGAAAAAGAGAACTCTTTCTTATGAAAAATGTTTTCTATTCTTGTCTGTCTTACTCATCGGACATTTATATTTTATATAGGCTCATGAATATTCCAGATAGTTTTAGAAACTTCAAGACTGTCACTGGCTTTTGCAGGTCATTTATGCTACTTTGTTTTTATGTCTTAGTTCGCGAAGAATATGGCGACACTAAATAAATGGGACAACGGCTGGCAAACAATCTTTTGTTGATACGAATTGAGGCAATGAAGTGAAACTGGTAAACGCAAATTTATTGAAGTCAATTGTTTTCAAAAATAAGTTTTACGGCGAAATGTGGAAACACACCATTTCAGAAAATATGCCCAGGCTGATTAAAGATTTTTGTTTATAATCTTAACTTTGTGTGGTGGTTAGTGACCGTTAATCGATAATCTTAACTTCATTGGACATGATATATACAGTTTGACAATAAATGAAAACCATATACCTTAGCATTAACGCTAATAGGTATGTGAAGAGGTTTCAACCCAAGGCTGACCTCCAAAATTTGGATTAAATTTATTTACACAGCAAGGTCACCATGATTTCTACTTTTCAGCCTTCTTAGACTACAGTTCGGCGACAAATGCTCAGTTATGAGGTGAAAACAAAAAATTCTGATATGCTTCTATCACCAGTTAACGGTTATGGTATGTTTAGATCATGGTGTATTATTGACAAGAGTATCAGGTTGGTGTGTCACTGATTTTGGCCAATTTTTTTTGGCAATTCAACACTCCAAAATCGGGCATATATCCACCATGGGTGGTTGCAGAACTCCTTCAACGTGAAGATGAGCTAAAAGCTCGTAATCCGGATCGTTGAAAACAACTTACAATGAGTAGAACTATCTTTTTAAAAAGATTATATCCGCCATATCTTGAGAATATACCTGATTTCGCAAAAGAAATTTTTGAAAGTTGAAATTTTCCGTTTTTTAATATTTTTATTTCTCCGTTCTTCTTGCTCAAATCAATTAGGTGAATATATAATTTTATAGCATGTTTTATGTACATTGCAATAAAAATACAGTATAAGCTATCTATGCTTACCAATAACCAAACCTTTCTAAACACCAAATATTTTCAAGTAAACTAGGTTATAACTTTTTTTTCTTGAAACTAATTTGAAAATTCGGTTTAGCATCTCTATACCCTAAATAAATTATTTTGGGAATGGTCGCCTAAATATTTAATGGAATTAACTTCAGGTGCCCGAGTTGCATGTATGATATCAGTATTGATAGTTGAATGCAACTAGGGTAGATTTTTGAGGAGAAATAATCAACCTGCCAAAAGGTACCATACTTTCTATTCCAAGAAAAACAGAAAGAATCCAAGAGCGGAAAAAATGTTAGTTTCCGCTACGTTTCCGATCTTGAAATGCAAACTTTTTATTTGTACTTCAATGTCCAATTAACTTGAGACGCAAACTATAGTTTGATTTGGTACTAGGATTGAGGGCGCGGGGCCGCAACGGTCTAGGCGCTGACATGGCGCTCATCACTGTTAGGTAAAGTTCCCGGGTTCGAATGCAGCGGCCCTGCATTAGATCCCGACATATTTACAAATGGGCTTTTTTTTCAAAAACACCGGCATCCCGAGGGTTGATATCTCTGCTGTTGCAATGTTGCAAACCCTTTTAAAAAAATTCTTTTTATTTCTTTTATTTCTTATTATCTTACAAGGCAAATTGTAGGATTTTTGGCTGGTTCACTCTTTCCATTCTATTATCGTGGGACGCAAACTATTGTTACTTTTGGTAACTGGATTTTTCCGTTTACATTCCTACTGGTAAACCAAATTAATAGGCTCATTAGCAGGTAGAGTCCTTCAATTCCGATTATCTTGGATGACAAACTAGAGTTTCATACTGTAACTTGTACGTTCCGTTTCTGATCATCTAATGCCGGCGCCACACTAGATGGAAGGCGACGGAAGTTTCCGTGGCAGAAATTTCGCGACGAAAAATCCGCCCAACCCGAAAGACATATACAAAGGAAATGAACGGAATGGCTACAACGGCTGTTTGGATATTCAGTTCATTACCTGACTCAGTTGATCGTGTCCGATACAATGAAACCACTTTTCGTTTTGTGTATTTACAAGACAATGGAGAAGCAGAAGAGAACATTGGATTCATCCATTGAATATGAAAAGGGTAGCACTTGGTCAATTCTATTGTCTGTTTGGGGAACTTCGACGCTATACTGTAAAGTTCTTCTTATGCTATGGGATAACTATAGTTTCATTTAACGAGCGTCTTTAAAATTCCACAGACAGGGCCTGTTCTGAACTTCCACAATAAATTCCACGAACATCCTAGACCAGCTTCACATGCAGTTGGCCTGTCCGGATTCTTTCCGTTTCTGATTATGTTAGAACAAAAACTACTTCCATCATCTTGGGACGCAAACTATGGTAACTGAATTCTTTTTGGTTCTGATTATCTTATCATCTAAACTATAGGTTCGTTTGGCAATTGAATTCTTTCAATATCGGATTACCTTGGAACGCAAACTGTGGTTTCATTCGGTAATTGGATTATTTCTGTTTCTAGATATATTGGAAGCTTAGTTACTATTATTACTACCAATACTTACTGTAACCACGCTATTAGAGTTACCTCGAAAAAATAGAAACAGATAAACGTTAAGCGTTGGTTCAACATTTATTGTATTAATTAAATCTTAATTAGAGAGATCTTTTTCTGTCTTAGTTTTAAGTAATCTGCCCTTAAGGGGATCGTTATTTGAATGGAAAACAATTTTTTTGAGACCTCTCAGCCGCTGACAACCAGATACGATGTATAATCCCAAATGCGTTAATGACTCCTATACATCACTAAGAAATACTATCCTTTTTTCCATTCCAACGAGTCTTAATGGCGTTTTAAAAACACGGCCTCCTTTCGGGAAACCATACGTCTTTGTTAATCCTAGAGGATGAACTAATGTTGCGCTCCCACATGCCTGTACTATCTCTGCCGAACACATGCACTTACTTCCATGGCTGTTGCGTCATGAGATTTATTGGTAAAGGGCCCCTGGCCCATCCGCCCCCTCTGTAAATCATGATTAAGTGGAATTTTTCATTCGGGATTATGAGCCGGCATTTTAGAAGCTGTCACCATTAATAAAAGGGGTAATTAAGTTTAGGCCCAGGGAGAGATTTAAGCTTATCTTTTGGCGTTTTCGCAAGCTACCGCTTAATCCTGTCTTCATTATTATGCGTACACTGCTTTTACAACTCGTCCATCCGTCCGATCAAATAAAATCTTTGAAAATATCACAATGAACCTTACATTCTTGCCTTTGTGAATCTGTAATTTTTTAATACGTTTTTCTAATCGTTTATAGGTTTTTCTCTCGAGATGGCGATAAGACGTCCCTAACATACCAAAACAGCGCGTACGGGTTGACCAAATTGATAGGAAACGATCAAACTACGGGTTCATCGCCCAATAAAAATCTAAATTGGGGCTGTATGACCTACCTAGGTCCAGATACCTGTGGGTAATTGATATAAGCATCATCAGTAATAAAAAATGTGTGATGATTAGTGACTGTTAGTTGATGATTATTCGGAAATCGTGTGATGTAGTCTGGTGTGATGTAGGTTTCAGAAAAACATTTTCTTTATCGTGCCAATGTTTCGATCTTTATTGAGATCATCTTCAGGGCCTAGGATTTACAAACATTGTTTATATTTAACAAATACGTGTAGGATATGGAGAAAAAGTGAATTTATACAATGCAAAAAAATATTTTTTATTTTATGCTTGATTTTATTTTATTTTATATTTTTTATTTAAGTATTTCTACTCACTCAAACGCAGAAAACAAACATTTTGAGTGTTTGTAAATCCCAGGCCCTGAAGATGATCTCAATAAAGATCGAAACGTTGGTACGATAAAGAAAATGTTTTTCTGAAACCTACATCAAACCAGACCGCATCTCACGATTTCCGAATAATCAGTAATAAAAAATATTTAAACGAGATCTAGAACTGATGATGTCGAGAGCATATCGTGTCTGAAATACCAAAACAGCGAGAATAAGAAATCAAATTTATAGGAAACGACCAAAATGCAGGTTCAACGCCCAATCAAATTATTAACTAGGTAACTGAGTTTCACTTTCTTCTCAAAAATCTGGTTATAATTGGTAAAATAATCATCAGTAACCATAAATATTTAGAAAACTATTATCGATGATGACGAGAAGTGAGAAAGGGCTGAAAGATCAAAACAGCCAGAATAGACTGACTAAATTATGAAAACGACGAAACTACAATTCATCGCCCTATACAAATTTGAACTAGGGCAGTAAGTCCCACTTTTATGTCCAGAAACCTATTAGTAATCCGTAACAATAAATAATTAAGAACAAATAAATTGATGATGACGAGAAGAAAAGTCTCAGCCATTGGAATTTTATTTGTGACGAAGTTGGAAAAACTGGTTTTCAGTGGTTTTTACACTTCCACCGCAGTTTTAAGTTTGGAACATTTATGTCCTTTTTTTCAAAATGATTTTTCAAATGACACTATAAGGCTTGCGCACCAAACGTATAGAGAACATTAGTGGAATTGGTGAAATATTTGAGGCGAATGTCGCACGACTGAATACTGGAGACTGAAATAAGGAAAAATCACCTGGAGGCATTTCATTAACTCGTGACATCCATCGGGTCAAAAGATGGACGTTAAGCCATCTTGTAATGCAGTTTTTACTTTACTTTGTTTCGTTAAAGATTAATGTTAAGTTCTCCGACAAAAATAACTGAAGACAATACATGAAAGTAAGGCACGCTTGTTAAAATACAGCCAAAACACTGAAGATGGCGAAATGAAGCCAGCATAGACAAATGACCTGCAGATCAGTAAGGTTGAAATTGCACCTAGAAATAGCTGACGATATAGTGCTAGTGTCAAAACGTATATAAGAGTTAGGAAGACATGACTAGGAAATACACTACGATAGGATTTAACCACTCCAAATGAATGCCAAGCGTAAACTGCCAACGAGAACACAGGATAAACAACAGTCGAAAAAAGAGGACGGTCTATTCTCTCTCGGGCACAAAAATCACAAATATCCCTGTTGAAGAATGTACTAAACTCATAAAACAAAAACTTACGGAGAATTCTATTAACGAATCTGTAAAAAATGATATAATACACCTCTTAAATATATGCCTACTATCTAAATACTGTAAATTCAATAATAAATTTGACGAAATGAAAGGGTTACAATTGGGGTCTCCATTAATATTCATGGATAATTTCGAAAAAAAACCTTTCAAATAAAGCAACAAATTAATTAAATCTGTTCATTTTTGGAAACGCTATGTAGACGATATTTTATGCATGTAGTCGGGAACATTAGAGGATCTCAAAGGATTCCTCCAACTAATTAATTCTCTACATCATAATATAAATTTTATGTTGGAAATTAACAAAGATGGTTGTTTGATCTTTTTAGACCTAAAATTGTCCATATAAACATCCTAATAGAAATAGACGTACATAGAAAACCCACAACTACAGACACTATAATTCCAGCGGGTTCTTCGCACCCGTGGTCACAAAAGGCTGCTGGTTTCATTTGGCTCATAGACCGTATGTTAAAACTTCCATTAACACCGGCTAACTATAAAAAAGAAATAGAAACTATTAAAACCATAGCAAAAAACAACGGGTATCTAGAAATATTTATTGATAGGTTGATAGTTAAAAGAATAAAAAATTAATTTTAAAAGAATCAACAATAGGACTCAGCCTCCCCTCCATAAATGAGCCATTAAGTTTCCGCTGTTTGCCATACATTGGTGAATTATCGGAAAAAGGTAGTCAAATTTTTAAATAGGAAGGTTTTAGAATAGCTTATAGAAGTACGGGGTCACTAAAAAACATCCTCTCAAAACCTAAAGACAAAGTAGACAACTTGGCAAAAAGCGGGCTTTACCAACTCAATTGTAATGATTATAATACTAAACAATAGGTCAAAGCGGTAGAGAAATAAAAACGAGAGTAAAAGAAAACTTGCCGAAATCGAGCAAATTTTCGGAATTTAAGGACCATCTAAAAGAAACAAAACATAAATTAATTCAAATTTAAATTCAACACTGTTACATAGTTTACAATTAATTAAGGTTTTTAGTTGAGATGAAAAAAGTTAATGGCACGAGAGGGATTCGAACCCACGACCTTCGGCTAGATACGCCGCTGCTCTACCACCTGAGCTATCGTGACCTCGATCCACTCGGACATCAACTCCCCATCTCAACCCGACCTTATGAGTTTTCCCTCCTTTTGCCATTTTTCAATGGGGTTGAGATGGGGAGTTCTCGGCAACAAATGAAATGGCCACGGAGAGTTTTAGTGAAGTATACTTAACTGAAAAATGGCAAAAAGGAGGGAAAATTCAAAAGGTGCGGTTGAGATGGGAAGTTGGTGTCCGAATGGATCGAGGTCACGATAGCTCAGGTGGTAGAGCAGCGGCGTATCTAGCCGAAGGTCGTGGGTTCGAATCCCTCTCGTGCCATTGACTTTTTTTCATCTCAACTAAAAACCTTAATTAATTGTAAAGTATTAATTGGTCAAGCGGACCACGAAATTAGTGAATTTACTATTACATAGTTTCAACAAAAGGAGAGAACTAGATTGGTTTGAGAAATTTGAAATTAAAAACTGCAAAATTGAACATGATGATAAATGCATTAATAATATAACAGATTTTGATCTACCTCCCATTTTAAATATATAAATAAATAATATTAAACGTCCAAATAATTAAATTAATTATTTTAATTGTTATTATTTTCTATAATAATTTAATAATATTAAGGTATTGTTGTAATTTTGTTATCTTTTATCTTTAATCACTAATTTATAATTAATTTCTTATAGTATTTACTATTATATTAGTGTTATAATTCCCGCTTTTCGCACGTTCAAATTAAGCGCCATTAAAAAATCAGCTGTTATTGGAACGTCGCGTTTGCGTATCAGCGGGATCACTTTTGCAATTCATGTCGAGAGACGTGGTTGTAGAACTATTTCAACCTGATGATGAGCTAAAAGCTCGAATCCAGATCGTTGGAAAGCAACTTATTGTGAGTAGGAACTATCTTTTTAAAAAGTATCCACAACATTGGCCAGGGAACATAAAAACTTCCACTAAAAAATCACCTTACGAATAAATCTAATGTTATAAAAGTTGTAGAATGGCACCATTATTAAAATCAAATCAATATAAATAAAGTAAATTATTCGATCAAAACTAAATAATTATCCAATGTTTTAAAGAAAATTTAACTTTAAAAATTGCAACTTATAATGAATATGCAACTCAATACGCCCATGAAAAAACCTTGTAAATCAGCAGGGTCGATTATTTGTTGATGGTGAAAAGGTTTTGTATTGAAAATGATAATAACAAAATGAGGAGGTAGAGTTTTAAATTGATTTTCCTCATTGTATTCGTTAATCGCCCCCGGCCCATTATCGTCTACGAATTATTTTATCATATGCGTCACATTTCTATATTAAATATAGTGTAAAACATATTAATATAATTTGGCAAAATAATGACATAATAACAGTCCATGGTCCCTCCGTTAATCCCTGCTCTCTGCCTTTAAAAAGCTGACAAGCACGCGATATTGATTTTAAAATTCCTGGTATTTTATAATGATTAAAACATAAATAATGTAGAATGTGTTGCTCTCACGGTATCCTTCCTTAACGGGCTGGCAACATTGTATGAAAATAATTCAGACCGATATGAATTGTAATGTCTACTGGTAAATATATATTTTACGTACTGTTAGGTAAAACGTTGTTACAAACGAGACGTAATAGAATATTGATGCATAGAGGACAGCGTTCTAATTATGAAACAAGATTATACAAAATCTATTCGATTTCATGGTCTGATTGACCAAATAACTTCTTTCAATTAAAAAGCCAGTGCCACGAGCGGGATTCGAACCCAAGACCTTCGGCTAAATACGCCGCTGCTCTCTGCATAGAGCGGCATATAAATAGCACTAAACAACCAAGGTATACACCAAAAACCTATAAAACTGATAAAGGAAATAGTACATGTAATAGGAAAATATTTCCAAATAGAAAGATCTATACAGGGTGAGGTGAAACGTGGATTCGAACCCACGATCTTGAAACTGGCAACCTTGACTTTGCAAAATGGCAAAAAGGAGGGAAAATTGGAAAGGTAGGTTGAGATGGGAAGTTGGTATCCGAGTAGATAAAGTCACGATAGCTCAAATGGTAGAGCAGCGGCGTATCTAGCCGAAGATCGTGGGTTCGAATCCCGTTCTTCGCACTGGCTTTTTTATCTCAACCAATACCTTACATAAAAATAATACAAAATGATAAATATTTTCTTGAATATCCGATAACAACTGTTTATCATTTCCTAGAACAAAAACACTATATAGTATTAATTCTACAATTGTTGTAAAAATGGTGGTAGAGTTATTCACAATGTACTGTGTAATGTAGTACTGTGAACCCTTAAAAGTCACGTAACAGTAAAATCCCCTAAAATTGTGATTTGTTTTCGTGAAAACATCGTTTGAAGAGTAGAAAGAGAGCTCGTTCTCATCTCGTAGTCACTAATGTAGTTTAATGACGGGTTTGGACGGACCGACAAATATTTGGAAGCGTTTTTCTGCACGAAGCGCTCACTGGATTGCACGAACGTCCATTTAGTTAACAGGCTTTCGGATAAGATATGTTATTCCGAGGCTTGACGGCCGAAAATCTTGACAACCCTTAATAACGTTTATTACCAACATTCGAAAATTAGATAACGTCAAACTAGTTAAAATAAAATTGGGGATTTTTTTGACACCTTGGTACTACTTTGTGATTAACAATTATTAACAAGAACGTCTTTAGTTTAAGCAAAAGATAAAATAAAAAATGTTTTTATTTAAAACGAAAATAAAAGTCCAAATTACAAAAAATCTAATATTTGCAGTGCAATATTGTACAAAAACAAAGCGATTTTTCTTGTGATATGTAGGCTGATGAATGAGTAGTTTTGTCATTTCCAACATTGTGCTTCTTTTATTTGTAACCAATGCATTTAGGCCAGTGACAAGAATTTTATTACATTTAATCTCATTCCCCACCATACTTTAAACCCAAACATTTAAAATGCAGTAAAAGAAGCAATGGATATATATATATAACTGCACCACGCGTACATGTGTAACCCAACACAAACGACATCTGGGTTTTGTGATTTTCCATTTATCTGGGTCTCTTTTATACGTTCTTAAAAGAAGAAAAGAGTGTATAACATGCACAATCACCGCTGAAAATGGAGAGAAACCGAAGCAAGCCGCACAGACCAAAACAGCAAGGGCTAAATGACAGGATACAACCCAACAAGTTCATCAACCCACAGACATCAAGAAAAAATGACACGGTAGTAAAACAGCGATGGAGAAACGGTCCTGAACATGTAGAAATATACTCACTAGGAGAAAACCACATAACCTTTTCGACCTGAACACCACGAAAGCAGACATAAGAAACACACACATATACACAATGTATAAGCACCCATTTACGAGAAAACTAAAAGTCTAAAACGAGCATACGAATATGATTACAACATAGGTACTAGTAAAAGGTGTAAGTACCAAATAGAAAAGTACATTTCACAAACAGGCTGGAAAATAAAAGACATATTCAAAAAACATCTAAGGTCATTTAGGTGCAGTTGGTATGTTTTATTATTTGATAATTAGATGGTAAAATGATAGGTAAAACCAATAATAGGTAGACCAGGGTGAACCGAAAACCTACAACCTTCAATTCAAGTACTAGAAAAACGGATTTACTGATCAAATTTTACTGCTCGAAAACTTCAACCAGGACTTCGCATATTCTACCTTAATACAAACCTCGGCTGGGTATGTGATTTTTTGGTTAATTCAGGTCCATTTTAAATGTCCATGGAAGGTGGAAGGAGTGAACAATATGAAAAACCACCACGGAAGATGGTGTGAAGCCTAAACTGGCCTAAGAGACTAAACCAGGAATGATGGGCAAACCAAGTGACAGAAAACGACCTAACTACTAGTTCATCACCCCGTAGACATCAAGAAGAAATGTCATAATAGTAAACATTTTCGACCTAACCACCACAATAACTGAGGGAAAAGTCATTGACAAAAATGAAGCTACAACAAACACCATACGAAACACTTGCACATATATGAAATATTTTAACCACTGTGGGCCATTGCATAACTTTGGCTGATTGATGTTTGGAAGTAATATATTTTTTCACTCCAATTTTCAAATTCAGAATGTGTGTCGGTAATCCGGGAACATCCAGTGAATTAAGAGATTCCATTGGAAAATTCACTACTTCACTTTGGTTCATCACGAAGTCAATGGATTTTTATATCACTGAATATAATATCAGAATATGCAGACCAAAATGATCGCTGACATTCAAACTACAAGTAGTATATCTGAAAATTGATATACAGGGTGTATCAACTTCTATATTCCATCCATTTAATTCGAAAATTTGTTTTCTGCTTAATTGTGCCATTATTGCATGTCGTGTTGAGACTGCCCAACACACAACATTAACTCTTTGAGCCCTGAAGATGATCTCAATAAAGATCGAAACGTTGGCACGATAAAGAAAACGTTTTTCTGAATAATCATAATTTTTAACAATTAATAATAATTTCGATGATTTCGAAAAACATTTCTACTGATTCTTCTTTTGATTTAGCGATGTTGCAGAAATTAGATGGGAATGTGCTTTTCCTGTTTCTGAATTTTTAGGTACAGTGTCGTTACCAACCCCGAGTAATTGTTTTGAAATTGCGTTAGCTATTGGAACACAGACAACGATCAACTAAAAAGAAAAGAAAGAAATTAATTCGATTTTCGAAAACAAGCGCGTATTCGAAAGCAACGTAGTGGCAAAATTTCATTTTACGATAAAAACGCGCATTTATTCTAATGCAACGGTATCTCAAATTTTCAAGTAAATCTACCGGGTACTTTTTGAGTTTTGCAAGCAGACACTCGCCGGCTGAATTTTTAAATACAATATAAATAAGCACATATGAAAGACTGATTAAAAGTAGTACAACTATGATTACAATACATTAGACTAGCAAGCAGAATAATAAAATACAGATGCAATGAACATCTAAGGTCATTTTATAATGTTTTATGGAAATATTAGTTAATTAGACGATACACTGAACAAAAAACTAGTGAGAATATGCAGAACAAAATGATCGTTGACATTCAAACTACAAGTTATATACAGGTTGTATCAACTTCTAAATTCCATCCATTTAATTCGAAAATGAATAACTTTAGCAAAAAATGGTCTTATATAAACACCAAGTTAATTTGGCTAGAAATCGCGTGGTGGTAACAGATTTAACATAACTTTCTCATCAAGCTGGAAAATGACATTAATTATTTATTTTAAATTGAAATCCCATATTTTTATTGTGCAATTAGATTCTAGAGCTTATTTTATGCAACTTTTACCGAAAGAAAAATTTTGATAGGGTAGACCATTTCTGAGTTATGCGACGGAAGAAGCGTGAAGGGAGCATGCTTTAAATTAAATGGGTGGAATGGAGAAGTTGATACACCTTGTATAAAAAAAGGCATTAAGGTCAAATGACCGAAAAAAACTCCTTTTTCTTACTTTATACTCAGATAAGATGTTTATATGCGCCAATATTAACCGTATCAGTCTTCATCTTTAAGGTAATAAAGTGTTGATGTATCCCTATCATTCATGTACCACATTACTTTAATCGGCATTCCCTGCTGATGAAAATATTTTAATCGAAAGTTAATAAAAGTTTGGCACAACGCTAGTAAGTGCCCAATCGTTTGGTTGTACAGCTTCATCGAAAAAAAAGCGCTTTCGTTAATTTTTTCCTCTGAGTGGAAGCACATCTGCTGTGAAACATCGTCCGTAATTATTCCAGCCCTTGTTTCTCGGTAGAATGAACTAATGACCGGTAATACCTCCTTGCGTGGACCTAATACCCATCCGATGCTACATGCATCATACGAAATTATAGTCTCCGCTCTCCGGGCACAAAGATGAATTGTAGAGGAGGCGTTAAGAACACTTTTTACCATCTCCACTCTCCACTCGATCTGTATTGACATAGGTAAATCACTAATTTTTTATTGTTTGATTTTAAACTGATTTGATTTGTAACAACCGCCATTAAGAAAGAAACAAACACCCTAATTGGTTTCAAGATTAATGAGACAGAAAATGGTACTACTGAATGCTAAATCATTCAACCTTGTAGACAAATAATCAAAAATATGTAAGGATTGTTGAAAATTCGATTCGAACAATCTTAGTTTTTACTAATGTCAAACATTAGGTTTTGTACTTGGACAACAAGAATTTTATAATTAATAAGAACATTTATGGTGCCACAAAGAAATGTATTGAAAGGCTATTGTTTTCCGTGTACATGTGTCAATCTTGTCTGTCGTGTTGTGAGTGCCCGGAAAACAAACACTTTGAGACTGAAGATGATCTCAATAAAGATCGAAAAGTTGGCACGATAAAGAAAATGTTTTTCTAAAATCTACGTCACACCAGACCGCATCTCACTATCTCCGAATATTCATTAACTAACGGTCACTAAACACCACATATTTCTATACTGAATGGCAATGAATACGGAAAAATTAAGGAAATAAACAAAATCACTAATTTGACATTTAGATCGGACTGAACGAAAGCGACCAAACTAGGTAAAAAAAGATCTTTCCGTGGTTATTGATTTTGTTCTAGCACGAAATAACATCAACTTCAAAACAATTCAGATATCAGTTATTTATAGTTCCTATATGAGTCGAGGTGAGCCATGTGCGTCATATACCGGAATTTGTGGATTGTTGATGATTGAGTTTTTAAAAGCTATTCCAAAACTTTCTTGTATTTTAAAGCGTTGCATTTTTCGACCTTCCCTTAGCAATGAAGTAGTCCCGAAATCCTTTCACGTGGCTACATTGTGGATACCGGGTTTATTTTGCTTCTTAGACCAATCTGGAGGAAAGATTTTAGACTAAAAAAAAGTAACGGCTTTATACACACATAGATAATTATGTAACTGAAAATTTAACTTCTTCTAGCACAGAATTTATCTTCGATATTTTGTTGGTTGATGAACTGGTAGATAACTTACGCAGTATTTGGCTGAATCGGGAAACTCATGAGGAAGCACAAGAAAAATTAAGCAGATTTGTTAATAATAGAAATTACATAAAGTCATTTTGAACCATGTGTTTATCTTTATTATTTAATTTATTAACTTCTTTAGTTTTCCTGTTAACCTAAGCCCCAAAAAGAGTAAAATGAGGGAAAAACCACAAACATGAAAGGCACAATTCCTTGAGAAGCGTCCTATGTTGTATTCTCCTATCCTTTTCTCCGGAAAAGTACATCTCCCGACTCGCCCGGCGATATAGACAGAAGTGGATGAGACGGATCTAGGATGCAAGAAGTTAAAGAAACAGAAATATTCGACAGCATAAAATAAACACGCGAAGTACTCGAAGGAACACGATTATCTTTTAGGACAAAAGCATGTCATGTCTATTATTTTACTCCATAAAAACATTACTCACCGATTCCTCTTATAGTATAAGATTGATAGAGGATTGGGGTGATAGCTGATTGATAGGTTTCACACAAAATTAAAAGACGAGGCCTTGAAACAGTTTAGGGATGACAAGTTGTAAGTTCATCAAGGCAATGTACACCAGAACACTTAATTCGCAACTTTAAAAATTTACTTCAACTTCTCCTCATGCTTGGAATCTCATGGGACTGGTTTCATTCTATACAAAGGTTTTTAAAAATATATTTTTGGTATGAATAACGGTCTCTACACCATTTAACAGAACGCCTTAACCTTTACAGATAAATTCAGTTTTATTTAGTACTAAAAAATTGTATTCTAAATATTTTCAAAAGAATTTTGTTAATCCAATGCAATTTTTTTAAGATATTTAAACGACTCGTTAAAATAAAGTTTTCCAAACTGTCAAAAAATTCTTAAAACCTCTTAGTTTTTCCTTTTTTTAGTTCACATAGTGTGAAAATTTCACAACCTGTTAAGTAAATCAGACAAGCGTATTTCTGATAAATGGAAACCTTACATCTGTGAGCAATAGATCCGCTCTGATAATTAAAGACCACACTAATGAATAATATTAGTGCTCCTTCGTTTTGCACAAAGTCATAGAAGGAATTATGTGCTCTGGCCACCGTTACTTCTCCGGGAGTCATTCCGCCATAAAGTTCTTAAGCATCAGTGAAAGTGGCCAATTTCGTCATATAGTTTAACCAGAGGGCCGGCTGTAACTGTAGAGATGCGTTTTATAAGCATTTTTGTAGAAGATGTAGCGTCAACGTGTAGAAGCTGCTTCTTCAGCTAGTGACGTACAAAAACAGGACAATCATGATGAACCTAAACATCAGTAGTGGTGACCGCGGTAGCCGAGTGGTTAGCATGAGAGACTCTCACGCCGCGGTCGTGGGTTCGATTCCCACCTCGCCCCTGGCCCTTTTTTCCCGATAGCCCCCAATTTGAACAACATATATATAAGAATTCGTCATGGCTAATATGCAAAGATCATAAGGAAAAAAAAAACCTAATCATTTATGTGTTTTCTTCTGTCTATTCTCGCTTTTTGATCTGTCAAACGAATTATTTAATCTAGCCAACCCTCTAGCGATGTGTGGTGTTTAGTGACCGTTAGTTAATAATTATTTGAAGATCGTGAGGTGCGGTCTGGTGTGACATAGGTTTTAGAAAAACATTTTCTTTATCGTGCCAACATTTCGATCTTTATTGAGATCATCTTGAGGGCTCAAAGTGTTTGTTTTCCGCGTAATTGTGTCATTCTTGTGTTTGGTGTTGAGAGTGCCCTCTTTTCCTCTACCAATGTTAAATTTGGTGGTATTGGATCTTCTGCGATTAGGTATGGACATGTTGAGTCGACATTGATCACTTCACACGTAGACTACACAAATAAATAAACACCAAGTCAGATAGTTGCATAGACCTGCAGCACAAAGCACAAAATCATATCGAGAACGTTGGACGACCAAAAAATAGACTGTTTGCACAGTATCACTCTTAGAAAGTTTCCTTGATATGGAGTTGTAGAAGGAAACGAAGCAGAGCATTTCCATGCAAGAAAAGGACCTATATATCAATTCCATACCATCAAGAGCATTTGGAAAAATCACTCACTACACATAAACAATACATGAATCGCTTTGGAAGAATTTAAAGAATATAAAGAAGAATGTGTGATGATTAGTGACCGTTAATCGATATTTATTTAGAAATCGTGAGATGCGGTCTGGTGTGATGTAGGTTTCAGAAAAACATTTTCTTTATCGTGCCAACGTTNTCGGGTGTGATGTAGGTTTCAGAAAAACATTTTCTTTATCGTGCCAACGTTTCGATCTTTTATTGAGATCATCTTCAGGGCCTGGGATTTACAAACAATGTTTACATTTAACAATTCATTGTATAAATTCACTTTTCCACATCCTAAATGTATTTGTTATATGTAAACAATGTTTGTAAATCCCAGGCCCTGAAGATGATCTCAATAATGATCGAAACGTTGGCACGATAAAGAAAACGTTTTTCTGAAACCTAAATCACACCCGACCGCATCTCACGATTTCTAAATAAATAAAGAATAATTTTATTTTGATTTGTTTGCAAGTTAATGCAGACTCAATGGGCATCTCAGAAAGATTGGAATGTGTTGTATCTATATTTTCGAAGGAGAAAGAGAAAAAAATTGTTTTAGCACCTACATATCTATGCAATCGTGGATAAAAAACAATTAATATTCTGACCTAATAATCAAATTTATTGAAGCCACCCTCGCGTTATAAGAACAAAAAACATGCAATAATAAACAATAAGAATGGACGCAGTGTACGCAATCTCTCAGATCTTTGCACGAGTGCATTTCGTTACGACCCATAACATGTCAAACAGAAATAAAGTAAATAAGGATCTGATGTATCATGAATCTAGACTAGTTATCTCGATGGTGTGATGTTTTCAGCTGCTATTCGCCAGTCCATGCGAAAGTCTTCGTGAACTGTACGTCCATATTCTTTGAATTCCCTTGCATCTTTGTGATCACTAATGGATCTTGTAATCGGTAGGCATGGTTAGAGATAGAGAGGGTCGTACTATGATCTAATGATTTGCTAATGTGAATCTCTCTATATCACGATAGATTGACATAAAGATATTACGGGCTACAGGGTCGAAACGATTTCATCTTTCAAAAATTCCTGGGTCGAAACGAATTGTAATATCAGGTCCATTGGTGTAATTTTTTAAAAATAAAGACAATAAAAAAGTAAGTTTTCAGTCGTAAATAACTTTTTGAATAATAAATAATTCGTCAGAGTACATATTTTATAAATAGGTTAATTAACGAATTGAACTAAAAAGCACCTAAACTAGTTTTCGACGCCAAGCCTTCCACAGCTTAAAATTAATTACCATTTATTAAAATAATTTATACAATTATCTCATCGTGTTTATGTCCGCCCAATTAGTTCGTACCCAGAACGAGCAATTTGTATGAGTTTAAACGGATAAAACTACCGTCAACGAGTTAATGATTGCCATTATGATAAACTTTTTTTTAAAACTTAGTATTTCATGCTGTCGGCCAATAACCCTGCGCATTATTCAAAACAGGAGTAAAAATGTGCGGTATACACTGGATTTAATTGGAGCCCCTGCAACACAACATGGAGGAAAAGACATTCTTCGTGTAAACGTTAAAGCGGTAAAAGTGAAAAGTCCCTCTAATCCCGCTGAATACACAAAACGCCCATTTGAATGGGGTTGTTGAGTTGTAAATCAGAGGCGGTACCTGTGAAGTCGGCTTCGTTTCATCTTAAAAGCCATCAATGGAAATAACAACAAGTCCTGCCTGCCGAAAGAAAACTCAATCCGTGGATGAGCAGAGATTTAGGACCCGTCAAAAGAGCCGACTGAGTCACCGTGATTTCCACCCTTGGATTTAAAATCTCTTTTTAAATACTCGTTTTTCTACTTTGATGATGAAGAGATATTTTACGGTTTTGATGACTTCTGTTCTTGTTACTATTGCCCATACTGAACTTCAAGGTGGTCTCGTAACTACCTCGCTAACTACCAAGGAGGGATGGTTTAAGCATTAAATGTACTAAGATGTATAGCAGGGATAAAATATGGAGCACACCCCAATGTATGTACGCTCATTTATAAGTCGCTGGTTCAGTCAAGAATAGACTACGGGAGCATCTTTTACGCAAACGCAGCGAAAACTCATTTAAGACGAATCGACAAAGTACAGTGCAGAGCCCTGAGAAGCTGCCTCAATGAAATCAACACCCACCAGTTCTCTGCAAGTCGAAGCGATGATATCTCCGCTCAGTGTCAGAAGACAAATGTTGGCAGGCAAATTCTTGGCTAACCATATTAACGACATCGACCACCCAGTAATGAGAAGCCTTGACAAACTAGCTCCTACAAGACTAAGAGGATTAAGATCCACAACCCACCAAAAGTTACACCTCCTTCTATACACACACATGAAATTGAAGCGGTTAGTATTGGGAAAATCGATATTAGGACCTAGGCAATATCCACATTGGAAACCTGTGACTAGGCCGAGTTTGATATTAAACCCAAATCACCTAACAGGAAAGCCAGACGCGATTAAATGCTGCTACGAGACAGGCAACTGCAGCGTTACCAAAGTTGTGTACACAGATGGGTCAAAGTCAGACAAAGGAACGGGCGCAGCAATAATAACAACAGAAGGCAGAGAGCATTGCCATACTACAAGCTCTTAAGTATCTAGCCGCAGAAAATCTAACACACGACGACGCAGCCATCGTATCAGACAGCCTTAGCGTACTAACGGCTTTAGAACAGGCTAAAACTGACGAAAACTCGCTGATAGAGGAAATACTAGAGGTACTTGCCGAATTGAGGAAAAGCGAAGTAGAAGTTCACTTTATATGGGTCAAAGCACACGATATAAATAAATACAACAAGGAAGTAGACCTATTCGCAGATGGGGCAAAAAATGGGAGCCCATTTAAATTGATAACAACATGCGATATCAAAGCACATATCAATAAAATGGCCAAACAGAATATGGCCCGCCATTCCCTATAAGAACATGGTTCCACAGACTTACTAGACCAAGGAACTTTTTCACTTCCGCACCATCTAGCAAAAATATCCCTCATAGAAAACGCAGATTTGAAGGAGAAACATATGCCGACCCGGAACATGTCATATTAACATGCCCCAGCAGAAACAAAGGTAGAGAGGAATTATATGAGAATTTAAGAAAGCACGGAGTAGCGTTCCCAACAAATATAGCTACTATATTGAGCGACATTAAAAATATTCCAATATTTGACAGTTTAATGACCTTTATAAAAAAGAATGACATCAAAATATAAAAGACAACAACATGTAGTGAAAGAAACATAGTAAATTCTATAGACTGCGGCGATGCCGAAGGAAAACGCATGACCGATGCATTGATGCAAAGCCAAGGGGGGAAAATAAAAAAACTACCAAGGAGTAACTATAGTTGTGAATCACTGAGGATACTCGCAAGTGGAAGTTCGGGGTCCCCTAAGCACTCGCATTAGAAAATGATATGGTGGCTGCACCTCCCATCGGATCTATAAATTACAACATTGAACTAATGTTATGAATATTTTCTCTGATACCGGTGGCCGGTATATAGTATTATAGTTTTTGTGAGTTTAGCCCTTTCTGCAGTGGGATTGCCAGTTGTGGGTTGGTCGAGAGTTCTCCACTTCTCCTGTTGTCTATGTTGGATCCATTCTTATATGCAGTCTGTGTTAAGTGATACAGTTTTGCAGATCCTCCTCTGGCCAGATTGTCTGTCTTGTCGTCACCACATATTCCTTTGTGCCCCGGTACCCAAGATATCATCCGGGCTGATACCTTTCCCCAGATTTTGAAGTTTTTTTTTAGCTAGTTGTTTTTAGTTACTATTTTAGTTATTTTTTCATGCTTGGCTATCTGCTCTCAATTTTTTTTTCAACTTGAATGACCGAGGACTAATTCCGTGATGAGTTCGATTGGTCATGTTTTGAGCTTGTATAGAATGACAATGATTGTATAGATAATGCCTGATTCGATTCCTTCATTTGTTTTGCAGCCATTTATGTACCATATCATGTTATGTGATTTTCTTCTGATTTCTTCTTCTCTTTTACTGACTGCTAAACATTGTATAGGGTGTTGCAAATAATGGTTTCATTATCATTTCTAAGAATGGGTGTCTTATTTTATTATTGCCCTATGCCCGAAATGTTTAGACCCATTCTAATTTAATTATTTCTAGAGCCTGAATGAGCTTTTCATCACTTCGCCGTGTATAAATATTACCAATACGAGTAAGTTTTGCAATGTTTCTAATGTGAATGGCGGGAGAGTTTTCATTGTCCCTGTGATACATAGTTTCCAGTCCTTTCTATGCTTTGGCTTATTGGGTACCTCGGTTTTGTTGATCTTAGTGAGCCATAGGATATTTTTAGGTCTTGTCATTATAAATACCATTAATAAAAAATCTACTCCAGAGAAAAATGTAACAAAATGACTGTAGGTGTAGTTAATTTGCCCCATTATGGAATCTTCATTACTACCCCTACCTCTGATTGTTATTCTTGCAGAAATTCATATTACGTAATATCGTTCCCGAAAATCTTAACAAAAAATGCGATTGTCTATAGTGCGCTCTTGCCTAAAACAACACGCACAGAGGATTTTGTTGAAATTTAGGTATAGTTTTATCGTTTCCTCACATTTTGCCTTGCATATCATCTCTGGTTTGTTCTACTTAGCTGGTATAAATTTCACTATTTCTTCTGGGTCACCCAGAATCAGGACACTAAACTCTTCCAAACTTCTGTCCCGGACGTTCAAGTGACAATTCCTTTGCAAACATGTTGCTGGGGGAGTCGGAAAAACATGACTGGAAACGTCACACGTCTGGCGCCCCATTACTCGAAAGAAGGCAGCCCGAGAGTCGGCGAAACGTGATCCGAATCCGAAGCCGGTCTCCGCGATAATTGCATTGATTAATTCAGTCTCGACAGGAATGTTCATCGGCGTCGGGGGCGGTGAGCGATACGAGGAATAAGGCCCGGGTCTTCAATGCGTGGAGGCATTCGACTTTTTTATCGTGTTAACAAATTTCTTATGAAACTTATGTTATGGGCGGACAGAATGTGAACCCCAATTAAATTCTCGCTAGTATATATATACTTGCTTTCATGTAGTTCTTTGATCCTTTGTGAGCAATCAATAATGTAAATTTTTTAAGCAGATATTATCAAACTAAGCAACAGACATGTTTAGTTTTAAAATTAAGTTCTCTTTTCAACTTACAAAAGTGTCGGTATGGATTATAATTTTGGGCAATCTAAAGGGCCATCACAATGTAACTAGATGAGACAAGCATTATTTAAATGTAATAACAGACGCTTATATTATTTAATTAAAAACATAACTGACAACAGACGAAAATTGCGAGAATATGGGATTATTATCGAAAATCCCAATCAATTGCTACAAGCTCCATATGCCCAAGAGGAAATGTTACAATGTAATTTATATATAAATAGGCGAATAGTCCAGAAGTACCGCTCAAACAAATGCCAGTAAGAATTGACAGTTCATTTGTTGAGAAACTTTCTGTTTTGAATTAATTAAGGGTTTTAGTTGAGATAAAAAAGTCAGTGTCACGAGCGGGATTCGAACTCACGACCTCCGGCTAGATACGCCGCTACTCTACCACTTGAGCTATCGTGACTTCGATCCACTCGAAATAACTTCCCATCTCAACCCCACCTTTGAATTTTCTCCCTTTTTTTATCTCGACTAAAAACCTTAATTAATTGAAAGATATTAATTGGTCAAACGGACCACGAAAACTAGTGAATTTAATAAGTTAAATTGAAGTATACTTAACTAAAACTCTCCGTGGCCATTTCATTTGTCGCCGAAAATCAAATAGATTACACGACATTTGAAAAATGGCAAAAAGGAGGGAAAACTCAAAAGGTGGGGTTGAGATGGGAATTTGGTGTCCGAGTGTATCGAAGTCACGATAGCTCAAGTGGTAGAGTAGCAGCGTATCTACCCGAAGTTCGTGGGTTCGAATCCCGCTCGTCATAACCAATCTGAGGGATGCGGCTATGAGGTTTCACGCACTGAAAACAACTGGTGGCTGTAGATTTCGATTAATCGAATTTAAACAGAGGGCGCGCTGGTAAACCCCTTTTTCTTAGAGGAGGGGGCCTCGAAATTAACAGCGTGACGGAACAAAGTCTAAACTGAAAATATTCAGAAAAGTGAAAAATTGTTAAAACGTTGCGTTTACCCTACACCTATCTTTTTCTCTTTACACGAATAAAATCGTATAGGTCTCACTCTCTCCCTCTCTGTCACTCACACACTCTCTCTACCGTCACTCTCTCTCTCTCTCTCTCTCTCTCTCTCTCTCTCACACACACACACACACACACACACACACACACACACACACACACACACACACACACACACACACAATTCACACAACACGTTTGTAATACAATAACCTTGTAACGAATCAGGTAATTCCTTTGAACCTGTAAAAGCAGACACCAAACTCTACAAGACTCATGGAAAAATCAAAGAGTTTTTTAATTGTAAACATTCCACTTCGATTGAAGACTAAATTCCTACCTACTTACTACTAAGACAGTAATTTTAACTACAAAAAGGCCTCTATTTTGAATATAACTAATAAAGCAGAGAGCACATAAAATATAAGCAGTTTGCTATCTCTTTTCATATCAATTCCTCACAGATTGTTACTTCAGAATCAAAAATAACTAATGACAAAGCTGATGGAAATACATTATTTGATTAAGTAAAAATGAGACAGATGTTTCAAGAAAACAGAATGTTTAGAATATATTATTTTCAATTCTTTTCGTTACATCCTGAAGAGAAAAAATGCCAGTTTGAAGGCCTAAATACAAACCCGTACAGCAACAAGTAAAAAAAGTAATTTAAAGATAGTCACAACTCCGTCCATTTTTTCCTGCAAAAAATAATACTAAGCTACATAACGTTCTTAAAATAACGTCAAAGAAGCTTGTATTGCCTTCAGCCAAAACTAGGACCTTCAGGAAATAGTCAGCCTTAGTGTAAAAGCAGGCTTGTACCGACCGATTGAGAGATGCAAGATAATAAATGGATGCTAGTGCATTTATAGTAAAATGTGTACAAATATACACCCAATTAAATTGTATGGGTAAACAAATATGTATGTCTCAACGTCATTCGACTATACAAACATTGTGAATATCAAACAGCTGGTTACGACCGAGTAGTATGTTGTAGTTTCAAGTAATGGAAAGAAAAAATGATCCCAGTTTCTTCTCGATAACCAAAAACGTTTACCAATCTCAGACCTTCTTTGCACAAAAAGCTTTCCATTCCACTAGTCGGAATCTTTCTCACAATCCTCTTTACGACAGTTGAATTACAGGAAATTGTCTTGTATAGTTTTATTGCTTGATTATCAAGCCGGCCTGGGAGAGGTTTTATTGCGCCAATTAGGTCGTCACTTTTCCCCCTTACGATAGAAGGTCCCGGTTAAGTGCGTTCGCGTTATATACATGTCAGAAGCATCGACCCCGTTTTTTTATTTATGTGCCTACATGTAAAATAATTAAACATAACATATGCTATACTGTGACGGAATAATCATTCATAATTACCACATTAGGAAAGGCACAAGGTTTGGTGTTTTTCAAACTGCAATTATCTACTTTTCTGTAAGCTGAGTATAAGGAAAGAAGAACTTGCTTATACATTAAGTAACAACACCGGGGAACTTGTTACTCTTCCCATTTTCTCGTTGCTTGGATTTTATTTACGAGGGTTCGCAACAGCAGAGGTTATATAAACAAAAAAAAAGCACATTTGGAAGTATGTCGGGTTGTACAGTGATGAGCGCCGTGTCAAACCGTTGCGGCCAACGACTCCCCGTTTGTTCTTATTTAAAAGATAAGAAAAGAAAATTGATTCTGATGAACAGTGTTAATTTGCTTTTTTGGTGAAAAGATCCGTTTTCACGGAATAAAATTACATCCACATATTAATAAATATCCACATGAGTACGTTTGGAATGAGTTTTACGTTTTATTTACTTTCCAATATACAAATTAACCACCTGAACAATTTTAAAATTCGACCATCATTCTGGATGACTTCAGCTGTTTCATTCATTCAATTAATAAGGTTTTTAGTTGAGATAAAAAATTCAGTGTCACGAGAGGGATTCGAACCCACGATCTTCAGCTAGATACGCCGCTGCTCTACCACTTGAGCTACCGTGACCTCGATCCATTCATCTTCCATCTGTCATAACTTTTTTCCAAAAAGATCTTTTATCTCGTAAAATATTAATTTCAATGTAATTTCAATTACATAAATGGAAAGAGCATTGAAAACCGTGTAAAGAATCATTTGTTTTTATTGCAACCTAACAAAATCCAAAATCACTTAGAACATAAACTTTTACGAGTTTCCTAAATTCGTGTCTCAAGTTTAAGTATGATTTTCTTGTTTCTGTATGGCGCTCACAGAAAATTTGCTGCTACTAATTACCTGTTAATTATAATAAAGGTACGTGTACGTAGAGCCTTAAAATTTAAACCGGAAATTTGAAAGCAGTAAACGTTTATGTTCGTTATTGTATATTGTTTACTTAAGGTGGCAATTGAATGTGATAGGATTTTTAATGCTATTTCTTCTGATGTAATGAAATTTACAGTAAAATTATAGTTTATTAGATACAGCTACTTTTTGGAAAATATTGGAAAAGGTTGAACTAACGCTAAAAGTGAATATCTGGAATACAATCAGACTGAATACTGAATCAGACTTTGAACAATAGGGACTTCTTCGTCTAATTTGATATGTAGTATAACATGCTGAAGTATTGACGTCTCTTCACGGGACATTCTGTATAAATTAAGTCCACTTTAATAAAAAAATGAACGAACTACATCACAAACCGATGGTAGGTATTGACAACTTTTTAGATTCAGAAGGTTTTATTAGAAAAGAAAAAAAAGATAAAATAGTGCCTGAGATCACACGTCAAACTGGATTGCCTACAGGTAAAATTTCCATATTCACGAATCGCATTATCATTTTCCAAAGACGTTTCTCGACAAAGCTTCCGTTTAAGTGCGCCCTGATGAGGAACGAATGCAAAAACAGTGGAACAGAGGCCTGTGAGAAGGGCACAAAAGAGCCGAAGAATTCAAGCCGTCCAACTCCTGAATCAGGACGACCATCCTGGCCGTGACCGGAAACAAAAAGAGGGGAGCGACATCCGTCCTTTGTCTTCGTGAGGAGTTGATGGGTGGCGGCTGCTCGTCTCTCCGTTCGGATTTACATAGCCGGCTTCGTTTGAACCCTTGTCACCGAGTTCATTTGCTTGTTTATCTTCGCCGCCAGGATGATTCCACCTGTCAGAACCAATCGGGAGGGGAAAAACTGCGCGGTTCTGAGCGTAAACCGAAAATTTAACGAGATCTCTCAAGATTAAGTAATGCAAATTCCTATGGAATGACTTTAGAGATATCACGTATATTGTATTACGAAAATAAAAGATGCCTACTGATTGTTATATGTATCTAAGGGGTGTGGTGTTTAGTGACCGTTAGTTAATGATTATTTGGAGATCGTGAGTTGCGGACTGTTGTGACGTAGGTTTAGAAAAACATTTTCTTTATCGTGCTACGTTTCGAACTTTATTGAGATCATCTTCAGGGCCTGGGATTTATAAACATTGATTAAGTTATACTAATACATGTAGGATGTAAAAAAATGAATTTATACGATGCGAGAAATTTTAGACTCAATCAATGTACTCATGCAAAGTGTTTGTTTTCTATGTACATGTTTCATGTGTAGATGTTTTTTCAAATCTTACATGTATTTGGATAACTTAAGCAATGTTTATACATAGAGATAAAAAAGTCAGTGCCACGAGCGGGATTCGAACCCATGATCTTCCTCTAAATACGCCGCTGCTCTACCACTTGAGCTATCGTGACTTCGATCCGCTCGGACACTAACTTCCCATCTCAACCCCCCTTCTGAATTTTCCCTCCTTTTTGCCAATTTTCAAATGTCGTGTAACCTATTTGATTCTCGGCGACAAATGAAATGGCTACGGACAGCTTTAGTGAAGGTATACTTCATTTTAACTTATTAAATTTTTATCTCAACTAAAAACCTTAATTAATTGAAAGATATTAATTCGTCAACGGACCACGAAAACTTGTGAATTTAACAAGATCGAAACGTTGGCCCTATAAAGAAAATGTTTTTCTAAGCCTACGTCACATCAGACCGCATCTCACGATCTCCAAATAATCATTATTTCTAACAGTGACTGTTCAGAAATCGTGAGATGCTGTCTGGTGTGATGTAAGTTTCAGAAAAACATTTTCTTCATCGTGCCAACGTTTCGATCTTTATTCAGAACATCTTCAGGGCGTGGGATTGACAAACATTGTTTAAATTTAACAAATACATGTAGAATGTGGAAAAGAGTGAATTTATACAAGTATTTATCAAAGTATTTCTAATCAGCACACTTTGTATCTAACGAAGATACCTCCACAGTACCAGGAACTGCAAGTCTGAAGATTAGCACACGGTTTGAAACGAGGATCTACAATAACAATCTGATATTTATATTTTTTTCTGTTTCACGCCATTTGTAAAGTGATATAACCGTGGTAGCTCAGTGGTAGGTGTACAACTCTCGACTAGTAGACGCCGCGTGGTCGTGGGTTCGATTCCCATCGTACCCATGGCTCTTTCTTTCACGCTGCTCTTCCCCCAGATTAATTCAGCACATTCTCTGATTTCTCCCTGACTAATATTGAAACATAAAAACGTTAATTTAAAAAAGTTTAGCTCGAAAGTCATAATTTTGGAGAATACTTGAAGGACAAATACACTTTTTGTCCGTAAATTTTAGATTAATTACTGATAGTAACCATCTTATAGACATTAATAAATACTTAACCCGCCAATTTATCACCTTAAAAAAAGTTTAAGCAACTACATTTTTATCTATATTAATTCTATTGTAAGTTCGATTTGATTTCTAGCAAAAGTCACTAAATCATCAGGGTAAAACAAGTTTAAAAAAACATTTTTCATGTTATTAATTATTATTCTCTTCTTATTTTCTGATAAAAAGTGTTTAGAGAATAATATATATCATTGTCAGTGAGGTACCTGCAACAGATATTTTATTTTAATTAATTGATCTAGGGAGGAACCTACTACCAAAGCCAGTTCCTGAAAATGATTACAAACCCTGCGTTTAAGTTATTGACTTATAGCTCTTTAATACAAACGATGGTGGAAAAAATGGGAAGGAAACTCAGCAAACAAAATTAATGGTGCGAGGTCGCCGTTGGAACACAATTCTTGGTGTATAAAGGTGGAGGAAGGTTGATGTATGGGGGTTATGATTCAAGGCCCACCCCCTGATCCCAGGATATTGTTCCGAACAAGATTTACCGCCCCCATCCCACGATGGTATGCCGATGGATGGGGGGGGGGTCCCGGTAAATAAAATCATAGTCCCTTGCCGCCTCCGGACCACCCTCTATATATCTTCTTGGAGAACATCTCACCGATCATTTTGTTATTTCGCCCTTTCCTTTTCATACTTTCACGTCCCATGGTTTCTGAACGATGATTTCTCCGAATGTTTATATTAATTTTATACATGTGAAGTCCTGTGTCGGAAATGCCTTCTAGCTTCGATTTTCCAATCTACCTGTCCGATAACAAAGCTGTGATTTGGTCGTTACCGATCATCTAATTATGCACGCTGTTTTCGTCAATTAGACGAGTTTCGGCATTTCGCCTCCTTTGTTGGTTGGTCCTGTATATTATTTTGGATCATCGTCTTGACCAAAATAAGAAGAATTCAAATCAGAATGGTTGATCAGAACGTGGTCATTAAAAACGTACTTAATGCATCATAACGCATACCCCAAGAGGCCATCTCACGCTTTAAGAAGAACTAAATAGTAACAATATTAACTACAAGTAATGAATGCATATTCTTCAGTGGTTTGTCAGGGGTATAAGCATGGTATTGATAAATAATTTTTATACTTCTCATTTGTCCAAACACATACATTGAAGATGGTGAAATGTCGAGATGCGTCTTGCTGAAAAAACCAGCAATATTGGCAGACCAAAGTGAACAAGTCCAAGGTCATTATCCAACAGACCACATGGAAGAATCTCACAATCACACACCATATGTCTTGGATTTAAATGTTTAATTTTGGTTATTCGGAAATCGTGAGATGTGGTCTGGTGTGATGTAGGTTTCAGAAAAACATTTTCTTTATCGTGCCAACGTTTCGATCTTTATTGAGATCATCTTCAGGGCTCAAAGTGTTTGTTTTCTGCGTAATTGTGCCATTCTTGCGTGTCGTGTGAGTGTGCCAGTGAGATATAGCACTCTCAACTCGACACGCAAGAATGGCACAATTACGCAGAAAACAAACAAAGCCCTGAAGATGATCTCAATAAAGATCGAACGTGGCACGATAAAGAAAATGCTTTTCTGAAACCTACATCACACCAGATCGCATCTCACGATTTCCGAATAATCGTCGACTAACGGTCACTAATCACCACACACGTTTATTTTGGCTTGTAAATCATAAGCATATTGATTAGAGACAGAGTGCAGTTCTCACAACTAATGTCCAAATGTGTTACATAGATACATTGCTCAACAGACCAAATGGAAGAATCTCACAATCTCTTACCATATATCATGGACATAAACATGTTTATTTTTGGCTTATAAATCATAACCATACTGATAAGAGACAGAGTGAAGATCTCAATTCTAATGTCCAAATGTGGTTAGAGTTTATATATAGTTGTTAAGTTTTAATTAAATTGTATAAAAATGGGTTTACTTGAACATATTGATTAATTTTCCTTTTTATGCGACAACTTTCTTTCCAAAAAAAAGAAAGTTTACAAAAGTGGTTATTTTCACTTTGCGTTCTTTACTGCAGAGGTTTGCAGAAGCAGTGATAATTGTAATAATCTTTTAGGAGGAAAGATGTATTTTTCTAATCCACTTCAAAGAAGAAAGAGTCGAAAAATATCGAAAGTTCAGAAATGACGATATTTGACGAGAGCCGTCAAGTTGTGACCCGGCATGTTATATTCATGTGCTCATGTTTAGTTCGGATCAACGGCCGCCTTCGCTGTCAGTCACCCCTCTAGACTTGCCACTCCTCACACTTGTAGACATGACGTCCGTCGACACCTTCGAAGCACGTCGCGGCCCCTCCATTGTCGCGGATAGCTTAATAAAAATAGTAAACGAAGCACGTCTTCCTTTTAACAGCGGACGACAAAGATGGCCGCGTTGCACTCACGAGGACGACGGCGGAATGCTAACAAAAGAAGGATCTCTCAGTGGAGTTTATTTTTTAACTGAAAGCAGCGACGATGCGATACCCCAGCAATGGAATTTTTCTAAACAACAAACTGTGAAGAGCTCCGCACATCTATTAATTTGACTAAGAACTGTTGAACGATTGAGGTCATCTATCAGATTCATTCCTGCCAGGAGAGAATTCCTCAAACTGTCAAACAAGCACAACCTAAATAACGTTTTGTGGACGTATTTATTAGAAATTGAAGAAATGCTTTTAGTTTTTCAAATTTAAATTGGTATTTAATAAAATGTGTGGTTTTAATGATTAGTAGTCATTTCGATTAGAATAAATCTAAGTTAATTATTTTTATATTTTTTACCGAGGATTTTCATCAACGAGGTTATAGGAGCCTCCGAGTCCCGGTGATTTCAATGAAAAGCTCATTTGTCAGGATACTCATTCGAACGCGGGACCTTTACCTTGCCGTAATGAGCGTCGTGTTAACTCTTTAACAGTCGCGGCGGCCAACGCCCCCTAGATCTAAGTTTATAACTATTCAATTCACTAGTTTCGTGGTGCACGGAGAGCTTTAGTGAAGGTATACTTCATTTTAAACTTATTCAATTCTCTAGTTTCGTGGTCCGCTATGTCATTAGTTATTTTTGATTCTGAAGTAACAATCTGTGAGGAATTTATATGAAAAGAGATAACAAACTGCTTATATTTTATGTGCTCTCTGCTTTATTAGTTATATCCAAAATAGAGGCCTTTTTGTAGTTAAAATTATTACCTTAGTAAGAAGGTAGGAATTTCGTCTTCACTTGAAGTGGAATGTTTACAATTAAAAAAATCTTTCATTTTTCCATGAGTCCTGTATTATATTTGGCGTCTGCTTTTACAGGTTCAAAGGAATTACCTGATTCGTTACAAGGTTATTGTATTACAAACGTGTTGTGTGAATTGTGTGTGTGTGTGTGTGTGTGTGTGTGTGTGTGTGTGTGTGTGTGTGTGTGTGTGTGTGTGTGTGTGTGTGNCGGGACCTCGATCCACTCGGACATCAACTTCCTATCTCAACCCCACTATATAAGTTTTCCCTCCTATTGCCATTTTTCAAGTTTTAACAATTTTTCACTTTTCTTAATATTTTCTGTTTAGACTTTGTTCCGTCACGCTGTTAATTTCGAGGTCCCCTCCTCTAAGAAAAAGGAGTTTACCAGCGCGCCCTCTGTTTAAATTCGATTAATCGAAATCTACAGCCACCAGTTGTTTTCAGTGCGTGAAACCTCATAGCCGCATCCCTCAGATTGGTTATATCGGAAATAATATTATTAAAAAATTACTTAATTATTAATAATATTTATTATTAATTAATTATTAAATACGAAATATCCCATGAAATGTTATGCGATAATTTAACTGAACAGTTTCGATCCGTTAGATTTATCTGATAAAGAAATTAGTAATGATAGTATATTAACAGCTAGAAATGATGAAGTAAAAAAGAAATCAATCATCTTATTGTGAAAGGACTACCAAGGGAAATTGTGAGTTGCCAGAGATCATGCTGTCATTAGCTGGTGACAAAGTCTACCTTATCCTTAAGCGACGGTTTGTGCAATGGGACCCGTTTGACAATAAGAAAAAATGATAGGACGATATAACACTGCGAAATATTGATGGGGAATAAAAATGGAGATATTGTGAACATCTCTGAAATATATTTAGACACGTGAGTAGATTCCCAAATGTCTATTCTTTTGAAACTGTTGCAATTTCCAGCCCGTCTAGCATTTGCATTTGCTAAAGAAGTCACAAGGACAAAGTTTTGAGAAAATAGGTTTGATTATAAGTTCAAAGAACAAATATTTACATATGGACAATTATATGTAGCCTTGTCGAGGTGTATGACAAAATTGGGCATTAGGATAGAATGCAAGTTAAAAGAAAAACACATAGAAAATATTGCCGACGAAGCGTTGGAGAAGTGTACAAGTTATTTTTTCTACTAAGCTTGCCAAAAATCTAGAGGGGCGGAAGTTTCTGTGCTTATTTAATTGGTGTTTAATTTAATTGGAGTTGTTCTATTTGATTTATTTAAAATTAAATTTAAAAAAATATAGGATAGACCCAATGCATGTAACACCAGGAATCCCAATAACTGAATTTTAGTCTTTGTTTTTTCTCCTCCATTCCTTCAGGAATTTCGATTATTTTCTCGTTCAATTATTGTTCTTCTTTCCAGTTCGACTCTTCATTATTGCCTTTAGGAAATGGAACTCAAAACAGAAATTCATTAGTTTTCGTGGTCCGCTTGACCAATTAATATATTACAATTAATTAAGGTTTTCAGTTGAGATAAAAAAGTCAATGGCACGAGCGGGATTCGAACCCACGATCTTCGGCTTGATACGCCGCTGCTGTACCACTTGAGCTATCATGACCATTTCATTTGTCGCCGAGATTGATTACAATTGATTACAAATTGATTACACATTTGAAAAATGGCAAAAAGGAGGGAAAATTCTAAAGTTGTGGTTGAGATGGGAAGTTGGTGTCCGAGTGGATCACACGATAGCTCAAGTGGTGGAGAAGCGGCGTATCTAGCCGAAGATCGTGGGTTCGAATCCCGCTCGTGCCATTGACTTTTTTATCTCAACTGAAAACCTTAATTAATTGTAGTTTATAACTACACTAACAATTATTCCCAATTACACGCAATTTTTATTTACAAAGCAGAGGCCGCGAGGGCCCCGCTTGTTTTAGTGAGATGGATACTTTTGTTAAAAGAGAAAACAATTTGGATAAAGTAAGACTTTATTGTCGAATTAATTTTAGGATTTTGCAGTCGTTGAGGAGAACTGTATTTGAAGCATAGTATGAATCATTTACTATTGATCTAAGAACCTGCGATTGGATGTTACGGATATAGGCCTTCGGATGATGTGGGAACTTGAAAAAGATTATGTGAGCCTATTTGGACTGTAGTTTGATCATGACTTATCTGAGTTAATCATAATTTTCTAGACCTGAAAAGATATGTCTCCGCATATGTTCTGAAGCAATTGCCATCCGGTGATAGGATAGTACTGTTGAGTCATCGAGAAAGAAGACTAACACCTAACAAACTATAATTGCCTTTTAGTGGGTTACAGTTTATACTTATCTACACAATTTATTCCAGTCTTGTCCGTTTCTATCACTATCTGTTCGACCTATATTTCGCTCATACATATATATTTACTATTTATTTATCTGTATGTCGATAGAAGTTATGAAAGTCCTTTCCCATTTTTCTTATCCAGTTTATTTTGGGATTTCACAACTATACCAAGCGACCTTTTATGATGTATCTAGTCCGAGTTTTGATTTTTCTTTCCATTTCAACATACATTTTAAATATACTACAAAACGTATTGTTAACATTTCACATTTACATCTCGATGGACTAGGAATATGTTTCAAGTGGCTTCTATTTACATTCTAGAGATCTTGTCACTTGCACCTTTGCACTTTGTGTTGGATGTTTAGTGTTTAGTGAAGTAAAGTAATTAGAAATATTTCTAATTTTGGTATTGAGTCCCTCCTCCCACAACCGCTCCCAACTCGGGCGGGAACGCATTTTCAAAATGTCAATATGAACTGAGAAGCAACCCTTACAATTTGTTGAGGAGTACTTAAAATATGATTCTTGCTCAACCCGCATAGGGTCAGTTATTGGGTCCGCCTTCACTGAAGTTTTTCATCACTGAAGATAGCACAATTCCGAAACGCGTTTGGATAAATCAACATACCCTCAAGTGAAGGCAGACCCAATAAGTGAGTAACCTATGACCCCTAAAATGAGTTCGCCGACACCCAGACCAACACCCAAAAATAAAATGGACCGAGTTGCGGCGCTGAATAAATTATATCAAATTTTGGGCCCAAATAAAACTAGTTAAAAATACTCCCAAGAAATTTAAAGAATTGAAGAATCATCGAGATTGGGAGTCGCCACTCATCACTAAACACTAACCCTAGACACTACTTCACTATTCACTAAACACTAATCGTTCTCCTACATCTAATTACTTGTACATTAAACAAAGTGTAAACAGGTCTTAAGAAATGGAACCGAATTTATTATCGGAATCAAACATTTAAAGTGGATTAGATCATTTTCTTGTCTGCCCCTTTTGGAACTACTCAATCCGTTCATTTCTTGTTCATTAGAGAAAAAGTGTCCTTAAATGAAACAGAATCATTTTTCACTATTTTTATTCTATTTTTACATTCATATTTCACTGCTTTTTTGTGCTTGATAATTTTTCTACTGACCTAATATATACTTACATAGCCAAATTTTTTCCTTGTCTCAGATAATAATTTTCACATTTTTTTCTCACTCTCCAACTAATTTTGAGAGGACCTTTGTTTCAGCTATTGATAAATCACAGACTTTAGCCGGGTCGAACCTTCCGCCCTTTTGAGAGTCCCAAATCAACTGGCGTAATAAGCCTCCAGCTGTGAGGTCCTTTACCATCGGCAAGTTCAAGCGGATCCGGGTGCCTATAAAAGTGGGTCTGGCATGGTATAAAACGGACAAGCTTCCCTTAAAGGCGGCTAATTCCCCTTCAAAACACGTCCTGCAGTAAATCAAACCGGTGACCCATCAGGTCTTTTGACAGGGTGTGTAAACATAGCGCCGCCATTGTGGGACCCTAAGGAGGCGGTGGAGCCTTTGTCCGCCGTGCCGGCGTGTCCAATGCTCCTTGGCCAGGTGGTGCCGTCGACACAATTTTTCACCTTTTCATCTCTCTCTCTGGCGATAAATTAGCCGGATGAATCGGACCCCTTGACAATTAAATGGGACATCACCATTCTCATGTATGAATGTCGGGTTAGACGGTAGGAATTCTTGCAGAGTGGTTGACGAAGCAGAAAAATTTTCAATCACAACCGACATTTCTGAATAACATAATAGGTTACAAGAAAATTTCGAGAAAAGAAGATTTTTCTTTTGTTAATGTCGGACAAAGCCAAACTTATGTCAACTGATGAAAACAAAATAAAGTGCCTCTCCCCTATGTGTTCACTGTAGCTGATCATGTATTATGGCTATTTAGGGTTATTCCAGTAGTATGCCCGCCGTTTTCTCGATTAACGTTCTTTTTTTTATAACATTGTTATCGATAAAAGCCAAACCATGCTTTGATTTAAAAAAAAAGTTTTAAAACCTTAAAACTTGTTCCATTTGATTGTAAATTGTTTAATATTTTCTAATTGGCAGTTTCTTTATCGAATCTTGGATGTGCTGATGATATCATGTCTGTACGTTTTTTACCAACCTAAATATAATTTTTTTTTTATTATAAAGCAAAATGTCAATAAACCAAAGTTTCCAAGCTCAAAAAGGAAAAAAATATCTACATACAGAGCTAGTGGAATAATTTAGAAGAGAGAAAGAGAGATATAAGTAGAAAAAAAGGTTCATCATACTTTTATTTTATTATCAATGGCGACATTTGAAAAATGGCAAAAAGGAGGGAAAATTCAAAAGGTGCGGTTGAGATGGGAAGTTGGTGTCCGAGTGGATCGAGGTCACGATAGCTCAAGTGGTAGAGCAGCGGCGTATCAAGCCTAAGATCGTGGGTTCGAATCCCTCTCGTGCCATTGACTTTTTTATCTCAACTAAAAACCTTAATTAATTATAATTATTATTAATGTAACAGTCGTATATATTGAATTAAATATTCTTTTTATCAAAAGTGTTGGTTGAGATGAAAAAGTTACTATCAAGAGCGGGATTCGAACCTACGACCTTCAACTATGTATTTATTCACTTATTTTATTACTTAAAAATGTAATTATTTTATTCTATTTTCACGTTTGAGATCCATATAATAGATAATAAAAATATATTCATCTGAAATGAAGCCTACAGCTCTTTTTTTCGTAAGTAAATAAAATATGTGAAAAATGAACCACTATTGTTACAAGGTAAGGCCAGATTTATACTTAATCATCTCGGATCCTTCTTGTTCTCCCGTTATTGTTAGTTTTGGACTAGATTAGTTGATATCTTTGTACAGATGCTGCACGGACAATGGCTAAGTTTTAAGCACTCGTCACTTATATACAACCTATATGACTCCATCAACTCATTAACACATAAATATTGTTACTTTCAATACTAAAATGCGGTTTGTTTTCAATTTTTTTTATTACTACCTGTATTAATAAAATATACATCTCGTAATTTGAGGTTATTTACATATTTACATTTATGAATTGTATTTCATGTCTTAAGGGGAGTCGCCAACCATTGGTGGTCTCCCAGTTTTGTGCAAGGTTAATCCTTGATGAGGAGGTCACGAAGCCATCTCAGCTTTACTCGGTGGACAGGATTGTAGGGGTGGATTATGTTGGATTTGGATTGGGCTAGTGTGTTAAAATACTGTATTGCTTGTATATCGTAAGGTTTAGCTAGCAGGAAAGGGTTATAGGGGTGGATTATGTTGGACATGGATTGGGCTAGTTGGTTGGGGTGTGTGAGTTTGTAGTGGAACTGGGTGGGGTTTAATTTATTTACAAAGGGTATTTTGAGGTCATTATGGATGGTGGCGTTGGAGACGATAACTATAATTCTAAGGACTTTGGATTGGAAGGATTGAATTTTGCATGTTGGTAGGTTTAGCTGTACCCCACAGTTCTAATCCGTATGTCCAAATCGCTAGTGTTCTGTACAGTGTTAGTTTGTTTTTTATCTATCTTTGAAGACTGCAAAATGCCGAAGCATACATATCAGACACCAAAAAGCTGACCAGAAGATAACTAAGTCAAATTATATTCTTTTCTTTACAATCTACAGTTTAGAAAAAACTATACACCGTAACCCAAATGGCGGATGGTAGGAATTTTTGCGTGACTTCGACGAGACATACGGCGTTAGATCGGGAAGAGGCGATAAGCCTTTTCCCCCATTTTTTCGTCTTTTAATGATAGGCTCTGCTAAGTGTAGTTTAGGCAGTTTATTGCTGCGGCGTGGAAAAGGGGATGTGTTTTCTTAGACAGTGCATCAGTTCATGTCTCACAAACGGACAAGTCCCTCGCGTGACTTCAACAACTCCTACTTAAACCGTGTTTTCCATATCTTGATCTCTCTCCCACCTTCTATCCTTATGAAATACAATCAAGGTGAAAAATATTTTACGTTTTTCTGAAAGTTAAATTACTTTGGAGATTGCGGAGGAAGCTACATTAAGATTTCCTATTTATTTTTTAAAATAGTACTTCCATACCTAGATCTCTCTCCCACCTATACAGTAAAATAGTACTAGAAGAAATAAATAAAAAAGGCTACAGTATGCCGTATGTGCCGTATGCAAAAAGAAACCTTCAATCAGGTCAAATTATGTTTATTTTTGTTCTAGTGGCATTGATTTTTATAATTTGAAAAAAAAAGAACTTTTATTTTTTCTAGTTACTCATCAACCGAGATCTACCTCTGCATTGTACAATGATGAGTATCTTGCCATTTGAAATAGTTAAATACCCGTCGTATAATAAAAATAAATGTAATATTCATTGACCTATTAAATTAATGATTATTTAAAGATCGTGGGTGCGGTCTGGTATGACGTAGGTTAGAAAAACCTTTTCTCTATGACGCCAACGTTTCTATCTTTTATAATTGATTAAGGTGTTTTGTTGAGATAAAAAAGTCAATGGCACGAGCGGGATTCGAACCCACGATCTTCGGCTTGATACGACGCTGCTCTACCACTTGAGCTATCGTGACCTCGATCCACTCGGACACCAACTTCCCATCTCAACCGCACCTTTTGAATTTTCCCTCCTTTTTGCCATTTTTCAATGAAGTATACTTCACTAAAGCTCTCCGTGGCCATTTCATTTGTCGCCGAGAATCCAATCTGATTGCACGACATTTGACCACCATTGCTGTCACCATTGCTTCAATAATGGTTCAATTAAGCCTTCCAGGTTCCAGCCAATCAGCTTGCTGCACCTCTGTATTTAACCAGGAGCTCATCTTCTTATTGCAGATTCGTCGACGAGGTCTCAAACTTCTCTCACTAATGCAGCAAGTCGTCAGCACTCACAGTTTAGCAACAGGGGCACTCACAGTTTCAACTTTCGCACTTTCAACAGCCGATATGTCTGCCTGCTACCTGAGGCCGTTCGCTCTCTACCAACTGTCGCTACAACAACATCCGGCTCATCGAGATCAATCCACAGACTCCGACCATTCGTACCGCTCATAATACCGGCCCCTCTCAGGGCCACCATAAATCCCGGTTTCTAATTTCAGAAAGAATAGCTGTGTTATCATCAAATGTAGATGTAAATTTTGGAAGATTTGTAGGGATATTATAAGTGTAAATTGAGCATGGGAGAGTACCTAAGACACTTCCTTGGCAAACACCAGCGTTAATCGGGAAGATGTGAGAGAGTGTACATCTCCCTCAAACCTTAAATAGCTGTCCATCATGCCATACATTAACAAATGCTTCCCCGCCGTTATGGAATATCTCGGCTCAGCATTCTTTAAAACAGAATTCGGTCAATCGGACCACGAACCCCAATGAATTCTTTAAAACGCCTACTACACGCTTATACTTCCGGGCAGTGGATGCCGAACGGAAATCTTGATAGTTGAGGATTATGTTCATGTTCCGGGGTTGTAGAACAGGATGAAGGTACGAAAGTGAAGGGCTTTGTTTGCTTTAGAAATTAGTTCGAACCAAAGAGCAAGAAAACAGGTGGAACGGAGTTTAGTTTAAATAAATTAGAAAGAATAGATCTTTGTTAAGAATGAATTTATTACCTGTGAGGTTATGTGGCCGAATCCGGGAGATCTTATAGAAGAGGGATGGCAATTAATTTAAAATTATTTATTATTTTAGTTTAGGTTCATATTCATTGGATAAAAAGAAATTTATTTTATTTATCACGCCGAACATGTTATTGGCAGTTTTTCTAACTGTAACATAAAAAGATGGAACCGTGTTGTATATAATTTTATTTTCAATTATACTGATGTCAACGTGCAAATAGCAATATAGTAATGTTTCTATCCGTTATTGATATAGATGTTAAGTTAAATGTGGGTTACCAGGGAGGATTTGGCCGTTCGATTAAAGAGGAAAAATAAATTAGAATAAATTACTGGAGAGAGGTAGTGGGAGATAAAAAAAGGCAGAACTGATTGAACATAAATTACTTCACCCACTTCCCCAACAACAATAACAAGCTCCAGTTTATCGCTTCACCTTTTGACGACAATTTATTGCAGGCCGTTTTTATTGTATTGCAGAGACAACAAAGGGAGCATAAATGTCCGGTTGAAATGTAAATTATTCCCTAGCATATTTAGTCAGGGAGGGCCTTTTGAATTCGGTACCGCCGACCTCCGGTGAGGCTGACAACATATAATTCAATCGTTTGTTTTTAAGCCGGCTTTAATTCAAGACGGAAGCCTTTTAGAGGCTTAACCGTTTTCCGAAATGCGAGGCCCCTTTTCCGGCTTTTGATCCCTCATGAATCATTGCCCGACTGGAGAAAGAATAAAAACTGAAATTGAAGAACGATCCACGTTGGAAAATGTAAATAAATATCTGAGCTACGGCCTCTGTCCCAATGGGAATGCCTTGTTTTCAGTCAAGGTTGTTGTAATTGTGCTTGTAGATTATCTCGAATCGTGAACACTTACTACGAGGAACACGATTATAATAAATTACAACGGCAGTAACTCTTATTTCTTAAAGATTTATGAACCGCCACAATCCTTGACAGAAAAAACGAAACGCAATTATTGTCGTAATGTAACAACCTCAACGGTAGTACATTCCCTTTCTAGCACCGTTTCATTTGCCTTCGTTAAAAATTATGCTTATCTTGACATCATGTTGTTTTTGCACAGAAAAGGCATAAATCAATCAGTGCCGGAACACTACTTGTTACGGTCTGAAAGGCGAGTTGTGGTTGCTCGCCATCATCAGTTGTCACGTACTACACCATGACAACACACAAACGAAACGACCAACCTTCGTTCTTCACTTCTCAGAACTAAAAAGGCCAAAAAAAGACTTCTTGAATATGATAGAACATTTAGCATATACAAAGTATATTTGTGTCTTAACAGCATAATAACACATTTAACACAATGCAACATCAAGTGAAATTTTGTTATATAACAATGAAGTATGCTTTAGAAATATAGCTTCTTATATAATTTATAGCAAAAATGACGTTGCCATGGTAGTTATGTTAAACATTAATTCGAACTTACACTTCCTTTTTCACTTCAACCAATACCCTAGATTAAAATTACAATTAATTAAAATAATTAACACCGCCAATTATGACTACTAAATAAGTTTTTAACTTTAGCCATTCTGGTGCGGTTTCTTATCTTCATCAATGATGTAAGTCTATGGTCGGAAAGCCCAAAATGACCGGAAACGACAACTACAAGTAACTACAAGTTTATCACGTCTTTCAGGTGTTCAGATTTAAATTCAAGGCTATACGTATAGTATTTAAAGTATTTTTATTAGAAAAATAAATTTCTATCCCTACTTCCTTCCCCACTCTTTCAAAAACAAACATAAATAAAAAAATTATATCTCACTAACACTCTCAACACGACACACACAATAGTGACATGATAACAAAGAAAACACACACTTCGAGTGAGTACAAATACTCTGATTAAACCTAAAATTTCTATATTGTGTACATCATTGAATAAATTAATATCTTATANTATATATATTTGTATAATTAAACAATTTTTATCAATTCGAGGCCCTGAAGATGATCTCAATAAAGATCGAAACGTTGGTATCATAAAGAAAGATTTTTGTAACCTACGTTACACCCGACCGCATCCCATGATCAATAAATAATCAAGACAACATGTTAACACATTAACCCACATGAGAGTCTCGCGTATATTTGTATCTTAATAGTACGATACCACATTTGACACCATACAATGTACCCTCATACACTTACACCCTCATGAATACTTTACACTGAAAGTTATGACAAATATTAACTATTCTTTGGTTTAACTTAAAAATATTTGTTTAACTTCCATTAACTGTAGTGTTACACCAGTGGTCAGATTAAACCGTACCTTTTTAAATATGTAGTTTGGTCATTCGTTCCCAATCTTGCTCAAAGTCCTGAGAAGGACATGAGAATCTTTTAAGCACGGGATCGTTTCTCAAGAAGGGAGGCGACTCGCTTCCGTCTACGGAGGATTGTGCAATACCGTAGATTTTCACGTAGAGCCTTAAAAAAGGCTCTTCGCCCTAGCGCTGTAGTTTGGTCAGTGAAAACGCCATTACTGTCGTAATGTTAGTACTTTTCTAGCACCATTCATTTGTCCTTTTTAAAAATTTCGATTTCCCGCCATCATCACTGGTCACCTTCCACTGAACGACACAAAGAAATGCTGGCATTGCTCTGATAGGACAAAGAATGAAAAACGTTCAGAATCAAGTTCATCACTCCTCAGTCTTCAAGAATTAAATTCAAGCCTTCCTAACTTGTTAGCACGTTTAGAAATTAAATTAAAATCTTTCGTATAATCGTATCTTAATAGCACAAGTTTCGTAAATATCCTAATTGACATATAACGGCAACTTGTATTTGTCCGTCTTTTTCCCCCTTAGCAATTAACGTTAAAAAACGTGAAACTTCGATTAATGTTCAAAAATATATACAAATCAAGTTATATTACAAGAGGGTGGAATTTCTTGCCTGTCAGGGTATAAAACGTCCCATAATCAACTATGACTGGCTAACAGATAACGCACTGACCAAACCGGTGGATCTAAAGGGCTAAAATTTCGACAGTGCATTCCCATGATAATGTGACATGATCAATGACCTGTATAGCCGTTCAGAAAGGATTTGTTCAAATTCCATCCTTAATGGGATCTTATTGATGTTTTTTTACAATGTAAAGACCGAAGTGAACTGAAGGAGAGAAGAATTTGAGAAACTCATTCTGCATCGCATTAGGAAGGTACATTAAAACAGAATGGACAAAGTCCCGAGTAAAAGCTAGTTGCATTATGAAACATTGAAATAATTTTGGCGAAAAAGTGGCAGAGGTCCTGGTTTGTTTTCGTCTAGAAGCATGAGTAAACAGTAGGGGTATTCACGATCGTTGTGTTAACCCTGTTTACTCTGTTAGGTCTTGTTAGATCGAAAAAAATGATGACGTAGATTTGTGAGAATCGGCTAGTTAACATTGCTCGATCTAACAGGCCAGGGCCAATGTTAGGTCGAAAATGTAATCAAATTGCTATCCGTTAGGGTGTAGGTAACCAACATGGCCTCCATGAATTTAACAGCTGTTTTTTTGTTTACATGTATTTTTATTCTCAAATACGCATTTAAATCATACCAATTTCTTTTGTTAATTTCTGACCTGTCCTTATACTCTCGTTCATAATAAATACATCCCATATTCTATAAAGTTGTAGGCTGTTAGACGTTATGATACAAGTTAGGTATGCAGGCACGAATTGAAGCGTGTCATTTGTTAGTACTTTTCGAGTGCATAGATAGCATTTTGAATGAAAAAGTTGATTAATTTCCTTTTTTACTAACTTACAATTTAACACAAAACAAAACCATAACAAACAACAACAAGCCTTCAAGAACTGTTATAGCTGTATTTTTGGTTCTACCAATCGCATTTTTGAAAAATTAACGTTTAACATGGTAAGAAAAGAAGGGGGCGTTCGCGGTCTTAGCGGACATTTCTCTATTCGAGTAACACGAGTTAAGATCTTACAAACATCGTGAAAAACCATTGTATTGTACTCGCAGTTTTACATTTCGCTTTCTCACCATCATCAGTGGTCATTCGCAGATGATATGCGTAAATGAATGAGCAGAATTAACACCATACAATGGTCGCTTGAATACCCTAATTTTATCATGGAACGATGAAATAGAGTTTAAAATTATAACTATGTCTATCATTTATAGCAAAATGGATGATTACGCAAACAAAGTTAATATTTGCCAAATAACAACTTTTCTTTTTCGAATTCTCGCCATCGTCAGTCGTCACTAACCAATTCTACACATAATATACGCACCATAGAAGATGGCGTGAAGCCAGATTGAATGACTGGTCAAAACGGCAATACTACACAGGAATGACTAAGCTACAGGTACTGCCTACCAACAGGTACTAACCCTTATGTTCAAATAGTGCATTTAAATAAATAAATAAATTGAAAGATCACGGTTTATACAATTACAGGATTTTCTCATTGATCTTGAGTGGTTCAATGATATTTTTAAAAGTTTATTTTTCATATCAAGATAATCGATGACCAACTTTTCCACAATTGGGGAACACACGTGTTTGCTAATGATCGATGGGCTTTTTTTTTTTATTTACGTTACTGAGATGTTAATCATAAGGGTTCGAAAAAGGATTTATACATCTAGTTAGATTTATCTAGACGTTGGTTTACACACTAGGGATAGAGGTCACTCGGTCAATTTCGTTTTGCAGAGGAAGGACAACTGTTACGAATTTATCACTTCCTTTGTTCCTCCACGGGGGATGAAAATACATCTCGAGATATAAAAAGCACTGGGCGGAATGATAAAGTGGTCTTGCTCAAGGACCTCTGTGGGAGTCTAGAGACCATTAAAGTGGACATGCACATTAGTCAGCCGGGCCTCGATTTATGCCCCGGGGCCCCTCCCAGGGGTTCCACAGTAATTGAGATTAAATCATGCCACCCGCCCCATTTAAATATTTGATGAATAGGGTGCGAACCAAAGCGGTGCCTTAACATCAGAGAAACAGACGGAGTGATTTGTTGGCCATAAAAATATTAGACAGACAAGGCTTCAAGACGACCTCCCGTCCCGCCTTTACACGGTTATAATGAACAGTCGAGAAAGTAGATATATATTAGTTTTCAATTAATTACCAACTGGCTCAATAGTTTTTCAATCTTAGGGCGATAAACAAATCTTAAGGTATAGTTAGTTTCTCCAGATACATAACCCTATATTACAAAACAACTCTAAAATTGAGCCCAAGATTATTTTACACTGTTCACACAATAAAATTGATAGATTTAATCTACAAAAAAAATTCTAGAGCGAGGATTATGGCTTCATAAATAAATTAAGGTTTTCATAGTAAGTTGTGTCTAAACTTAAGATTACAATTACATATTATAAAAATACAATATTACAAATTAGATTATTATTAGGTTTACCTCCTTATAATAATTATATTTGATATAAAACTTGTCAGTTTTAAGAAACATCTGTTATCATGTAAGGGTGGATGGGAAATAAACTCACTCAGTGCAGGGTGTACTGTGCTGAAGTAAAAAATATTATTTCAACGCTAAACTAATGAAAGCAGTATTTCATTCAAAAGTCCTAAGTATATTTTGTCTTTTAAATATTCTTCTAACAAAATATTAAACACAAAAGGTGTGTTTCTTAATAACCTGTTGTCTCATAATTTGTTGAAGTCGTGAGAAGAGGTCAAGAATGAAGTAGATTAGAAACACGCCTTTTTCAATTTTTTTGGCGTTGTTTCGACCGTTATTCGGGTCCTCTTCAGGGCCTGGGTAAATTACAAAACATACTACATGAAATACGCCAAATATATATAGCTACATCTTAAATTGCATTTTTTTCCAATCGACATACGTTTTGTAATTTTCCCAGGCTCTGAAGATGACCCAAATAAAGGTCGAAACGAAACCAAAAAAAAAAAATGAAAAAGTGTTTTTCTAAACTACCACATTCTTGACCTCACGACTTCAAAAAATTGTACAAAAATATAAAATAACCCACTAAATCTGTTTTATCACATAATGATAAATTATGTTACGTCGTTTAATGCATATCATTGGGAAAATATTGGCCAATAGAAAGTGTGGTGATTAGTGACCGTTAGTCGATGATTATTCAGAAATCGTGAGATGCGGTCTGGTGTGATGTAGGTTTCAGAAAAACATTTTCTTTATCGTGCCAACGTTTCGATTTTTATTGAGATCATCTTCAAGGCCTGGGAAAGAAAAAAAAATATATATATTATTTTATATATATATATATTTGTTTTTTCTTTCCCAGGCCCTGAAGATGATCTCAATAAAGATCGAACGTTGGCACGATAAAGAAAATGTTTTTCTGAAACCTACATCACAACAGACCGCATCTCACGATTTCTGAATAATCATTGGTCAATAGTAACATTTGAAACACTAGCGCTTTTGAAAAAGAAAGGAATTCCATTTTCAACCACTGACCCTCACTAGTTTCAATTTTAGCATAAACAAGATTTCTGAAGACATAAAATACTAACTATTATGTTGCAAAACACTGACCGGCCACTGAAGGTGAACAGACGCGTCTGATAAATCAACGGCACCACAATGAAGATGATCTCAATAAAGATCGAAATGTTGGCACGATAAAGAAAATTTTTTATAAAACCTATGTCACACCAGACCGCATCTCACGATCTCCAAATAATCATTAACTAACGGTCACTAAACGCCACACAAAATAAAAAATATTTTTATACATATGGGCCTAAAAGCAACACAATAAAGATTGTCTATAGTAAAAACTAAAAAGGAAGAAAATTGTATGATTTATTAATAGTTTGGTCGTTTTCGAATAATTTGGTAGGAGTCTACCCTCGCTTTCTTTTGCGAGACGCGTTTCTTATTCTCGTCCTCTTCGACTGTGGTTTTATATTATTTTTCGTTTTACTTTCCCCTTTGATCTCTAAATATAGATATCGAAAAGACCCAATTAAGAAAAAAAATAAAGCATATACTCAGCACTTAACATTGTGAAAAGCTGGAACGCGACTAAAGTACATGCTCATCGCCCTAAAGACCCCAATAGGAAAGGCTGCAATCATCATTATTATTATATGTATTGGGTTGTCCGGAAAATAATGCAGGATTTTGGTATTAAACAAAAAAAAAGAAACTAGTTACTTTAAAGCAATGTTCTTTAATCAAAATANTAATCCTGTAAACGTAAACAGAATATTTTATATAGATTTTTTTTAATGAAAACTTAAAATCCTGCATTATTTTCCGGACAACCCAATACTAATCTTGGCCATTGAGAATATTATATAAAAACAATATACAAAACAATTTTTAATTTGTCGTGCATAATTACTTTTAAAGAATTTATATTTATGTTATTTAGTAATGATTGATATGTGAAACTTGTCTGCTTACTTAAAATTGAACAGGATGGTCGAAAAAAATTTCACCTTGTTCTATAACGTCAAACTTCTCTTTTCTAGAGTCGGCGAAAGCCCCGTACTTTGGCCCCCGCGGGCTACGTGACTTAAATAAACACTAATTCCACCACTCGTGTTTAACAATGATAAAAGTTATTACCAGACCGAAAATTACAGGAGGAGGTAATGACGGGTTGCTGTGGGATTTGTGGTTAAGTCCCTCCGAAGGAAAAGGGAGACGTGTGATTAAGTGTGTATCACATAGTCGGACAGACCTACAATTAACCGGAACAGTTTCGTGTCAGCCTGATTAATTTAGTTGGCCTGACAAGCTGGAAAATGAAAACTTTTCTCCCATTATCATGTCACCTGTCAAGGAAGAATGGAAGGCGCAATTAAAACTAAACAGGTACAAATTAATTATAAAGGGGGGCCTCCATATAAAGCGACGGCTGTGTTGAAGAAGTTGTTGTGAGCCGACTTGACGTGAAAAGGTTTAATGTTGTTCTCCTGTTGATTTCCGTCCAGTAACCGACTCGCCACATCAACATTTCCATCCTTATATCTCGACACTATTCTATAATTTTTTTAAACATATATTTACCTATTGTTTCGTTAAATTCCAAGTAAACGGTTGACATGTGTTAAGAGAAGGTCGCTGTTACAAAAAAGACTTTCTCCCGCCGTCTTACTTTCTCAATTATTTAAATTAAATGCTAAACTAAAACTAATACGGGATTCCAAAATTTCTAATTTAAAAAATCACGTTAGGGCAAAAAAGCTTATATTTGGCATAACTTAACATGTCTGCTTAACCAAGTTTGCTAAAAATATACAGTTATATTTTTCAACGTTATTAATGTTCTAAATTCAATTAGGGTATTCACGCCATCGCACGTTGTGTTAAATGTGTTATTGTGCTATCAAGGCAGTGCTATAACGTCAAACTTCTCTTTTCTAGAGTCGGCGAAAGCCCCGTACTTTGGTCCCCGCGGGCTACGTAACTTAAATAAACACTAATTCCACCACTCGTGTTTAACAATGATAAAAGTTATGTATGATTACTATATGCTAAATGTTGTAACATGTGAGAACTCATGAGATTTGGGTGATGCACTTGTAGTTTGGTCATTTCTGTTATGTGTTGTGGTACGGCATGTGACATCTGATGATGACGAGAAACAAAAAAAACGCCTTCCATACCATAACAAATGCTACAAAGATGATTGTTATTTTACGCGAAATGTTCTATGTTCAGTAGTCTTGAGATTTTCTGAGGAGTGATGAACTTGTAATTTGGTCGTTGGAGATTATTTTGGGCTGTAAGACTTGATTCGGCATTTCGTTTGTGTGTTTCAGTATTGGTATAATTTCCAACTGATCTAGGAGAGGTAACGTAACAGGAATGTTAATATTTGACATTATATAATCTATTAATAGTATCAAGCAGCCATTGTATCGTGTTAAATGTGTTAATGTGCTATTAACGTCGTACGAATATGGGTGAGATTTTATACGCTAAATATTGGTCGTTTCCGACTTGATCAGCGGTCACCCAAAACTGTAACACATAAGAAATGTTGAAAAGCATTCTGATATATTAAAATTATCCAAAACGACACTCGAAGTTTTGATCTGTCAGACCCATTTCCGCATTTCGTTTGTGAATGACCATGTTGATGGCAAGAAACCGAAACGTAAATAGCGAGTGTGCCATTGTTTTATTTATATCTCAGAAAGTTTGACATTTTTCCTTCAGGTCTGATTAGTCATGCACTTATAGTTTGGTCTTTCATTTATACGGTGTAGGGAAGGCGACCACTGATGATGTCGAGAAACCAAATTCGCTTTCCAGGCCGTAACAGCGAGTGAAGTTCGATCTTTCGGATCATTTCGGTCTATATGTAATCTTTAACAAATTAAAACGAAATGGTGTTAGAAAGGAAATGTTCAACCATTTAGGTTGTTTCATTCAATAATAATTGCGATTCGACCAAAGTACAGATTCAGGAAGGTTATTTTTTTAAGTAATTTGTGTGTATATGTTTTTGAAGTTAATAATATTCAAACGATCATTTTTTATACTAAAGATAAGTAAACATTTAATTAGTGTAAAATTTCTGTTTATCTTTTTTTATTGCGTAAATTTTATAAAACAACATTGCAAAAATACTAGTATTATTCTTAAATCAAATTATTAACAACAAACACGTGGTAACCAACTAAAAGCCTCATAAGTCTGACAAAATAGCACGTTGATTCGACTTTTAGCTAGAACGTGCTAGTGTTAGGTTTCTGAAATTCCGGAATTTTCATCAGAAAAAGTTAATGAAATTTTAGAATCGAGCAAAAGGTTTTGTAAATTTGAATTTTTCCCTTACGATGAGATTGAGAATATGTAATATTTCTTTGCAGTTTGACCAAAATTTAATGAAAAAATAAATTTAATAAAAAAATTAAGTACTTTTATCAACAACTTTTGGCGCGATAAAATTCGATATTGATTTTAATTGAGAATAATTTCATGGGTTAGTGATAAAGAATAATTAGGAATTAGAAAATGTGTTAAACAATTAATAATGTATTTTTATTTCAATAGTATAGCTGGCAAAGCACGTTAATTACACTTTATAAGCTGCCTCTCTTTCAGTGTATCTTATCCCATAAGTTTTTGTACTTACTGTACAAAACCATATCAAATTATTAGGAACCTTTGAGTATAAAAATTCAAGTCAAAATATAACGGATGTACATTTGTTAGGTATAAATAGGCTAATCTAAAAAAAGAAGATTTTAAATTATTATTCAGAAATCGTGAGATGCGGACTGGTGTACCACTTTTGCATTGCATAAATTCGCTTTTCTCCACATCCTACAAATATTTGTTAAATTTAAACAATGTTTGTAAATCCCAGGCCATGAAGATGATCTCAATAAAGATCGAAACGTTGGCACGATAAAGAAAATGTTTTTCTGAAACCTACATCACACCAGACCGCATCTCACGATTTCTGAATAATCATAGACTAACGGTCACTAATCACCACACATTTCTATTGACCAATATTTTCCCAATGATATGCATCAAACGATGTAACATAATTTATCATTATGTGATAAAAGAGATTTAGTGGGTTGTTTTATATTTTTGAATAATTTTTTGAAGTCGTGAAGTCAAGAATGTGGTAGTTTAGAAAAAGACATTTTCATTTCTTTTTTTTTTCACTACTCACAACACACATTGTAAATTATTGCCACTTCAGTGCGTTTCATTATATTTCTAGTTATGTATACCTATGATTACATTGTAGTTACATGTATTATACGATGATTCTTTATAAAAAGCAAATTTGATGTTGTCAACAAAAACGAACGAAGTACAACAATAAACAACCTTATTGTTTGTACAGCAAAAATATTTTCTTTAAATGTTTTTTATGTAATAATAGATGTTATCAATTAATATCTCCTCAAACAAAACGAAATTTTTAATATTTATTTTATGTTGTTCTGTACACATTCCCACTGTGATTGTATGTTTGTCATCAATCTATAAAAAAAAACATAGTTCTATTTATCTTTTTAATATGCGCATAAAAGGACAAAGTTTTCGTAATAAATTTTTCCAAGGGTAAATTTATTTGTAAAAATAATGGGCCGGAATTGAGGACAGGCTTTTATAGTTGTGCCTACCTTATAATTTAACTGTTTTGAAACACCCTCTTGGGGCTAGGCCACTTTTCCCATAGGATCGTAATATCAATTCGTAACGACCGCTTCCATCAAGGTATTCACGGTAATAAGTAGGATCCGAGGTGCTACTAAATTACCGCGATAAGACATCTCGAAAAGCACAGTTAACAGGTCGGGCATTATGTTAATAAGAAGGTCTTCCGGACATCTTACCTTCGGAGACTGCTGTAATTTTGTTTTCGTGTGGATCTTGTCTTGATTAACAGGTTTTTTTTATAAAGCAATAGGACCAATTGGTGTAATTTGATATCCGTCCTAATTCAATTTGGACAGAAGCGACGTTTTTTGTATTAAGAGTCGGTTCTTTGTAAACGCAGATGCCCCTACATATAAATGAGAGATATGTTAATGCTGACGTCCAGATCCAGAGTTTTAGTTATAAGTGCCTGAAAATTGAAGGGTACAGGGCAATTTGCAATCATGAATATTAATCACTCTCTGCTCCTTGCCAGTGAAATTAAGAGTTATGAGTGCAGATGTTAATAATTTTCCGACGTAAGAACAGTTAACTTTTCAGCAACAAGACGGTTAAAACAAGTTTATCAAATGTGTTTTTGTTGCAGAAGAATGATTATAGAATTAAATAAAGCACTGGAATTCAGGGAAATAGACAAAACTATCAGTTCATGAGTCAAAAACGGTGCAAAGTTACCTGCTCATGTTAATATACGGATTACCGCCTAACTTGTTTCAGATGTAAGAATTCGATAGAATGTTGCTGCTCGACACGACACGCAAGAATGGCACAATTACACAGAAGACAAACACTTTGAGCCCTGAAGATGATCTCAATAAAAATCGAAACGTTGGAACGATAAAGAAAATGTTTTTCTGAAACCTACGTCACACCAGACCGCTTCTCACGATTTCTAAATAAATATTGATTAACGGTCACTACTCACCACACATTTTTACACGAGAAGAACGAAGAACATGGGATTCTATGAACAAATTGCAACTACGTATGGACACGAAGCTAAAAGTATACTGAAGGACATCGCCAACAATGAGCAGAAACTCGCATCGGCTCTCAATTAGAGAACTTTTTTGCTGAAATGCAGACAACACAAGGTATTTCCTACTCACATAAAACACAATTTTAACTTTACAAATGCCACACTAACACAGCCAAACACCAGAATTAACGACATACATAAAGCAACAATAACTTTCAAACGAAACATTTTAAACAGAATTCTACAGACATTTTAAAAGAATTTTACACACATCAAAAAGATGCATTCAACGTCCACTTCGACAAAATCAAAAACAAACATCAAAAAATTAAATAACTTAATCAACAAACAAACATCTGTTAACACAAATAAATGGTTTCTAAACCTAACCAAAACTACACCAGACCGCATCTCACGATTTCTAAATAAATATCGATTAACGGTCACTAATCATCACACATAATTGAAAGCTGTTTTTTCGTCAATCGGACCACGAAATCTTATGAATCTAACATCTAACATTGGTGGCGATTCTTACAAGTCTATGTCATCATTTTCTCGATGTAACAGGACTTAAGAGAGTTTACAGGGTTAACACAAAAATCGTGAATACCCCTAATATTTTGAATAATAAATAATATTTCTGGAAACAATCTGTAGAAAGATTATTCTCGAAAATTGAAAATTTGTTGGACAGCTTGGGAAATTATTTTTATTTAATTAGTGATTTGTTTATTAATTGTTATTTTCAATTTTTATGCAAAAACGGATGAGAAGAAAAATTGGGAATAGAAATTACGTTTTGAAAGGATCGATATTTCAAAGTGTCAATACATAGTTTCCATACTCCTGAATTCTAGAATATAGTTTTTTGAGTGTGTAGTGTTTAGTTAATGATCGTTATTTGGAAATAGTGAGATGCGGTCTGGTGTGACGTAGGTTTCGATCTTTATTAAGTTCAACTTTAGGGCGAACCTTTATTCAATAAATCAAGATATCATTACTTTTAGATACTTGAGAATACAGTTCCTGGCGGTGCTTTATGGCTATTTAGGCATGAAGGAAAGGATAGGTTGGTCATTCTGGAAGATGATGAGGACACGAGATCCGCGCCAATTTCTTGTCGGCTGAGGATGTTTTTTTATATAATTCAGGGCATCGATATCGATACTTTTGTATAGATACTCAATATATGAATTTTTTATAGGTACTTCAGTGTTTTGATCTACTGATACTTTTGAACTTTCATTCACTACTTTTATTTGTATACTTGAGGATATAATTAGTTTCGTTAATTCAGATCAACTTCATTTATTTCGATCCATCAGGATATCGACACTTTTCTTGCGACACTTTAGGATATTTTATTCATACGTTTCTTTCAGAATCCTTGTCTTGAAATCTTCTTGAGATGTCATAGAGGTGGAATAAAATATTGAATTTTTTCCAGAATGCTACAAGACCCTTACGAGATAATGTAAAAAGGGGGTGAGTCTTGTACTCCATAGAACTTATCGGACAAATGAAAAGGACGGAGAGACACTAATAAACAACGAATTTGCAACTTATTTTCAGGGATTCAATTATCAGATTAAGTTATTTATTAAAGGGGATGAATTATGCGAGGGGTTTGAGACGCGATAACTCCGTATAATTTACTATGGCATCTGTTTATATGCCCCGCGTAGACTTTATTTACGAGCTCCCCTTTTTCCTCGCTGCAACCCTTCTTCACCCTTGTTAGTTATAGTTTCATCCGCCGGCGTTACAGATGGCTACTTAATGGCCATATTCCCGAGGTCGTAATTTAACGGGAGTCGCTCCTGCCCATCTAACTGTAACAAGAGGCGAGTTGATTTACTTTACAATGTCGGGACGTGTAGAAAAAAAATCTTTGGAACGTACTTAATTGGGTATATATCCTTTTACAGTTTTATTTATAGTCCCTCACGGGAGGAAATCGTGGTGATACGTAATTGGGCGGAATGGCCGTTTTCAATCGAACGCCCCCATTTTTTATACCATCTCGGAAATATATGTTGCTCAGGCAAATCTTCTGGAAATGAAACTTTAATCAATACATGATGTATGGAACAGGTTATATGCCAATGCCGACCGATTGTCTTCTCTTTGTCCTTCTTGTCATCAAGAGCGGCAATATCGAAGAATGGGCATTCACAAAAGCTTTTGGAACCAGTGTGGAACGTTCCACAACCCTCGTTACTCGCTTTTACAGGTTTTGTCTCATGGTACAAATTTATTAATGTATTTATCTGACAGTTAGTGAACGTAATAATAACAGCATTTATACTTGAAGACCTAATAAACTTTGACCTTTAAAATATAGGGTTTTCCTCTTTTATTATTATAACAGGGGATAAACCTCTTCATACTCAGCAAACATAGACTATCTTGTTAATTCAATATTTAGTAATTGTGATTTATTTCTTTCAATTTTATTTCGATAAATGGGAGATACATATGTATGACGAAACCGGCCAACGGAAGACATTTGACACCAATTGTGTATGAGAAGCCAGATGAAGCCTGATTGCAAAGACCAGCCAACATGGAAAAAAATGTTAGAGATCTTTGCCCAAATAGTCCTTATTCAATGTTAAAATTTTCAATCACAAGTCAACTTATTACAAATTATCAATATTGAAATTCATTTGATAAATTGCGTAAAGAATTCTTAAAATGTAGGAGCGTTTAACGTCCAACAACACGCTGGTTATCACCTATGAGTGGTCATAGCAATTTTCAATACATTTTACATATTATTACCAGTTAAAATTCCATGGGCTGAGACGGGATTCGAACCCAAAACCGCAAGCACGGCCAATACAAGTCGGATGCCCGAACGAATCTGCCACCACTTGATAAATAACGGCTTATTCTGTTATTACAGTATGTCATTCAACTTAATTAGAATGTTAAATTTGAACAGCATGCGAATATTTATATTATTTGTACTGTTTTCAAAACTTCCATTATATTTTTTATATCAATGTGTGGGTGGTGTTAAGTGACTGTTAATTAATGATTATATGGAGAATGGGAGGTGCGGTCAACTTTTTTTTTTATCGTGCCAACGTTTCGATCGTTAATTATTCAGAAATCGTGAGATGCGGTCTGGTGTGATGTAGGTTTCAGAAAAACATTTTCTTTATCGTGCCAACGTTTTTTTATCGAAACGTTGGCACGATAAAGAAAATGTTCTTCTGAAACCTACGTCACACCAGACCGCATCTCACGATTTCTGAATAATTATCGATTAACGGTCACTAATCACCACACGATTCGATCTTTATTGAGATCAACTTCAGGGCTCAAAGTGTTAATGTTGTGAGTGTTGGGCACTCTCAACACGACTCACAATAATGACATATCTACACAGAAAACAAGTACTTTGAGACCTGAAGATCATCTCGATAAAAATCGAAACGTTGGCACTATAAAAAAAATTGTTTTTCTAAACCTACGTCACACCAGACCGCATCTCACGATCTCCAAATAATCATTTTATATCGGTTTGGTATAATAAAGTACGATGGGTAAATAATTTTTTTTCTCTCTTGTACGCTAATTCTCCGCAGCATTTTAGTGTCATCCCGATTTTGTTTCACAAGTATTGAATTACTGACAATGGAGGGTGCGGTTACCCCTTGTACCCTCTGGCGTTTCGTTGACGGGAGGATGAAGCACAAGGGTGACGGGGCGGTCGTCCGAAAAAAATATTTATCAAACTTGACAGGCAGGGGGGATTGTCGCAGTGGGACGGAACAGGTTAATTTAAAAATTCACCTAATTGTCTCTTTAATCCATTCACCGAGACCCCTCAGACGTGTCACTCTTTGTTTGTGAGGAGCAGGGTGGCGGGTGGCTGGCCATTGTTGTGGCCTTCTTTTGTTTACCTGCCATCTTGTTTCCTGGAGGTCGTTTTTGAAGAGAGACCCTTCATTAACTACCTATACCTATACATAGAAATATAATAGGTACGAAGATAATTATTGATTTTTTGTTTAAAAAAATATGACAGGTTACTCATTCCTGATTCTCAAAAACAGATTTGGAAGAATATCTTTCAAAAAATGATTTAAGGGAAGAACGATTCTTTTCATCTAGACATTTTTTAATTTGTTTTAATATTCAACGGGCAAACTCAAGTCCGGTTAAATTATTTAATCCCTGTGTACCTTATAAAGATCTTACGCAGTGACACTATTGGAACTGATTTTCAACGGTGGTCATATCCCTCTCCCCAGTGCCAGGATTCGAAAAGTGACCACTCTTTCGCTGGGATAAATAAGGACCTTTCTTTCTAGGAAGTAACACATATATAAGGTCACAGCTGAAGCCCAAAATTAATCACGTCCTGACGCTGTCGCACCCTTGGAGATCTAAGGACGAGGGAAGAAACCACGCGGGGTTCCTGCCGTCCGCCCATTCCCTTCGACGCAGACCCCTTAACGATTAGCATCTGTCAGTAGCTCATAATGGCTTTTTCAACCCTCCCTTCTTTCCACGGCATTATACGGTTAATAATCCGTGTCGTGTCAGCTGGTGACAGGGTGTCACATAGGGTGACACCTGACTTGGGTACCATCTAATCATGTTCCGTAAAAATCGGGGTGGCAATTTTTTTATTCTTTTGAGAAAGAGAGAGTGAACAATTATAACGGGATGTCGGATTAAAGGATCTTATATAGTGGTTTGCCGAAATATTGGTTGGCCAATTTTAATAATAATGGATATACATATAAACATTCACGATATTTCCATGAGTAGAAATGATTAAAAATGAGCTCAAGTCAATTTACTAATTGTAGTACATTGACAATTCTCTTTACTTAACATTTAGCGTAAAAAGTTATATCCAGTGAGAAGTACGTTCCATGATCACTTACCATATTAAATTAAGGGAGGATTTTATTTTTTAAAGAATATGATGAAAGATTATATTTTCTCTTTCTTCTAAAAAGACGCCTGGAACAAACATTGAACAAACGGATATCTATGTCAAAATACAACCCATATTATTTTCTATTTAGTTTTTTGTTTTCAATTGAGACAGATGTATGTTTAACAGTAACACATATATTAACAGAAGCATTAGTAAGAAATTGATTGGGTACCTGATAAACGTATATGGTCAGCCGCATATAAATGTATTTATTAACGTGAACGTCGGAGGGTTTGGGTATGCGTGTCATGGGGGACTATCGAGTACCAGCAGGCACACCATAACTAGTGTATTTACAGAGTGGTAGGGGGTAGTCATTGCCTTTAAAACAAAAACAGTGGCGACTACAAGATTGTGTGAATTTATTTATTTGCATGAGTGGTTAAGTATTAACACGGTGGAATATTGATTATCCACAAACCTGACGAACCAATTAAGTTAACTAGAATAATGAATGCATGATTTTTACTTTGTGTGAATGTATTTTATGGCATGAATGAATGGTGAAAAACGCTTTAGCGGCCTCTCAACTGGACGTTTGGGTTGGACATAATTCACTAGTTTTCGTGGTCCGCTTGGCCAATTAATATCTTTAAATTAATTAAGGTTTTTAGTTGAGATAAAAAAGTCAGTGTCACGAGCGGGATTCGAACCCACGACCTTCGGCTTGATACTCCGCTGCTCTGCCACTTCAGCCATCGTAGTAGACCCAACATATTATATTCCCAGTTATTCCAAAATACACAAATGGCAAAAAGGAGGGAAAATTCAAAAGGTGGAGTTGAGATGGGAAGTTAGTATCCGAGTGGATCGAGGTCACGATAGCTCAAGTGGAAGAGCAGCAGCGTATCTAGCCGAAGATCGTGGGTTCGAATCACGCTCGTGTCACTGACTTTTTTATCACAACTAAAAACCTTAATTAGTTGTACATAATTTTAGCATAGTTGTAGGGGTAGCTGCCTGAATAAATATGAAATTAAAAAGAAAGGGGAGAATCATAAGCGGTGAAAAAAGTTAAAGTATCAATGGAAATTGGAGGTATGGTGGGCAAATAATTGAAATACTGTCGACATATAAATATTTATGGGAGGATCGTTCTTCGTCACTTTTATACAACCATTACTGGACCAAAAAAGCTCTTTTAGGCTTAAATTTCGTGTGGTCTAAATTCATACCTAATAAGAGCATAACGCTGAAGGTTGTGTGACGTTTTCAAAACCGTTTCTCGTTCCGTTCTCACCTATGGCTGCCAGGTTTGGGGATACCATTATCCCGACGCCATTGAAAGAGTTCAGATAAAGTTTTTTAAAAACCTGTTTAAGCTTCCCAGTGACACCCCGAATTACATGATACATGTCGAAACCATGTGCCTTCCGATGCATGATTTTACTTTCTTCTTACATTTTAGATATGTATTAAGGGGCCTAGAACTTCAGTCATCTCGTTTACCCAATTTAGTGGCCTCTGAAGTAATTAAGAGGAAAATTCTCTGTCCTCAGGAGTGCAATTTTTGGATGAGGAAGATAGGTGATCTCACAGTTTTAAGTTCTGTAGATGAATGGGGGCAAAAATGAAGGCAAGGTTGAAGTGATAAATTTGTATCAACAGGAACAGAGAAGAATGGAGTTAGAAGGACGGGATCATGACACATATAGGAAACAAAGACTGGATGTGGAATATATGAATATGGGTGTAAATACTGATGATTTTGGTGTAATAATTAAAACTAGAGGGGAATTATTATTAAAACCCTACTTCCAGGGAAGAATTTACCTCTGCTCCTTACGTTATAGGAAAGAAAATGAAGTTCCACTTTTTGTGCCTTTGTCCAATATTCAAAATCACCAGGAAATTTTTTATTTTAGTTCTGAACACTTGTCGGTTGTAGTCGTAGTAAATCTTTTAAAAGGAACCAATTGGCTAAATGTAATAAATTATGTAATAACAGAAAGTTTTTAGTTGAAAGTTGTAAAGTAATTACTGTTGCTATTGTCTTTTTGATACTTGATTATTATTACTTTTGTATTTGTTCATTATATTGTAAAGTATCTATACCACCTTATATCATTATAAAGATAAAAGTATCTATCTATTTATCCATTGGGCTGCCGCAATAATAATGAACGTTGTGAAAAGGCAGTCAAATTTTTTTTTAATTTTTATAGAAATTTATACGCAAAATTTATTTTTAAAGAAAATTTATACGCAATATTTTCCATCGCAATCTGTCTTTGCCAACGTGTAATAAGAGCTTTATTTCGCTGACATAAAAATCTTTATTTATTTCGACTCACAATGAAATCCTGGAAGGCGTTTTCGGTTTCACCCCATTCTCTAAAATTTTTATTGATCAAAATGCCTAAAAAAGTGGAAGACTGGTGGCGAGGGGTCGGATGAAAATGGAGGGTGCGGTAAGATTTCATACTTATTCCTTAAATCCATTATATTTCGTTGTCTGATTGACCAAATAACTTCTTTCAATTAATTAATCTTTTCATGTAAGGTATTGGTTGTAATGAAAATGTTAGTGTCACGAACGGGATTCGAACCCACGACCTTCGGCCCAATACGCCGCTGCTCTAAACCCTTCAATCAGATAAACTTTATCTTTTTATCGTGTCACCATAGCTCAAGTGGTTCTTGCAGCGGCGTATTGAGCCAAAGGTCGTGGGTTCTAATCCCGCTAACTTTTCCATTACAACGAATACTTTACATAAAAAGAGTACTTGGTCATTAAGTTTCTGCAGGGTTGACATTGCGACATGTGGCCTGGCGTTTTCGTGACAAGAATCGGCCAATTACGTTTTACCAATCGGCTGGACTAAGTCGTTGCAATTTCCGGTACATTTGGTCAATTTCTTGGCAATATTTCTCTGCTGTGATAGCTTCACCATAATTCAGGAAATTTTATTGAACAAGCAGTACATCACCAAACAGTCACAATAACTATCAATTAATTAAGGTTTTTAGTTGAGATACAAAATTCAGTGTCACGAGCGCGATTCGAACCCACGATCTTCGGCTAGATACGCCGCTGCTCTACCACTTGAGCTATCGTGACCTCAATCCTCTCGGACACTAACTACCCATCTCAACCCCACCTTTGGATTTTCCCTCCTTTTTGCCATTTTTCAAATGTCGTGTAATCTATTTGCTTCTCCGTGACAAATGAAATGGCCACGGAAGGTTTTAGTGAAGGTATACTTCATTTCAACTTATTAAATCCACTAGTTTTCGTTGTCCGCTTGACCAATTAATATCTATCAATAAATTAAGGTTTTTAGTTGAGATAAAATCCGTGGCCATTTCATTTGTCGCCGAGAAGCAAATAGATTACACGACATTGGATCGAGGTCACGATAGCTCATGCCGAGCAGCGGCGTATCTAGCCGAAGATCTTTGGTTCGAATCCCGCTCGTGACACTGAATTTTTTATCTCAACTAAAAACCTTAATTAATTGAAAGATATTAATTGGTCAAGCGGACCACGAAAACTAGTGAAGTCACCATAAACTTTTTTCGCGTGCATATTTGGTTACGGGAAGTGGTTTGGCGCTTCTTCCTTGTCCAACCTTTGTCAGCTTGATTGTGCTAATGGAAACCACACTGTGTTTTCAGTAACTGAAACATTTTTACACATTTCTAGAATGATTAGTTACCATTTCGGAATATTGCATAAGTAAATTTCTAGGTACAGTTGCCACCCACGACCTTTCCTGTACCCTACCCTATTTATTTATTTTTTTTATATTTTCCTGAAAAATGATATACGAGGATATTTCCCAGGCGCCGAAAACTATATTCATTCATCAGTTCACCCACGGCCTGTCATCCGGGCGGGAGGAAACTAGTCCTAGACGGTGTGTACAATGATAGTGGACAATAAAGTCGGCCGTCTCACAAGTGCCGACAAGTGAGAAATGGCCCTGGGACTTCAAAAGGGGCCGGCTACCGGCATGGTACTTGTAAATAATACACACGTCAACCGGGCTTTTTAGTTACCTCCGGTGCCTTGGGAACCGACAAAAGCTTTGACAAATGTGACCCTATATCATTCCCTTCCCTGGCGGCTACTGAGGTTACACCTGAAACTGGGCAGTGTGCGTGAAACAGTTCCTTTTCAAAATTTACACAGCCATGGCCTGAATTTTGATACTGAGTTATTAAATTGTTCTTTTTAACTCAGTAATTCATGAATAGCTATCACTGTTATTAAAACTGCCAAATCACAATTTCTCCACTTTCCGAAAAGTACAATTTACAGTAGTAGAAGTTATGTCAATTTAAATTTAAAAACTATTAGATTTTATCTTACTTCTCATATGTTTTTAGTCTATACAGACAGGTTTGTACAATCTTCAATTTTTTACAATTAACGTCAAAACGATAGTTTTCCTCATTCATCAGAAGCTCCATTAAATTTCACTTATGAATAACTTCACTAGTTTTCGTGGTCCGCTTGACCAATTATGAACCTTATGAATAAAATTCATTTATTTATGTTTACCGTCATTTATTTCATTTAGTGCATAATATCAAGTTTGTTTGTTTCAGATCATTTTAACTTGTGTACCCTTCCAGCTTTTGGTTGCTAGGAGTGTTTTGTCTTCATTGCTGGGTCAAACTGAAAAATCACAGAAACACAGCATGTTATTATGCGCGTACAAGAACATATCAATTTTGTTCAAAAACTTATGAATAGAATAACCTGAGCTAGTAAAATTAGGCGTTTTCTATCATGTCGGTCTGCTCATCCTTGCTCTTCTTGGTCTGTAAGAGGCGTTTCGATTTCACGCTACCTTCAGTGTTGGGTCAAAAATAAAAAAAAACATGTTGTTAGCCACGAACCAGAACTTAAAACTTGTTCAAAAACGCATGAATAACCTTATAGCTTGTAATTTTGATCCGACAGGTATTTCGTATGAATTATGTTACGTCAAGTAGTATTATGTTGTAGACATTGTAAAACCCAATAAAATAAACAATAATTACGATAGACACAAAAACTTGTCTGCAGACCAAAACATCGAGATCAAACGGACCAAAATAATAAGAAACAACCAAATTACCATCTTATCTTACCTCAGATCTTATTGTTTTAATAGGAAATTTATAAAAGTTAAATTTCTACTCATTCACAGCATAATTTGGTTTCGACTGATCATTTTGATCTGCCTAATCGTCGCTAGGTTGGACTGACAAAAATTTTGATTTCTTTCCTTCATCAGGGGTCAATCAATGAATGCCAAAACGACGTGCACACAAAACCCCACGCGGCGCTCCAAATTTCGTCTCAAACTTGTGGTTTGATGCAGATATCAAGGTATTCTCAGGCCCAGATCAACTTCAACGAAACAAATAATACACCACTCTTCACGCCATCTTTTATGGTGCGTTTGTGGTTTGTTTGTGTATTTCAAACGTTGCACAGTGACCACTGATGATGGCGAGAAATCTACAAAGAAAAGTTGTTATTTGGCAAATTTTAACATTCTCTGCATAATCGTCCATTTTGCTGTAAACATAAAATAAAACTATACCATAAAACATAAAATCTATATATCTAAAAAAATAATTTGTTGGGGTCGTGAGGAACGGTCAAGAATGAGGTATTTTAGAAAAACACCTTTTTCATTTTTTGTCGATATTTCGACCTTTATTCTGGTCATCTTCAGGGCCTGGCTGAATTACAAAACATGTTGAATTGAAAAAGTACAATACAGATGTAAATATACATTCTGAACCGAGTATTTCATATATAACACCACCAATTTATGTGGTGCTACTCGTCTGGTGTTTTGGATTTGTTTGAAATTGTTGTGAAAAAAACAGCAGAGTACACGTTTCACAATTTCACACGAAACAAATATGACACCACTCTTCACGCCATCTTTTATGGTGCGTTTGTGGTTTGTTTGTGTATTTCAAACATTGCACAGTGACCACTGATGATGGCGAGAAATCTAAAAAGAAAAGTTGTTATTTCGCAAGTTTTAACATTCTCCGCATTATCGTACATTTTGCAATAAACATAACATAAAAATATACCATTAAACATAAAATTTATAAACATAAACATAATTTTTTTGGGTCGTTAGGAACGGTCAAGAATGAGGTATTTTAGAAAAACACCTTTTTCATTTTTTTTGCCAATATTTCGAACTTTACTTGGATCATCTTCAGGGCCTGGATGAATTACAAAACAATGTTAATTGGAAAAAATACAATACATATGTGGATATAAATAAAACGATATTTACTTTGTGGTCATAATTGACCAAAAAATTGGAGTAAAAATAAATTTTGAACCAAATGTTTCATACTCACATAAAGAATGAAATACTCGGTTCAATCTTTATATTTACATCTGTATTGTATTTTCTCCAATCAAGATATGTTTTGTAATTCACCCAGGCCCTAAAGATGACCAAAATAAAAGTCGAAACGTCGGCAAAAAAATGAAAAAAGTTTGTCTTTTTTTTAAATTCTTTATTTTTGATCGCTCCTCACGACTTCAACATACCACTAATTTTATGTGCAAATAGAATAGTTGATAACAGGATTGTTTCACAATAAAGACTGGCAAAATAATCCTGATAGACTGAATAAAAATATTTATTTCCCTTTTTATTTATGCAAACATATGAGGTTAAAGCGTCGATAATATTGGCTTTGTAAGGTATACAAGTGGCATTACACCAAATATAAGATGTTTAGAATTTTAATGTAATTTGTTATGCTTTTCCTGCTGAATGTTGTAATATAATTTTCAGTGTGGATTCTGAATTGAATTCTCCCCGTCGCCCTTAAAATAATGACGGTTTTCGGTTCTTTTATATTTACAAAGTGGCCGGCGGTGTCGGTTATAATTCCGAGAGCATAAATTATGTTTCGGGGGTGTTGTGGGGCTTTATACCGAGAGATGTTAATGGAGATAAATATAATTTAGATTTAGGACGAAGCCCCGCAGAGCTAGCGCCGAGTATATTTAAGAACCGAAACAGATTTGTCCGTTGAAGTAGGTGGTCTGAGCCGTGAGCCGTGAGGTGAGCGGGGGGCGGCGTGAGTGTTGTGCGGACGGGGGGCGCGGGGGCGGTGATTAACCGGCGTCGAAGGGGGGGGCTGTCGTCAAGTCGGGGTGGGGGCTTCCGCCGTGGGTGGGGGTCGGAACGAGCCCCTCCACGCCTTACCGCACCGAGCCACAGATCGAGACCGTCCTTCTACTTGTTCGTACCAATCGTGGCAGTGTCTTGAGACAGTATTTGTGCTTTTTATACTCCAAATCATCTGTTCCAAGTGATAAACTTAAACGTTTCTTGTGCTGTGACAAAAGCCGGATTGAGAATCAAATGGTCGTGTTGGAGAATAGCGACATCATGACTTCGCCCTCCGGACACCAGTATCTTCAGCCCGACTACCTTTCACCTCTTCCGACAACCGTAAGTTATCAAAAAGCTGGCCTGATTGGGCCAAAAAGAATTTTAGACAAAAACTGGTGGTTAAATTGGTCGTGTATACTTTAATTTCTTCGCTTGTTAATACTTAACGAATTTTCCGAGGACAAAGAACCCCTATGAAACTTCATTTCGAGTTGTTTTAACTTTCAAATAAATCGAAGCATTATTTGGATAGCCTTATATAGATAATTCCCGTTAGTTGTTCCGATAACTATTCGAATTTTCAAAGTTTTTCCATGTTTAGATTAAAAAAAATTAAAATGTTATTTTGTGTTCTGTTTTAGTTGGACGCGAAAAAAAGCCCGTTGGCGTTGTTGGCTCAGACTTGCTCGCAGATAGGCGCCGATTCGCCGAGCACGAAGCCGTTGTTGCCTTCTCTGGACAAGCCGAAAAAATCTACCGAGCGCTCTTCGGCGACTCCTCCCAAGTCCCACGACCTTTCCGCCTCATCCAAAAACGGCCTGGCGTTCAAGCCGTACGAGGCGAACGTCTTGACGAAAAAGAACGAGACGCCGAGGCCCGCCAGCAAGCCTTCGTCGGAGCCCGAGGAGAAGAGGAGGACGCCCAGCCGCAAATCCGCATCGCCGAAAGACGGAAAATCGCCTTCGTCGGATAAGAACGCAGACAAGTCGTCTGACAGCGGAGCCAGCCCGATAATCCGTTCCGGCCTGGAAGTGCTGCAGGGGCACCCGAAAGACTTGCCCCTCGGGTTCAAGCCGCCTTTGGGCCCGCTCGGCCTGCCTCCGGGCTGCTGTCCGCCCGGTTTGGAAGCAAATCCCGCATTCCGACCTCCTTTGGCAGGACACATGATGTACCCGGGGCCGTACATGAGCTACGCCAGAGTGAAGACACCCGGCGGCGGAGAGGCACTCGTTCCCGTCTGCAAGGATCCTTACTGTGGTGGCTGTCAAGTGGGAATGCACTCCGCTCTTATGGGCGGGACCTGCCCGAGCGGATGTACTCAGTGCGAACACCAAAAATACCTTATATCGTCCTTATTGCCTCCTCACCCGTTGGCCTACGTAGGCAGGCCGTACGTCTGTAACTGGATTTCCGGAGAGTCCTACTGCGGAAAGAGGTTCACATCATCCGAAGAGTTGCTCACACACCTCAGGAGCCATACGGCGGACACCTCTCTGCTGAATCCTCTGCGTTACCCCAACCCTCCGCTCAGCCCGCTCTCCGCAGCTCGATATCACCCGTACGGCAAACCTGGAGCCCTGCCGACATCACTCCAGTCGCCGTTCAGTGCTTTCAACCCGACCCTCGCACCGTACTATTCGCCTTACCTGTACGGCCAAAGGATAGGAGCGGCCGTTCACCCCTGATCTTCTCCCCGTAAAACACCCCCCTGTGATATCAGTGCAAAAGTGACTACCCCTTAGTGCGTCTGTCTCTATGTGTGCTCTTCATTCGTCCAATTTTGACAAACAATTAAATTTAAAAAAATTTAGTCCTTATTTGTCGTTTTGTAAATATTGAAAAATGGGATAAAAAGAGTGTCCTCTTCCTTTATTTTTTCTTTTTTTTAGTTATATTATTTTGTTTCGCTTAATAAATGGATTAATGTTTTTAGAAAACAAATACTATGTTTCATATTTTAATAACCCATCTCCCAAAAGATTAAAAATCGGATAGTAGTTATAAATGGGCAGTGCGTTTCCGAGGCAAGTGCGTCATAACTAGCCATCGAGTTTTCTTGAAGTTCAAAACAGATTAAGTCAAATTATGATAGGCCGCGTTTAGAAGAAAAACTGTTCGGACACCCAATTCGGGGTAAGTTTTTTCATACAAAATTATTAATTATATAAATCAGACGGTTTTCATAATTGCTATTTAGTGAATTACGAGATTAATGATTCTCACTAAACAACTATTAGAGTTTTTGTTAAATGTGAGATTTATCGTTGGAAATGAATCAAGATTTATGAAATTACTAAAAATTATTTTTTAAATTTGAGCTATATTGCCATAATTCTCCTATTTCTACGGAAAAAGAGAAGAGACAGAAATAGCTTTGTTTTCAAACGTTATATACACTGTAGAACATAACAAAGGGAAAGCACTCTGCGCTACACCATCCTTTGACATATTAAATTATAATGTTTATGTAAGGTATTGGTTGAGATAAAAAGTCAGTGTCACGAGCGGGATTCGAACCCACGGTCTTCGGCTAAATACGCCGCTTCTCTTCCATTTGAGCTGTCGTGACTTCGATCCACTCGGACACTAACTTCCCATCTCAACCCACCTTTCGAAATTTTTCGTTCTATTTTCCATTTTTCAAGATTCAAAGATTAATTAATTGAAAGAAGTTATTTGGTCAATCGGACCACGAAATCTAACGGATTAAATTATAATTTAAAATGAGTTTGCGGCATAATCATTGTGCAAATATTGTTGTTTGTGGGAAAACAGTTATTAAAACCCCACATGCTGACTCGAATTTTGACTAGAGAAAAATCTATTATTTATATAATTGTGAATGTTATCTTGATTTTGACGACAGCCTTCTGATCGCATCTAGATTCACGATATTGTTAGGTAAGATTACGGCCGAGTCTCGTTTGGACCCCGGCGACTGAATCGATGTTCCTGTAAATTATTCTTCACGCGAGCACTTTTCCCCCGGCCTAAGTGCCTCCTTGTTATTTATACCTAAGCCCTGTCGAATTTGACAGGCGCAAGAGATAAAACGGTAATTTATTACGGCCGATAGGTGGGAGTTGAACTCTCCCTCGGAGATTTATTAGAGTTTTTATCACTTAATAACGCTCTACGGCAATTACTTGAGTTGGCCCGCTCTTCGCTGACGCGGAATAAGTTATGGGACTCGGTGGTTACTTGTTTTCCTTAGAAAGCCTTATGTTTGACTATTTCGAAAGTACGGATTTCGGTTGGTCTGTGTGATAAACGAGTAAATATATTCATTTTTTATCAGTAAAAGATCATAGTTTTTACTCGATTAACTGATATTCAGCTAAATTAGGATTTTCTCGTATCTGAATAGTTTTTGTTCAGAGTTAATTATCTGAATTTGTACATAGCAGAGAACAAGAGTGGGTTAATTACAGTTTCGTAATAAATTACCAAACAATACAAAGGAGCTAACATGGCCTCAGTTTTAACCGGACATGAAATTACTAGTATTATATTGAATCGGAAAGCATTTTAGATTAATACGTCTCATATCCCATGAATGATTATCACAGTTTAATTTAAAAGTAATAGATACGTGATGCGAAAAGACTAAATACTATGTGCTATGTGGGTTGAAAGAAATATGCAAAAGAGAGATGTTTTTTCAAATTTGAAAGACTTTCGAGACGAATTTCAAACCGAAATAAGGGTGATACCATCCCGATTAGTCTGTCTGTTCTACCTTTTGTTCCGCCTGAAGGAGCATGGATAAATTCTGGGGTGAAGGAATAAAACGCTTTTTCTCCCCTCGGCCGCCTTTAAAGTCATTTTTAGCCATTCAAAGCCACCACCTGCTTTTTAACGTCTTTGCAATTTGTTTATTGGACCGTGAAACCCATCCATTAGGATGGGAGATGATTTGGCAACGGGGCCGCTTCAGGTAGAAAACCGGCAGGGGCGGCTATGTTTTTGCGTTTTGTCATGGGTATTTCACGCCACGGCGAAATCGCGCCGCCGATGGGGGGGGTTGACCGTGGGTATTAAGCAGCAATTAAGGAAGTTAATGTATAATTAGCCAGTCTCATTATCGGATCATGATTATAATTCAATTGTGGCGTTTTTATATGTTAATTCGTATAATGATTTGTACATTTATGTTCATTGTCTGTCTGTGTGAGTTCTTGAACATTTCAACATGGATTCGGGTTTTGTTTGGTAATTTTAATTTGTTACTTGTGTGTACTTGTAACACCGTATTAATTTCAATAATAAATTCCATAATGATAATGATTTTCTCGACACAGTTTGCAAATTACGTGCTAATTTTTTCTCATTCCTTTCATTTTACAGTTAAATTTGTTCTCCAAACAGGAAATTAATTTGTCAACTATGCGGGTATAATCAAAACCGGATTGTATGTTGCCCCTTTCGAAGAGTGTTAAAAACATACAGATGTATGCAGTGATGACAACAGATGTTTTAATGATTATTTGGAGATCGTGAGATGCGGTCTGCTGTGACGTAGGTTTTAAAAAACCAGTTTCTTTATCGTGCTAAGGTTTCGATCTATTAAATTCACTAATTTCGTGGTGATGACCGCTTGACCAATTAATATATTACAATTAATTATGGTTTTTAGATGAGATAAAAAAGTCAATGGCACGAGTGGGATTCGAACCCACGATCTTCGACTAGATACGCCGCTGCTCTACCGAGGGAGGGAAAACTCCAAAAGGTGGGGTTGAGATGGGAAGTTGGTGCCCGAGTGGATCGAGGTCACGATAGCGAAAGTGGTAGAGCAGCTGCGTATTTAGCCGAAGATCGTGGGTTCGAATCCCGCTCGTGCCATTGACTTTTTTATCTCAACTAAAAACCTTAATTAATTGTTTCGATCTATATAGAGATAATCTTCAGGCTGGGATTTACGAACATTGTTTAAATTTAACAAAAACATGTAGGATGTGGAAAAAAAGTGAATTTATACTTTGATTGAATATAAAAAAAAAATTTATTTGCATTGTATATATTCACTTTTTTCCACATCCTACATGTTTTTGTTAAATTTAAACAATGTTCGTAAATCCCAGGCCCTGAAGATGATGTCAATAAAGATCGAAACGTTGGCACGATAAAGAAAATGTTTTTTTAAAACCTACGTCACACCAGACCGCATCTCGCGATTTCTAAATAATAATATTTAACGCTTGGAAACCAGAAAATCCCTTGATAATCCTAAAGAATTGGTTTTATTGTCGATTTTGGTTTTATTTAGGGCTGCTAGCAGTTGGATACTTACTCAAAGAAGCTGGGTGATCTAGTTTATTTTCTATTGCGGCTGATTTTATTGGAAAGTCCGAAAAGGTTTAGTTTTACTTAACTACTTAAGTTACTGAAACATTCCTTCAGAGTTTTCAAAGTAAGATAACAGCGATTCAAAACCGAGCCGGTTGGGAACCTGACAAAAAAGAAAAAAAGCGGGCCCGGCAACTGTACTAAATATTCATGCGCTATGTGCACAAGAGTAAATAACGTTTGCGAGGTGTTTCACTTGAGAGAACTCAGAAAAACACCAGACAGTCATGAACACTGTACCCAAACAATTTGTCAAGTTTAACGTGAAATTACGTGGTGCCAATATGACCAAATTTGTTACTTGCACAAAAGCTTTACATATTAAAATTATAGTCACTTGGCAGAAACCTCACATGTATCATGCATTACAGCTTGAGGTAAATTAAGTTTTGTAATTGGTATTTTTTCTTATCTTCTTCGTTCATTCTCTGTCATGAATCATTACTAATTATTGATTTGTATTTATATAAGCTCATATTCTCTCAACACAAGTACTGAATATGCCTATCACTTCTCGAAGTCCACCAGCAGTTACAGCTTTTAAAACTTACAATAAATCCCCGGCAGGCCTCGAGAATTACCTACCCCGGGTGTTGGCATTCCGGGGCAGATCCCGGTCTTATCCGTTCACCGGGGTCTCTGGAGGATGTCCACAGCATTTCATATTCACATTCATTATTAAATACATCTCTCCTATCTACGTACCATTCATTCAATTACGGTGACGGAATACTCGATATCCCTCCATAACGCTTTACACACCTTATACAACTAACGTAATTGACGGTCGATGGGATACTCAATATTCCGCCAACGACCCTCTAACACTACGAATTCACGCTAATAAATACCTTCAATCTCAACATACAAATTTATCAGTACTATATACAATAAATTCCTTCAAAAATCGGCTCAAACATTAATCTCATATCGGGTGGCATACCTTCACGCTCTCTATATGGAGCGAAGGAATTGCACCCCTTAACTAGGTGGGACACAACGCGGCAAATTATTAATTATAAATAACTGTTATTTGCCTCAAAACAAAGAGTGTTGTGTAATGCAGCCGTACAAAAGTAAACAAGCAGGTATATTTTAACAATTTATAACATTTATTTACTGTTTTCTCTTTTTACAGATGCAAAGATATAGTTTTGTAAGAGATCATTTTACGTAACGGTTTATAAATTAGATTTTAGGATAAACAAGTAAGACAATGTCAATTTAAATTTTCTGGCAACAAATTGTTAAAGAGTCTGTTAATTGAGATTAAAATTAAAACTAATGTTATTGACTTTTTCATCGAGATTATTATTTTTTATAAGCTCACCCGTCTAATAAATAAAACCCAAAGAAACCGCGCATTAATGTGACAAGACCATTTCAAACATATATCTTAACAATATTAATTGGCTTGTTTTCCGCTCGGATCCCATAAATTTTTTTAACATGAGCTTATATAACTAATTAAAACAAATGTTATAAGGTCAGATACTGGGAGAGAAACAGCCGACAAAAAAAACTGCCCTGTAATTGGCCAGTAATGGACTTATAATAACAGCTCTTCGTCAAAGTATCCATCAAAAACGTGGATAAGACGTACCAGACCGGTTTTGGCCAATTATTATATTGAGCGATAAATTGCTCCTGAGTTAATTGACAGGAGGTGAAAGTGACAACTGCCCTACCTTGCATTGCAAACGAACAGGACAACTTGGCCGACGACTTCATTCCGTTATATATTTTTGATATGGACGATGCAAAAACACGTGTTTATATAAATGTCATGTAATTTATTATTTATGTCCTACTGTCGTCTGGACGTTTGTGATCATTCTAGTCTATCTATAATCGCTATTGTGCCCAATCATACGTGTTTCACCATTTTCAATTTTGACCGTTACGAATTAACTCTTATATAAAAAGAACATACCTCTTATATAAGCACTAATTATTAACCAATTTTTAATTATAAATCTGTATAACAATCCGTTGAATAATTACGCTGGTTGAAGGATGAAAGGCCCGTGGATCGATTAGACGAAATATGCGATTAACAGGTTGAACGCAAATTGTAATTAGATAATTTGTTAATCTCTTGTCGTTTGTGGATATGAGGATGAAAATGCCCACATCAGCGATGCGGAAAATACAAAGGCGGTTGAACAAATTGGATCCTGGCGGAAACGAAATTTCAAAGGAACAAAGTTCAGGGATGTAATTATGGATAAAAAGCCCTGAAGGGATGATGTAGAAAGAAAACTCTATGATTTGAAACTTGGTGAGTTTCGTTGGAAAATTTTCACCTTTTCTTCCTTTTCAAGGATTAAATTAAAATCGTGGGATTTAGTCTCGGAGGCAGCGAGTTGATCATCGTGGAGGTCGTTTTTGATCAAGCAGACCAACCTGTCGACGCTGCTTGTGGTCTGTCAGTTTTGGCTTCATGGCATATTGTTTTGCATTTGTGTGGTTCAGTCGTGATTTATTGACCACTGATGATGGTGAGAAATCAAACTTCGTTTGACAGGCCACAGCGGAGAGTATTATCTGAGTCATATCTAATCTAGCCTGGCCTTCCGTGAGGGACGGATTTGTATGACTTTTTGCACTATTTTAGCCGTTCACAAAAGTATAAAAAGGATAATATTTTAACAAACGTTTTGTTTCAAACTTAAAAACTATCACCAATATTTAATGGCACTATATCAGAAATTTCTGATGATTCATCCTCTTCAAATAGGATAGTTTTTGACTGGGAACAAATGTTGATATGAAACGCTGGTTTCATATAATTGTGGTTTGGATGGTGTAGGAAAAAAGCCCACTTCTGTGATTTGATGCTTTGCGAGTATGGCCAAGACGGAAGCGAAAAGTTGCATTTTTTAATATTGGTTGGTATTTAAATTATATTATTTGAATTGTATATTGATACAATTCTGTTTTATTCTTAAGGTTTTCGACCCTTGAAATCATCCTCTTCCGTGTTATAACAATTTTACTATGCCTAAAAAGATTTGTTTAAATCCGTTTAAAAATATTTAAAAGTTACATTAATTTTAATTAATTAATCTTTATGTAAGGTATTAGTTGGAATGAAAAAGTTAAGTCACGAGCGGGATTCGAACCCACGACGGCTCAATATGCCGCTGCTATAACATCAGTTATTGCGACTTTATGAAGTAAGTAATAACTTAGCTCGGAACCGTGTGTAATATTTTTAAACCAAGTAATAAAAAAGTTTGATTAAAATCGGTGATCCCAGGTCCGAAGCCTCTCCTTATTAGTTAGCAAGATATACTGGGATGGGTTTAGGTTAACACCCTGTAATAATAATCACGATGTTAGTAAAATAATAATATATTTGATTAACTTTACAATTTCAGAAAAGTCATTTTTAATGAAAAAGGAAACGTACAGACTGCCTTCAGTAAGAGACTTTGTGATGAAGGCAGGAGTTGTATATAATTATGAATTTTATGATTTGTAATTTAATCAGTTACAATGAAATAAAATTATAGTACCATATAATATAGTAGCTATAGAAACAGTGTATCATTGATTTTGCTAATAATTATTACATCAATAATAACATATTAATGATATAATTATTTGTAGATCGTGAGAAGCGATCTGGTGTGACGTAGGTTTTAGAAAAACATTTTCTTTATCGTGCCAACGTTTCGATCATTATTGAGATCATCTTCAGGGCTCAAAGTGCCTGTTTTCTTTGCAGATGTGTCATTATTGTGAGTCGTGTTGAGAGTGACCATTAATGATATATTTTTTGAAAATGTTGGAAAATTATGGAAAATTCTTTTAGTTTAAAGAGGATCTTACTGCAGTATATGGCAGAGCATATAATAAAACTTGGCTGAGTTGGCTTTAGGAAGTTCTAATTTTATAGTGGCATTTACATCTTATATTGTGCAAGCATTGGGATTGTGGTATAATTCTGTTTTTGAAAGAGTGAAGGCAGGATCAGTAGCTGATTAATATTCAGTATTTTGATATCTTCAAAAAAATGATTAGTGTTGTATCTATATTATTATTCAAAATCACTTTTAAGAGAGAATTTTGAATTATTTGCAGCTTATAAATAACGTTGCAACAGTTCCACCCCAGGCTCTAGTTCCATGAGCTAATTATGATTGAGTAAGGGAATAATAAATAATATTTAAGAGATTTGACTTTAAAATATTCTTAGAATTTTTAATTTATCGAAGAGTTTTCAAAGAGGCAATGTGTAGGTTAAACTTAAGCCTGTAGTCAAAAATGACTGCTAAATATTTAACTTTGTACAAAGGCAACCGAAAGACATGATAAATTGGAAGAACGACCATTGATAATATACAAACAGGAATGGATGTGAACCGTGTTGGAATTAAAGAAGATATGTTTTAGACAATAACTTTATGAGAGGAGTTTTATTTAAGTTTAACAGAAAAATGTTATTATCCAACGATTTTTTAATTAAAGCTACTTCAATATTTTTAGTGGTAAATAAGTTAAATAAATTGGTGTCACTATATAAAAAAGCTATGTCATAAGGAAAACCGTATATTTACCAAATTGCATAGTTTTTATAATTAATCTATGTAAACGACAAACAAAATAGTTCTAAATACAGTACTTTTTGGCATCCCAGCATTTATTAAAACCTCAGAGATAAGAATATCATTTGCTTTAGTTATTTGGGGGAGATCTTTTAAATAGGTTTTAATAAAATTTATGGTATTACCACCAATATCAATTAATTTACTATTATTATAGTATATTAGATCTAATCTAAACGTAAAAACCTCTTAAGATACTAGGAATTTCTAAAATAATTTACGTTTAACGAACAGTCCGTTAACCAGAGGTTCACTTCAACCTAACTTATGTGAATAATTTTAAGTTTATATTTGTAATATGATTTATCATTTACAGGGTGTATTCGCGCAATATGTTTACGATTTGGAAACGGCTTATTACGAAAGTCCAAAAAACACTTTCAAAAGCCCGTCGATTCATCAGAAAAGGTCACGGAGAAATTCTTAAATTTTAAAGGACATCGAATGAGTGATTACAGTTGCGACGCTGACAAATTTACTGTAACCAATTCAAAAATAAGTTGGAATTATCGACTTTCTTAATACTATCTTCGTTTGCGTATGTCGTATTTTTGAACACTCCATCCCCCAAAATGTAGTAGTCGAATTATATTGAACATTTTGCCGAGTTCCTTTCTGAAGTTTCAGTAGAGAAAGAGAAGCACTAGGATACTATTAAGGGCGGAATACATGTATTTTGCCTGAGGAGATGATGCTTATTACCCGGTGTCGTCGAGTCGTGACGGGCCCCGCATAAATTGTTTTCGTGATTATCAACCGTCGTCGAATCGACAGCACAGGGTCGGTTGTGCAAGTCTCATCTCACCGACAGCTTTCACCTGTAAATCACGGTATTTTGAAGTTGAGGGATGAGGAAGGGGGCGGCTTGCGCGGAAAATCAGCGGCACTTATAAATCAGCGAGTGGCCTAGTGCAAAATCGACGTCCTTATGACTCCCTCCCCGCCAAAGGGGCACCGACGTCCACGGGGCGGTCGGGGGCGGCGAGGGCCATGAAAAATGACAGATACTCCCGGAATTGTCAGAGCCGTCCTACCGACAGCACGAGGACGATAAATAATTCAAAACGGCCCGACAGAGTATTCGGCAGGAGCACAGGTCGATGAGGGGGAGGAGGTTAAAAAATGAAAGTAATAAATTTGCCGAGCGTTGAAAATTTATACTTTTTTTCACTGGAATACCACTAGGTAGAGCGTTATTGGAGAATATCGATCAAAACGGCTATACGCAACCCTCGACCCCTTCTCACTCAACGTCCGTTTATTGCGAAAGTTTTGATGTAATGAAGATAATAAATCGAAATTATGTGTATTTGTCAGTTTGTTGTTTTGCCTTATATTATTGTTATTACCTCTCCTTTAAATACTTTCGCATCATTCGATACACGTTTTAAGTGGGATGCCGTAACCAATTCGTACAACCGTCTATATTTGGACAACTGATGGTTACGTAGTCAGTGATAACTACAAAAAAAGATACCAGTTCAGCAGTAAAATTATTTTTGTTTTGTCAAAAATAGTCACATTTTCATTATACATTGTTCTGATTACATGAACGCATTTTATGAACCGAATAATTTGTATGTGTCTTGTAGAAAAGAAATAATATTTCGCAGTGGTCATCGCCAATTTTCTTTATTTTACATTTAAGGTCAATTCTTTATCTTCTGCGCGTGGTTTGTCTCACATGTCACTATACTCAAATTCGGAAACGACCAAATTTCCAAGGATCATCACAAAGTAGTCACAATAGGAGCATAGGACGATTCGCGAATAATGTTTCAACTAAACGAAAAAAAAAAAAAGTTCTCTTTCTCTTTCTTGTTTAATTTTCTATCGCAATTTGACTCGAGTAAACCGTTGTAAAGTTAGCTTTATAAGTATTGAAGGTTTGACGAAAATTTTCCCTCTTTTATATTAAGATTTTTTACGAACAATGAAATCTAAGTTATTCTAAATTTCGCCATTTTAAAGTTTGCATTATTTCAGTTAGAAATAAAATGTACAAAATCTGCTAGGTTTTTTCTTAATGGAAATTTAAGCACTTTTTTAACGGCTTGTTAAAATTTGCCCTAGGGATTGGATAGAGTTCAGAAGATATACCCGTTTTTATGCGTTAACTCATCTTTTATTGGAGAAAAATTTCATTCTTATATATTCAAAATCCAACAAAAAAAGTTCCTCTTGACTGATTCTCAACAATAAGGGTACATTTATGAGATTTTTAAAAATCTTTTTTGTTATTGTTATCCCTAAAATCTACAAAAAGGAAATTTTCTATAAGAAAAAAGAAATAAAGGACACAATAACGATTGAGCCATTATCTGAAATTTATTCTTGAATTACCTTGTGTGTTAAAAAGATTGAAGAATGGTTTAAATCAAAATTTTAATATCCATTCAATATACATGCCAATAACATTATTATTTTATTTTAATCACAAATTAGTGAAAATATTTATCGAAACTTCGCATAGGATTAATTTATTTATAATGTAAATATATATATTTCTGCTTAAGTATTGTATTTCCTTAACAATAATAATATCAATATAAATCATGACAATAAGGATTTTTAAATGAAGGAAAATTGATACAAATGCATAATTTATGAGTATGGTGTCATAAAATATGCTATCACTTTGATGATTTCAATTTATCAGCCTTTAGTAATTGGTTTTCATTGATGCCCTCGACTTAATGAAAGTAAAATCTCTTTTAAAATCAAAACGCTTCTTCAACCACTCAAATTATTATCTGAGAAAAAATTGTATCGCCCGTCGCTTCAGTTTAATTAGACGATGTGGGGGAGACCGTAAATTAATTTATAAAAATGTGGCGATCAGAATTAATATAAGTTATAAATTTTAATTCAGGGCCCCATTTCGTTTCGTTAATAAATTGAAAGGGACATAAATTAATAGACGACTCGACTTTAGTAACAAAGAGTCTTGAATAAGAGGCAGGTCCTATATCAATTTATTGGATGCCACCTTGGATTATTTCGGTTTCTATTTAATTATAAATTATAATTATTTTAATCGCCATTAAACGACGTTTTCAGATCAGTTCACATGACAATCCTTTGATATTAACTTTTTTATACTCGAATTAAAAAGAATAATCGTTGATAATTATAATTTATATGACGTGTATTATACCAGTGCACGATTTTTAAAACTAATAAAAATAAAAGGAAAATATTAATTGAATAATGGCAACTAGGTTGATAAATAGTTTAAAAATATTTGGGTTTGTTCATGTTGACGTAATAATACAGCTAGTGGAATTACCTAACTTGTAAAATATGCATTAAAAAATGAAATTCATGTGAGGGGGTATTTATTGAACTTCACAACTCTTTGTTTCACTTTGTATTACCAATATTTCGAGGCATGATGGAGCTCAGAACAAGCATAGTATAATAAAAGGAGAAGGAGTTTCATCTTAAAAAATGAAATTGCTCGGTGCAGATTGAATGAATTAATTTAACTACGAATAGTAAATTTTGAAATGGAAACGAGCTTCAACAATTATTTTATAGTTTTTGACGAGGGCACTAACAATAAAAGAAATTATATACTAGTACTAATGTTAAGCATTAATTATTTACTAAGCTCTAGATGGCAGTGACAGTGAAGAAGGCAAATGCGGAAACGCGTCTGATCAACCCAGCTACGATAGGCAGACCAAGATTCTTCTAAATCGGAAGTACATGTACTAATAATTTACTAACCATACATTTAACTTAATAAAAGTGAAATAGCTTTAAAAGAAGATACAGTTAAAAATTTGTTGAACAATATTTTAACGAGTCCATTTTGAGTAATATGTAATTTCTCAAGTTCATTCTTATAGTTAGTACCTCCCTAGGCTACAATGTTAAATGTTATCATAGCCTTACAAGAGCAAAATGTACGGTTTTTATGGCATCTGGTTTTAATCTATACCATAAAGTTATAGAGTTAATGTAATAGCTTTCGAATTTTTTAAATTAACTATTCAATATGCAAAGTAATCTCAAATTGCAATCAAACTGCACACTAAAACATTAACACTACAAGACCAAAACCTAACAATTTTATTGAATAATAGTCAGTTGTGTGTGGTGTTTAATGACAGTTTATTAATGATTATATGGATTATATTTCTAAACCTACGTAAATCAGACCGCATCTCACGATCTCTAAATAATCAATAGTCAGTTGTTTAATTAAATTTTAAACAAGAATGAATAATAATATAAGGGACTTCATTTTCCCAAACTTTAAACATAACCTACGAAAATTTTATTGAATTTCTCTGTACTTAGAAAAAGAAGTCATTTTTGTATTATAGGCTTGTTGTATTATAAGTTACATTTAATTTGATTTCCTATGTTATTGACAGAAAATGTACAGCGGTATGATCAGGAAATCCAAAAAGCCGACATTTGATGTCCATTTTAAACAAATCATTTGTTGATATTACAAAACAAATTTAGTCAATGAGGAAATTCTACATTTACAAAATCTTCAAAGCATAGTGAGTTTTATTTTAGTCCTTTGTATGCGTGCAATCATGTAAGTACAATGTTATAAATCTTACAAATAAGTCCAGGTTCAAAGAAGCCAACACCCTATAAATCCATTTAGTTTTTTATTTACACGTGTGGCAATTGCTGCGCTTAAGATTATTTGGTAATATAAAAAAATAATACTAAAACTATACACTTAGGAGGTCGCGGGGCCAGTGACAGTTCATCGAGGTGTATTTCTTGGAAGGTTGCGGGATGAAAGGTGCCTGTGAGGGATAGCTGATTGCAGTAGCTGGTGTAGTAGGTTGGATACTATTGTAGTAGTTGGGAACTTCCTTCGAAGGTTGAATGTCACATGTTACCATTTTTGTACGGTTATTGACATATTCCATTGCTTGAACTGCAAGGGATGTGACATGTTTGCAGGTTTCCTGTTAAGTTGAGAGCAAAGGATGGATCATTCGTATAGTTGGTAAGGATAGTTTCAGAAAAGGTAGGTATATCTCCGGTGTACAGTGTACAGAGGATGGATCCTATGATACTTCCTTGTGGTACCCCTGCATCTGTGCGAAAGCCGGATGATAGAGGGAGGCCACTGGTGATTTCAAAATATCTGTCGTTAGATAGGATCTTAGGAACAGTTAATAGGTAAAATGGAGGATTCTTTTAAGCACTTTCGCTCAAGAGCCGTAGCGATGATTTCTACAACGCGATGGCACTGATGAATAGAGGTCTGAGAACGTTTTCGCACAAACTGGGGCATTGTCATATATATAAACAAATGGCAAAATTTAAAATGAAACACAGCTTTCATAAGAAGTAAATGTTGATAATACCATTTAAACAAGACATAACATAATAATAGAATAAAACGGTCCGAATGTAAAAACAAAGACAGGAAAAAAATATGTTCTTTAAAATATATTCTTTTAAAAGTTCCAATACATTAAACTATTAGCTATGTTTAATAGCCAAAGCTATTAAACTTTTTTTTTTTTTTTTTTTTTTTTTTTTTTTTNCGTGTGTCAACCGTGTATGGCCTATTCTTAATCGCGTTAGGACGATTCCTTGTTTCCGGCTCAGGTTCTCGGGGGGCCATCTACGAATCATGCTCTTGACGCGCAAAAGCAACATTTATTAATAACCTGAATAGTGAATCGACCTTTTCAGTTGGTCAAATACCATAAACTAACAAACCAACCTATGAAGATAGCCAGAAACGTCTGACAGACCAAAATGATGGAAAATGACGAACGTTTAACTAAGCGGTTATTCTTATTTTCGCAAAAAATCAATATTTCAATTTAAAATAATCTGATCGTAATCCGAAACGCTAACACTAATGAAAATCACCTTTTGGAACAAAAAAATAATGCCATACGTTTTTGGAACACTGATGAAGGTATGGTCTTGAAGAAGAAAAAGAAAGCATATTTAGTTGCTAATGGCAAGCTTTCGGCCTATTTTAAGGTCATCGTCAGGGCCTATATTAAATTCACACTATGAAAAACATTCGTAAAATGAATTTATGGAATGTTGTATATAAAAAACAAACAAACAGAAAATATAAAATCGAATGTATGATCGTGTTTATGATTGTGGCGACTGGTACCGGACCATCAAAACATTCAGTATCAAGTAGGCAAAAATTTGACTTTTACAATGTTGAAATAATTGAGAAAGAGTCTCACTCAGAAGAATTATAATTACTCAGAAGAAGAAAAAAAGAAGTTCCACATACTTAAATGGAGAATAATAATTGTAACATTCAAACAGATACTATGGGCTTAAGGTCAATTTATGAAGGTCATATTAATTTTAAAAAGAGGTCTTTGATAACAAGAGGAGAACCTACGTTAAAAAAATTGAATACAGTATTCCCTTAACATTCGCGGGGGTTTGGTTCCTAAAAATTACCGTGAATGTTAAATCCGCGAATGTTGAGTCTATTTTCCNACAAATGAGTAATCCTGTAAACGTAAACAGAATATTTTATATAGATTTTTTTTAATGAAAACTTAAAATCCTGCATTATTTTCCGGACAACCCAATATCTAAGAACCCCTGTTCCGCTTCAAATATTAAATTAGATATGTGTTTATTTTTATGATAAAATGACATAAAACCTTCAAACCTCCACCCGTTTAAAATAAATTGTACATTATTAATACAAACATTTATGTTTTTCTCTTTTTGATATAAAACGAGTTATAGGATTTTTATACCATAAATTGCACGTTGTTATTCTTTCTGGTGCTGAGATGGCATAATTGTGTATTATTTTCGATATAACCTCGGAAGATTTCCTCCTTTGGACGTCTGGTTGTTCGTCTGCTTTTTTTCTGACAATTTCCGCTAGAGCTATCATTCTTTGAAAAATTGGAGATGTTGATTGCATTCTCATTGTTACCTTCACAGTGGAAACTCTCCAATACTCCTTCGGGTTCAAGTTGTGTATCGCTGCACATGGAACACATTCGAACTTTATCAGTTGATCCCAATCGTTCCGCTCCTCCCATCTCCAAGTATATTCGGCGTACAGTAATCCCTTAACATTCGCGGGGGTTTGGTTCCTGAAAATTATCGTGAATGTTAAATCCGCGAATGTTGAGTCTATTTTCCTATGTTTTAAGGAGGGTTATGTTCCATGACTGAAAAAATTGTGATGTTTTAAATCAAAAGAATTTATTTGAAATACATTTGTACAAAAACATTTCCTTATCTATGTACATTAAAAATTAAATGTTTAACTTGTATTTTTAGACGTGGATGGAAGAAAATAGCTGCTAATAGTTCGCTGTTTCGCACAAAAATTCAGTTCTTTCAGCATTTCCACATAAGGAATGGAAGCGGCCTCGACATCCCTTTTAAATTGTAAACTTCGGTTCAATGATGGGTCCAAATCCATTGTCTTTTGAACAAGTTGGTCCCTTATCGTTAGAATTTCTCTGATCTGTTTTGCAGAAAAACTTGGGCCTGAGAGAAAATATTAAATGAATAGAAATGCCAATAGTAAAAACTTGCCAGACTTACTCTTTTCACCACCCCGACTCTCATCTTCACGTTCAACTTCTTCACATTCCTTAGAGTCCTCTTCTTTTTGCAGCATCAGGTCTTCATCCGATAACTCTTTTTCATGAGAATTAAGCAATTCATCAATTTCGTCTGCTCTCATATCATCAAATCCTTCTACAATCTGGTGCGCTATGCGGACGATTTCTTTCTCATCTTGAAGTGGTGGAAAAGCGTTATCTTTTTTAACCACTTGAGGTCATAGCTTTCTTCAGCAAGCGTTGATTGTACTTGGCTTCATTTCCTGCCAAGAAGCATCTATGTCTTCAATGCAATTCGCAATGTTAAATTTCTGCCATGAGTTAGACACAGTTTCTTCGGCATTACACTCAATGGAATTTAAAATTCGCTTAAAACTGTGTTTGGTATAATATGCCTTGAAAGCTGCTATAACCCCTTGGTCCAGAGGTTGTATCAACGAAGTCGTATTTGGGGGCAAAAAAATAACTTCCACATTTGGATGACTTCCTATTAAACTTGAAGGATGACCAGGAGCGTTGTCAATTAGAAGCAGAGCCTTAAATTCCAGATTTTGGGAAGCTAGATATTTTTTTATTTCGTTGATAAAAGAGAAATGAAACCATATTTGGAATAAGGAACTAGAGTCACCCATGCTTTGGTGTTTGATCTCCAAAAAACTGGGAGCTCATCTTTACTTTTTCCCTTAAGGGCTCTTGGGTTTTGGGATCTGTAGATCAATGTCGCCTTTAGCTTGCAATCACCAGATGCATTGCACAAAGTAATAAGCTGATACGATCTTTGGCCGCCTTAAATCCTGGAGCTGTTGTTTCTGCTTTTGAAATGAACGATTCGGCATCTTCAAAGAATATTGTTGTCTGTCAGAATTTTTTTGTTTACTCAAGTGTTATTTTTCCGCGAATGCACAAGTCCGACCTTCCGTGAATGTTAAATCTTACCTCATTTTTTCATACGCGAATAGTGAAAACCGCAAATGTCAAACCCGCGAATGTTAAGGGATTACTGTATTTTTATTAATACCATTATCTTTATATTATATTATTAATCTGTAGACATATTTAAGGTGGTTTTGTAAGTCCTATACAGGACATTTTGATTGTTACACCAATTGTACAAATATGTTTTTCATAATGCGAAATTAATATAGGCCCTGATGATGACCTTTAAATTGGTCGAAAGCATTAGCAACTAAATCTGTTTTCTTCTTCTTCAAGAACACACCCTGGTCCAGAGTATTCGTAAGTGAAAAAGTGGTTGATAGTTCTAATACTGAAAACAAATGGAAAAGTAGACCAGTTTCTTTTTACATGTAGCAACAACCATCAGTTAATAACATACATTTCTGGCCATCAGTTAATAAATTAGAAGTAAAAAAATAATTAATAGGAACCCTGTTAATTACTGCGCTCAATAGTTGATCAATTTCCGTAGTTATTTATGATTTAAAGTTATTTCACGATTATTGTTAAACTTAATTTTAAATAATTAATTTAATAGGTTTTTGATGAAAAGAAAGGCAAGTTTTGTTGAAAGAACAACCTGCTGTTGTTCTCTAAACAGCCTATTTTCCTGTCTATCAATATTGAAAAAAAATTATTGTTGAACTGATTGACACTGTTCGCTTTACTGCGTCCGTCTACCCTCAGCGGTTTACGTTTCACTCAAATGCGTCCATCAATCAGTGTCGAACGGCTTAACGTATATTCACCAACTCGCAGACCAACCACCTTTACATTTCATTGGTTGCAGAAGAGGTTGTGATTTTAAGTAAGTATGCTTTTTGTTTATAGGACACTTTTTCCTTTCTTTTCTATCACCTTCTCAAAATAGCTTTACTGACTATTTTGAAAAATACTTACAATTGTTTGTTTTGCCAAAAAGGGTTTATTTTGCAGAGATTTTTAAAACTGGATTCTCTCCTTCATCTCTCTTTTTCGCTCTCAACTTTCGCTCTCCGTCTCGTGTCCTATTTACAAGGACGGAGTATCCATCCAGCGCCCGGGGGCAAAAACAGTCATTCCGTTTCAGCCGGTTTCCCCGGGCCAACGTGAAAAAATTATACGGTTTTTGTCATCTCAAATTAGCATCCGGACGTCGACAAATGCCAGGGCATCCTTCAGGCTGAGAGCGGCGGGGAAAAACAGTCGCGCCCCCCCAAAAAAGACCGTTCCAAAGCTTCCGTAACAGTCGCAAAGGGCATTACTCAAGCTTTGAGATAGTGGGGCCCCTCTTGAAGGCTCCGCAAGACATATTGCTCCCGTCTCCAAATGTATGCTTCACCGCCGACGTAGATGGATACGGTGTCATTTGTAGCATGAGATATTCAGTTAGTCCTAATGGCCTCCGGCCCGAGGATTAATTCCCTTCACTTCTCTCTCATTAGTGAATATTCTCGGGCCGATTCCGGGGAAAATCTATGTTGCCAGTTTCTCTTTAAATAGTCCTCAGGGACGCATTAACGACAAGATATGTTACTGATGATGGGTTAAAATTTGTTGGTGATTGAACGATTTTTCTCTTACTCCTCCCACTAATACTACAAAAAAAACTGAAAATGAATAGTAATAAATATTAATGTATTTGTAAAAGTAAAATAAATAATATACAGGGTGTATCAATTTCTATAGTCTGCCCAATTAATTCGGAAACGATTAACTTTAGCAAAAAATGGTCTTATACAAACCCCAAGTTAATTTTGGCTAGCAAATCGCGTGGTGGTAACAGTGGTGAAACAATAAGTATGCTGTAACAGCAGTAGGTACGAAATATGTAACCAATAATATATCCTAGAGAGGTGTCTGTTCTCAGTAATGCTTACAGCAGAAAATCATGATGCCAAACACAATTGGGTTTGTCAGGTTTATCAACTACTAAGTACGAAAAATCTTGAGCCAGCGGGAGACTCGCATTGGCGGTGGATTTTGAGCTAATTAGTTTAGAATGGTGTGGTATATGATTTTTGTATGTTTTTAGATTGATTCAAGAAACGTGGAGATGTAAGAAACCAGTGTCATGATCCTGAGGGCTTGATTTTGACTGTTGGCAGCAGGATCCTTCGGCCAAATAGGTCAGACTAGACACATGTATAAATTTCGCGAGTGTAATCGGGGAACGTACAGGTGTCTGAGGTTTGGATTTTATTTTACATTTTGGAGAGAAGATTTATGTGGACAGCTCAAGTTAATTTTTCGTCCAAGTGGATTCCCAGATGTCTAACACGTTCCTCACAAGGAAAATGCTACCCATTAAATGTCACGTGAGGAATGTCCCATCTTTTTCGGCAGGTGAATATTAAAAGAGACGATTTATGGGATTCATGACGATTCCCAATGTTTTACGTCACTTGAAAATGTCTGTGACTTCTGGCTTCCTCTCGTGTTTTATTGCTGGTAAAGCGGCAACATCGTCAGCAGATTACACCTACATTCCAAATTTACCGGCAAATATAAAATAAACAAATTGCAACCATAAAAGCCTTCAGCAAATGGCATTCGACTTATACTTTGGATGTTAATTTTGGTAGATTTCTTCTTGAGGTCTGCGAATTAATAATGCTGTAGGTGTGGCTTCCCTGCAAAAGGATTCTGTCAAATAGTTGGTATGTATCTGGGATGTCTTGGCATGCCAGACGGACTAATAATTACCTGCCCGTTTATGGACTTTTGTCAAATTGCTTTTCCATACTATAAAAACTTCTCCGGTGTTTGCAATTACATAAAAAACTTTGTCCAATACCATATTGTGTAAAGGAATATTCCCAGATAATGTTTTTATTGAAGTTTATAAGTTTTCGTTTATGTTAGCCTGCCTATTCTTTCTGTTTTGGTCTGCCATCTGCTGTAGTAGCCCGGGGCAGTTTGATAAAAGGCAGCACCTATACGTTTTTCCTGTTAGATGCTTGTCACTATTCTAGGCAACTTATCGACCAGGTAAGGTATGACTGTACGAAGTCAGGAGATCCACCACCTTGTCCAATGCCGTTTCTGTGTCCGCGCGACTCTTTGGTTGTAGAGTGGTCGATTCCGTCCATCTACTTGCCTGGTCTTTCTGTTTTGGACTGTTAGACGCTACAGTACCAAGTGGATTGATAAGAAGCTACATCTTTGAAGACATTGTCGGGTAAGTGCGACTCAAGCTTTTACAAAATACAAACACTTTTCTGTGTCCGTGAATATTCCCAGGCAACTATTTCATGCTGGTCATATTAGAGTTTCGGTTTGCCAAATGCTGAAGCCAGATGGATTGATAAGAAGCTGTATATACACGTTTTTCTTGTCAGCTTGAGGATCAGTAATCTGGGGCCCTTATCGAGTTGGTAAAGCTGAAGGTTGTACAAAGCGGCATCCCAAACTTTGTTCAGCGCTTTATCTATGTCTAGTAACGTTCCCAGGCTACTCTTTGTTTTAGTTTGGTCGATTCCGTTAACGTTGGTCTACATATAGTCTATGTTTTGATGTGTCCAGAGGTGGGTACTAAAAAGAAACAGCACAATAAAATGATGGACTACGACCAAACTGTAGATTATACATCAAATACATGTAGATAAATACATATAATCGAAGAATTTAAGCAAAAATGTCGTGTATACCACACCGTGAAGACGGTGAATAGCTGAGTGTGTTGCTCCAAATCCTATTTATCTACTAAAACTTGAAAAAAAGTTGGGGAGTTTTTAGTTAAGATAAAAAACTTAGTGTCACGAGCGGGATTCGAACCCACGACCTTCGGCTAGATACGCCGCTACTCTACCACTTGAGCTATCGTGACTTCGTCCACTCGGACACCAACTTCCCATCTCAACCCCACCTTTTGAATTTTCCCTCCTTTTTGCCATTTTTCAATTTTTATCTCAACTAAAAACCTTAATTAATTGAAAGATATTAATTGGTCAAGCGGACCACGAAAAATAGTGAATTTAATAAGTTAAAATGAATTATACCTTCACTAAAACTCTCCGTGGCCATTTCATTTGTCGCCGATAATCAAATAGATTACACATATGAAAAATGGCAAAAAGGAGGGGAAATTCAAAACTAGTGAACTTCATTTAAATTTTGCCATACCTTCAGACTTCTTTTTATCCTTGCTTTTGTATCCTTACTATATTATGTATGAATCAAAATTAGCTGGGCATTTAATTTTTTTTAAATATCAGTCATCAAAATGAGCTATGCTTGTCCTGTGTTTTCTGATAAAAATGAGGTTTTAATTGAGAAGGCCAATTTAAGAAAAATCTTTTGGCTATCTGATTAAAGAAAGCCTGTAGAAAACAGGTGCTACCCAGATGACTTGCTTTGAGAGAAAAAATATATGTACATAAAAAATCTAGTCTTTTATAAAAGCCGACATATCAAACGCCCTGCGGTCGCAATCCGATCCGGCAACATGTCAGATATCAGCCAACAATCTCCGAGAGAATAATTAATTCTAGCCTTTCTTCATAAGCAACAGCCCGGAATGACAGGATGCCAGGTGCCATCGGCCTTTATTTAGAACAGTCAGTCCAGTTTAGGGGACGGAGTTCTTCGCGACAGCTACATGAATTTATGCAATCGACTTTGTTATCGCACCGACGGAAAATCGAGCAAGCGTTCATTAAACCCTCATTTGGTGGGAAACAAACAGGCGGATACATATAACATGCTAAGAGGCATTCCATTGAATAACAACTATATATATATATATATATATATATATATAAACTGATTATCATTAGTCGTTTTAGTCTCTTAAAAATCTGTGAAGATTACGTATGGTAATTATTTTTAAACAGAAATGTAAAGATTAAGAAGCAAAAATACAAATTACAATTTGTTAATTTTATCTAAACATCTACAAATCGCAGTAACCTCTGACATATACCATATTCCGTTATTTAGGACAATTAAACGAATATTAGTCCAATGTCTGAAAGTGATAACCTCGGGCCAAGGAACCCATCATTTTACACGGATAGTCGGCGACTAAACGGTCAAAAAATAAAGAAAAAAACATTGTACAAGATCGATCTTTACGCTCTCCGATAAAAATATTGCTAACATGAAGCCGGTGATTACCGACTCCTATCTGGATTGAATTTTTCATGACTCGACCTATGTCTTTTCGGCTGAATTATTACCAAACGGTAGATTAGCCCGTTGAGCATAAGCGATAGCGTCTAGCAATAACGACTGTTTGAATTTTGATTGCACAATTTTGCGAATTTCTAAAGGGGTTTAATAGGTTCTTTGATAATGACTTGGAATTGTTTACAAGCCTTCTCAATTTAAATAAATAAATTATTACCTTTTATAAAAGATCATAAAATGTTGTGGCGTTTTGTCAGATTTTAACTAAATACGATTTTATGTAAGAGATAAAATGTTAGCGATGAAAGGATATCGAAGAAGGTTGCGTTATTTCAGGAACGAGCTGCTAGTAGTCTACTAAATCATGCTGTAAATAGTTTTTAATCCTGTAAGGATTAATCACCATCTGTTTGGAAGAACATTATTCATAAGACATCATTCATTGATTCATAGTTCATAAATTTAACTTCTGTGTCTAATTTTTGCTCGTTGGAGCTCTCCGCGATATACCAGTGCAGCAGCACTCTTTGCAAAACTAATGTGTGAGCAAATAGGCAAATTTTGTTTTGCAATCAAAGACGTTGTCGAAACTCAGTAGTTCAAAAGAAAGAAAAAAAAAAGAAAAAGAGAGAGAGAGAGAGAGAAGCCGGAAATCATAAATAACGGGTTGATTAAGCATTTCGGGTTATTCTATTTTTTGTAGTTCCTTAGTTCAGTTTAGAGCTGGGAAAAATTTCGCTTTTTAAGGATAGGTCGCACTCACCAAATTTATCTTACCCGTAATTCCACGCTTAAATTTTGGGTTTTTTCGAATTTCCGTCTACCAGAGCCAGAATGTTGGTTGAACAATTCGCCCTTTCGTTCACATAACAATTAACCCTTTAGTTGTTAGTTACGTACAACCCTGTACGATTCTTACAACTTTGTTCTAGACCCGTGAACAAAAAAAAAAAAAATGTAAACAAATAAAAGTGGAATTTAATATTTTTAAACATAAAATAAAAATAAATTATAAGGGGATATCCAAGGTATCGCTCTGTTTAAGGCCGGTTCATCGCTTGCTCAGTAGTGTTTTTGATCCAGAACTCTTTGGATCTGCTCGTGAGTGGAGCCGCATCATTAGTTAGGTTGACTCCATCCTTTTCTTAAGAAAGCGTAGACCGTTGACTGTCATTGCCGCAGTTCTTTTTCCCGGGTTTTCTGGGTACTCGACCTTATGTCTTCATTGAGCGACTACTTTCGCAAGATAACCTTAGTGGTAGTTTCTTCCTCCTCATTACAAAACCTACAAATGGGGTCATCCTAACATATACCCATGTTGTGTATATTTTTCTCCGATCGGTAATCCTAAGCTCTCCTGATTTTACCCTACCTGTGCCTGACTGTTGGTGAGCGTTATTTAATCATGAGAAAGAATGAAAGATTCAGCCATAAAATGAAAAATAAAAATTCTCTCTTGCTAAGGAGTTACACAATGATCAGTGCTCAAAAGAATTATCCTCAGAGGGAAGTCATTAAAGTATAAAACTTCGAACCTAGTTTAATGAACCAACGTAAATAATTAGGATACAATTTTATGACGTATGTAGGCTCTTTGTTAGTAAGACTTCTTTTAGAAAGGCACTGATGACACTACAGCAGCCATTCGCACGAATTATCGATCACTTTTTATCTTTTTCCAACAGTTTGAAACCCCTCATGAAGAATTAATACGTGATCTGGAGGAAATTCCTTTTTCCGTCCATTTTGAAAGTCAAGTTGAAAAAGGCAAATCTGTGTGTCAATATTGCATCCTACGCCAAATCTCCAACTCTCATCCAGAAACTGCTTTTTATTCATTCTGTAAAGAGAATGCAGTTCAGTAAAAACGCCATCAGCAACGCTGAACCACATTCTGTCTGTATTCCCAGCTCTTGGTATCTCTTTTCTTCCTTTACGTCTCATCATACCGTTTAGAAACGAAAATATTTATTGAGCATGAAAACTAAAAAACGAAATTATTGGTTTAAATTGATCTTCTATGTATCTAAAATATCTCAGAATATAACAGTATATAGAACCAGTATACTGGTGTTTCGATCATTTTGCTCTGCTTATCACCATTATTTCCGTGTTTTTTGTACGACATTGAGCATTTATGTATTGGTGAACCACCGAACATGGCGAAAAGCCGAAACAGGTCGAAAATACAAAAGTAGCGAGAAAGCGTACCCCGATGACCACCAGTTGATACCTCACTATTAAATGGAACATCTTACGTCAATGTTAAAGGAGGGTTTACTTACTCGTTGCCCAAGTTTTCATTTGTTGGCCTTATCTTTTCATTTTATTCCAAGGACACTCCTCACCACTTTCTAGTCGCCACCTTCCCTTCCACAATCTTTTTTCCGAATGTCCATTTTTGATCTCGTTTAAGAGCGTCTGGAGAATTTGACCGTTTGAAGTTTTCCGTTTAATATTTGTTTGAAGAACAAAGTACCTTTTTCAGCAGGACGCTATCTTGATTTCTATCGATTTATAGCCTTTTGTCCTCGAAGAATTTGACCATGCTACCGGAATTCTTGTGTATATTTTACTTGTTTGTGCACTTCGATTGTCTCTTCTTCCTTATTTCTTAGAGGTTTATTTTTGTATATTTATCGCCCTTTATTATAACTTACGTTGCTTCGTTAATTATCATTGTAGACAATCTCTTCCTGCTTTCATTATTCCGTCAGTAAATAACGATTCGGCAGATGCATTTCATGCAATACATAAAACCTAAAACACATAGGTGGGTTTACGGTTTAGGTTTTTAGTACAAATCATAGATATATATTATAGATTTGAAGAGTTGGTTAAAAATCCTTTTACACAGCGTCCATAACATAGGAATATGACGTTCCTGCAAATATAGGCAATAGTTTACTTAGTGGCTCCACAGATATACGCTATGGATTGATTTCCTGATTGATTGATTTATTAACTATACTATCTACATACCCAGGTGTACAGCCTTAAGACCTTTCGCAGCCAGCCAATTTATAAATTCAAAACCACCACTCTTACTCACTCTTAAATACGTTCTTACCCCTTTATGTAACATTCACTCAGTTAGGATGATGGAATTTTTAATATTCCCCCATCACCCTCCACACAAATTATTTAACTAATGTAGTTTTGGGTTGATAGGTAGTCAATATTCTTCCTCTCCTAGTACACATTCTCGTTAATAAATACATTCAGTCGTAATATACACAAAGTAAAAAACGAGTTATTTATCAGCAATATAAAACAGTCCTGTTTTCTCCAAAACCTAGAACAGGGGGCCAAGTTTTCGCTGCCGTGCTGAAGCATTTCTCTTATATCTGGTGACATTCCTTCACCCTCTCTATATGGAGCCAAGGAATTAAGTCTACCAACATTTCGGTATGCACATTGAGCAGACCTTCAAAAATGAGAATTTTACCTGTGTCTCAAGATTTTTTTCTGGCATTGACCTATCGTCTTCTGCCATGTGAATAAAGAAGAGTACTTCACAAGTCCAAGAAACATTGTCTTTCAAATTTTACGTTGTTATTCCTTGTTTTTGTCGGTTTTCATCCATGCGTGAGGATTTCTGTTCAATAAATCAAACGTACAGAAATCGCACTAGATTTGTGGAAATCCAGGTTCATTCGAGTTACGTTGGGAGTGGCAAAGAATAGTCTATGCAGGTCCTACCAAGAAGTCGAGAAATGGCAGTACTCATAATACGCTATTGTAAGGTTGTGAGAAGGTTGTAATCCACGTTTTGAATCATAGACTCAGTAAAACGATGTGAAACTATACAAGGTAAAGTTTAGACTATTTAATTAATTTATTTTTATTAATCAAGGTTTTATACAGTTTTGACTTAATTGTAAAATGGATATGATAAAATTAATCGAGAAACGATTTGCCTTTCCAGGTTAGGCCTTTCAGGCTCCGTGGATTAAAGAGAGAGGGCTTGATTTAATAGGAGCACTCGAGGGCAAAGCGGTTCCGAACTGTTGGAGGAACCGACCCCGGTTTCCTGTCGTGCGGCCTGCTCCTAATTTACCGATCCCGGAAGCGCCCATTTTCCCGGGGACCGATTCAGACGTTTCGAGGCATCGGGCCGGTAAATCAAGCGGTGGGCTTCGCTCCCACAAAGTGCTAAACTATCCCGGGCCACGCACTACCTCAGGCCACTTAGGAAGATTAGCGTAGCCAATATGGCTGCGGACGACTTCACACGGGGTTTCGAGGTTTCATCGAAACCCGCTGTCGTTTTATCGGATGACAGTTCGTTTTTTTTTTCTTTTTATCCTACGAGTCCAAATTATGAAATGAAGTCTCTATTCTGCTCTGTTATGACAGTTGTGTTCACCTGTGGCTACTCAGCGATTTAGTGTGAGAGGAGAGATGACAGTTTTTTCGTAACAAGAACGGCATTTTCACATATGCAACGATAAAACTGTGATATCACTTGTCCTGGGAAAATGCATCTAACAAACAGCAAATATTTGAGTTGAACAATTCCATAAGGCTGTTACAGTCAACATACTTATCATTTTTGCCACAAGGGCAAACAGAGGAGGAACTTGTCAAATTCTATTGGAAAAATAATTCTAACAAAAAGGCGAATTGTCCACCTACTTTCATAGCGAAGCTGCGCGAAAAGCATCACCTGTGATACAAATATGGGACTGCGTCATAAGTCTGAAAGACATAAAAACAGACCGACGTTTGTTTGGTACAGGACAGAAAGGAAACTATGACAAATAAACTACTAAGAGAGAGTTTTTCACCAACCAATAGGCCAAGAATCCATCTGTGAAAATTCAGACATCAAAAGCCAAGAGTTTCGCCTATAATTACAAGCGAACAATTTGCTTATGTGGAGGTTTCTTAACAGGACTCAGCTCTATATACTATACGGACTGTAATATGAACCAAGTGGCAAATATAGCCTACGTACGTTCAGCCAAGAAGAGGAGAAAACAGCTGTATATTTCCTTTTCCACTTTAGTCCCATAAACCCTCCAACAGCAAGGAAAGACAGGCCAAAATTATCTGATACGAATGAGTTATAAAAATATTCTTCATGTTCAACATAAAAGTATTGAAAGTGGCTCCTGGGATATTTTCATTAATATTTATGTTTCGGTGTGAATGAGTGTTGTCACAGGGCAACTTCTGCAAGTAAGACATACGACATTTCATCTGCTGTCATGACAAGATTTATTTAATATAAAATACTATTCAATAAATTTTACATAAACTTAACAAAAATTAAATAGCCTAGCCTACATTTAAGTACAATTACAATTTATTTTAAATAAGGCGAAAGAATAAGAAGCTTGTTAAAAAAACGTCCAAAAAATGTCCAGAAAACCACCTGGTTACACATTAAGCATTCTACCATTGTAGCTCTACCTTGTGAAAGATTTAGTCTACCTATTATTATAAGATATATATACATAGTACTAATGGATTTGCTACGAGAATACCTTTTTGAATTGGACAAAAGACCAGTGACAAAATAAGAAAGGGATAAAAACTTAAACACTGCGTTCTATTTAAAAAGTAATCTGCCCGAGGGTATTTGCCCACCAGAGAAACTTCAGACGGTGTTGGAATAACGGTGCAGATAATCTGTTTTTAACAAGTCCCAATTTGAGCCTCAAACGGCTTGAAAGGGCAAAAAACATATTTTTGGCAGAATGAAGCACATCCCAGGAAATACGTTACTAATTGCTAGTAAAACTGTTATCCATTTATGTTTTGTCCCTGTGACAGTGGACTAAACCAGGACGTATAAAAATGTATCGTCTCTATGATGGACATAATACAGATTATTCTTATTATTCACAATTCTTCGTTTTTTTAAATAATCATTTGAAATTAAACATATTTTAATTTTTTCATTAGTCCAAAGGTCGTGTTCATACCTTTCGTCTCTATAGGTCTCTAATAGTTTTTTTACAAACAAAATTTCTGAAGAAAATTCCCTGTTGATTTTGAAATCTTGTACAATTGATTGGTAAATATTTGCAGCTTTGGTTTTACTAGTTTCATAGTTCGAACATGGGTTTGACCAAATTTTCTAATGGCCCATTTATTACATCAGAGACACTAGTTTTAATTATCTTACTCCTCTCTCAGTGAGTATATGTACAATACCACTCCTTTAGTTTTACACTTTTTCATGCTTCCATCGTACTTACAAAAAGCAAGTCAAGTAAATGTGATGAAAACTGATGTTATTTAATTTCAAATCTTTACTACTTGTTTTAAAAATAATCAAAATTACTTGCATCTTTGTGGCTTTTGGAGTCAACAAGTGGTTGGGATGTTTCAACATACTAGAAACATTCACTAATTTCGTGGTCCGCTTGACCAATTAATACTTTACAATTAATTAAGGTTTTAGTTGAGATGAAAAAAAGTTAATGGCACTAGAGGGATTCGAACCCAAGGCTAGATACGCCGCTGCTCTACCACCTGAGCTATCGTGACCCCGATCCACTCGGACATCAACTCCCCATCTCAACCCCACCTTATGAGGTCGTGGGTTCGAATCACTCTCGTGCCATTAATTTTTTTCATCTCAACTAATACCTTAATTAATTGTAAAATATTAGAAACAGTTATCAAAGTAGAACACACCTAGAGGTAAAAAGTAATAGATCGGTAATTATAGCGAGCCACAATTACCAAAAAAAACTTAAATTATCTTTCATTCGATGTACCTTCTTAATGGTGCTTTCTGAATTAACTCCGGTTTCAATAAATCCTCTAAATACATCATTTTAAGTGGTATAAACTTTCACATGATGGTATCTTTGCAACACATGAATATAATTATGTATCTTGGTCGTTTCCGTTCATCTCTGTTTTGGTTGATACGACGCATTTTGCCATTTTGCCGTAGATCTATTCATTAGTTAGTCTATCGTGCCCTTTTTAACGAATAGCAAAGATAATGGTTTCCGACTCGTATTTGCCTCGTTGGTGTTGTGGGTTCGAATCAGGAAGGCCAGGGAATTTTAATAGGTAATAATTAAAAAAAAAAGAAATTACGATAAAGTGATTCTGTCTTCTTGATACACAACGAGTCATGGGATGTTAAGACCTCCTGCACCACAGGTTATTTTACTATTATTATTCTTTTATTTCCTACTTTAATGAGACTTGTTGACCTCTGATGTATAGTGGATTAAATGTTTTTGCCGCCCATTGTTTTAGTTAGTTGGTTTAATTAATGAATTTTAATTTTAACGATAAGATTTCAGTCAGTTCCTGTTACACTGTAGGGAGGTATGAAAGAACTACTTACTAAAAGTGTATCTACAATCTTGTGCAATGAGGTGAAGGCTGGGAGGTGATAATCCTTTAATTTGGTCGTTACTGATCATTTTGTTCTGCCTATCCTCGCCGGGTTGGTCTGTGTGTCCTGGAATTTTGCCTTCTTCAGTAATTGATTTATCCTGCCGCAGTTTTTAGCTGTTTCTAATCAGTTATGGTAAACTGGTATTAGTAACTAGGTCGTTTCCGATCATTATGATTGCCTATCATTGCTATTTTGATATATGAGAACACCGGGAGGATAGGCAGACCAAAATGATCGGAAACGACTAAATTACAAGTTCATCACTCAGCACATCCCTAGAAAATAATCACCATATTTGCTTGATCGTCTCCGAACATCAAATTCTGGGTTTAAGAAAGTTTTGGACATTTACCAATATTGAAAGGCATCTGATAGATCAAATCATCTAAAATTTGCAAGACCAAGATGATAGGTGACGACCAAACTGCACGTTCACCACTCCACAGAAACTCAAGATAAAAACTCACAATTTTACAGCGCATTATTTTCGGTGGATTGGTCGGCCAGTCGCGCTTCAGCGTTTGACCTTCTTCAATGGGTGGTCTAGTTGTGTTGTATAGTGTTGTATATTGTCAGTTTTCAGGTGTTTCTGGACAGTTATCCGTAAAAGAAGGAGAAAAAATCCCACAAGAATTGTCCGCCGATTTTCGATGGCTTTCTTGTTATGAAGAATTTGGCCATTTGTCCAATACCAACAAATCTTATAGATTGCACAGATCATAATGATCAGTGATGACCAACCTGCACGTTCAACATCACGCAGATACTCCAGTATAACAACCCAGCATCCTATTGGGACCGTTAATCAATGAGGATTCGAGTAAAAAATCTATCAGAGGGTATATATTGTATATTAATAATTGGTCTAAAGACATTAGAAATAAATGTTAAATTTAGACTTACTTTAGTTGCCATAAGTGTTTCTCTTTTAAAGCAGGTTAACAGTGGATTTGTTCTAGAAACAAAAGTGGAGTCTTAACGAAGTTTTATCATCAAGTTCGCTAGAAAAACATTTTTTCAGATATAAAGGGAAAGGGCAACTGGAAGGGGGAGCCCAACGTTAAATAACCGTGATCTCATCCTTTTCTCTCCACACGAAAAGGGCTATATAAATGTCTAAGAGCTTCTACTTAATAGTGAGATACTTTTTCCCTGGAGACTGATGAGGAACCAAAATTGGTTCTTGCTCGTGACAAAGGGTCGGGCGCGTACGTGCAGGATGAAGGGGCCCGGTTGATGTACGAGCAGCTCCAAAGGGATTCCACATCTTTGTCACTCCTTATTGGGCACATCACTCACTCCTCGTCACCCTTGGAACGGCTAACGGTCGTGCGTTAGCCCTGTCAACATGCTTTTATACTTAAATCTTTCTCATTAGCATACGTCCGGGCGAAATAATCCATTATGAAAAGAAGTGGCATGAATATAAATCGAATCCAGGTGTGGACAATGGATTGCCAAGTGCTCATCCGTGCAGGCCTGTCCTACGTACCGAAACGACACGGCAAACAGTGTTGCGAAAGGGACATTTACATATTTTATTCAGTCGGAACTTTTTTTTTACACGCGGTAAGTGATAGTTGTGACATTCCCCTTACGGAATTAATAATGGGTCGTCCAAGCGCTAAGTTCGACGAAGTTCAAACTAATTTGTCAACCCATTGGCGATCTGATGAACCTCAAGTAGAAGTGATAAATCGGCGAGAAGAACAATAACAATCAAAAACCGATAGAAATATAGAATATGAAACAATTGCAAGATTTCTTCTTGAAGTTGACGATTGAGGTGGTCCATTAGGTCTATCCAATCATTCTTAATCGCGACCTACTTGAGTGTTGTTATGTGTGGACAAGATGATAACGACCATTATTATCATGAAGAATCCATCAAAATTTTGAATATAAAATAATTATGTAATTTGTTTGAGGCCCGCCGTAATTTGGTCGTTTTCAATCAGTTTGGTGTGCATATCCTTGCTGTGTTTAGCATATTTCATAGTTAAAAATTGAAAACACTTAATTAAAAAGTATAAGTTGAAACGTTGGTACCTAGCGTATTTCAAATCGATTTAAACTAAAAAAAAAATTAAAAAATACAGTTTCTCAATTACTAAAAAATATTTCATTAATTTGTTGATAATAATAGGGTGGTAACCTCACGAACCTCAATGAAAGTTAGTAACTGAGAAGTAAAGAATAATCAAAATCAAAATTAAAATAAATATGAAATAAAAAATGGACAACTCTAGTATGTAAAATAATAGCGAGTGCTTCTTTAGGTTTGCCGAGTGATTTACCTGCTGTTTGGTAATATCCGATCATTTTGGTCTGCTTATCGTCTAAATATGATTATGATCAAGGTTGAGATGGTGGCATCCATTTTGATCACGAAAAACGATAAAAATGTACAAATAAAATAATTTGGCTATTTTGTTGAGGCGTGTTGAGAGGTACAATTTGGTCGTTTGGGCCATTCACCATTTGTGGGTTTGCCTCAATGACCTCACACCACAAAACCACCACGAACCCTCAGCAGTAAGTCACAAAGATAAAACAGACAATCGTACCCAACTCAGGAATTTATAATAGAGATTTGACTTCTCAAAAATCACACAGACGGAAGGCGAAATGAGTTTGAGAAACCTATCCAGCGATTATAGGCATATTAAAATGATCTGAAAGGACAAAATACAGGTTCATCACTTCGCATAACACAAGATGAAACCTCACAATAAAAGACAAGTTTTTTTGCTTACAAAAAGGACGAATGGACAAACCTGAAAAACTAAACTTGTTCAAAACCAAAACATGCAACACGGAGAAAAAATTCATACCCAAATCAATGCCATTTACTACATTTAAAATACCTTACTATAAAAATAAGGATCCCGAATCGATAGACAAAGATAACACTAAAACATTCCCTTTTGTACCCAAGCCCACCAATGATAATAGCGAAAAGCCGCCTGACAAACCAAAAATCGAGGATAGGCAAACCAGAATGATCGGAAACGACCAAACTACATTTAAAATAATACTCAACCATAACACACCATAACTTACAAACTGAAGTACGCACAAATATTGCGCATAAAACGTTGGACAAATTAATAATTAAAAGCCTTCTCTATGCTGTCTATGTAGCCGTACGGGCCTATTCGTTCGCCTTGCAGATTGAAAACTTTGGCTCTCATTGGAACATATTAGTCAATTTAAATAAACCTAATATCATTGTTTGTCGTAGGGAAAGGAATTTGATAGCGAATTTATACAACCAAGATTTTTGCACCTAAAGGAACTTGATCATTCAAAGGCCAATGAAATAAACGACAAAGGAGAGGAGTAAGGAGACAACTTGGCAGATCAAAACAGCTAATTTAGGCAGACCAAAATGGCCGTAAACTGCATGCTCATCGCCCAGTCTGGTGCAGTTAATCAATTCTTTCCAGAAATCTGTGTTTAATCGATAACCAATCAATAATTGCACAACAATCCTACTCTTCTCATGGAGAAAATGCAGAAATGCGCCTGGAAGACAAAACAGCTTGAATTGGGTAACCAAATTGATCGGAATCGACCAAAATGTTGGTTCATCACACAATCAAATAACTGCGGCAGAATTCTTTTTCCAAGCGTGTGAGGCATTGTAAAAGTTAAAATTATCAATAAATGATTACACACCAACATGACTACATATGATGGAGAGAAGCAGAAACGCGTTTATCAGACAAAAACTGTTTGGATACAACTAAATTGATGGGAATCGACCAAACTGCAGGTAGATCGCCCAATCAAATTAACGGTGCTGAAAGTCTCATTTTTCTTTCCAAAAGTCTGTGAGGCAATGATAAAAACAATTATAAAACAAAATTACTGTTTAAGGAGAGAAATAGAGACGCGCCTGGCACACCAAAACAGCAGTAGGGAGACCAGATGAAAGACGACCAAACTGCAAGGGCATCTCACAGTCAACTAACTTGCTCAGTAAGTTCCACTTTTACAGAAACCTCCAGACAACCAGAAGAGAAAGTCATCAATATCAATAAGTAATTCCACAACAAACGTACCAGTGATCATGTGGAGAAGCAGAACCTCGCCTGGCAGAACAGAACAGCTTGGCTAGGATGACCAAATTGGCCGTAAACGACTAAATTACTGGTTAATTTCAGTTTACAAAGGATACGTTTTATTTTAGTTGATAGACGAGAGAACTTTTCAAACACATAATAGGCTGCAACAAATTAAATTTTCTATTTTAAAAGAAAAACCGAACTGAATAATTTTAAATAAGGGAATGCTTTTATTCTAATTTTATGTCAATAAAGCTGTTTATTTGTTAATTCTGATGGAGTGGAAGTGTAATTAATCAGTTTGGTTTTAATTTTGTTTTCAGGAGAAAAACTCAACCTGGTTACATTCTGTAGAATGTATTGGTTTATTAGGTATGTGCTTCTGAACGTATTTCCCCTTATGGAATATTTTGCTCGTGCGTTTGTGGGATTTATAAGATGCACATGGTTACGAGGGTATGTAATTCCATTTCTCGAATGATTTGCTGTTAGCGAAGGGCTCAGTTTCCCCAAACAGCATATTGAGCAAGCTATAATCCGGTGGGCTAATCAATTCCGATATAACATAAAATGATCTTAAGGGGTGAGGGTTCTTCACCAACCCTTAGGAATATTAAACAGCGGCGATAAAAACCGGATTTGACGTCACTACTCAGACCGGAAGGTGTAATATGGAAATAACACACGGAGAGGGGAATATCGGCCGAGTTAATTGCTGTTTATGGGAAGGAAGAAGCCGTTTATATCATGCTTGCCGGCAGTTAATAGCGGGGCTTTATCTGCCATAGCCGGCATCTGCTGATATAACTGAGAGCCGCTTCGCATAAACAACCCCTTTTCACTAAAGGTTGTGGCAATCGAACAATTTCTCAAGATTAATATTTTACAAAATTGGGGTTTTGTGAATAATTTGTACTTCCTCGATGTTCGTTTTGCATCAGGACTTGTCTGGGTCTGTAGCTATTTTTTTTTCTTTTTTTTATTGCGGGCTACCGACAGTGAACTCATATCAGCCCCCAATTCACTGTGAGAGCCGACGGGGTACTCGATATTGCCCCACCGGCTCTCTTTCTCAAACAAACAATTACATTCACAAATCTAAACACATGTATATACAAACAAACACACTGTACAGCTACACAATGATAATAATACATATTATATTTACAATATTTACAGATGAGGAAATACCACCGTTTCTCTTAAAAATTGGAACAGAGGACCAAAAAGTCTAGTATCGTGCTCAAGGAATCGCTTTATGTCAGGTGCTATGCCTACACCCTTCCTGGAAGGGGCCAAGGCACGGTACTACTGGTCTAAGTGTAACACACTGAGCAACCTTTCTCTGCAAGCAGAGTACATTCGCGTGGTTTTCCCAAAAGCAGGAGCCCGTGTGTCAATCGAGTATGCCTAACCTCAAACGGTGAGCACGATCCGTTCCTTGTTCTTCATATCCTCTGCGAGCCATCTCTCGTATTCTTGTCAAGAAAGAGCTTCTCGGAAGATCCTGCCCGACAACGCAGCCAACGTTCTTTTATGGTGTTCTTTACTGCTCGTACAGCGTCACAGGGTCGGATCGCGGTGGTTCTATCTGGAGAGGAATACGACCCAGCTTTCGCCGCTTCGTCTGCACGTTTCTTGCCCTCCAGCCCAACGTGCCCGGATTCTCAGACGACCACCACCGCTCCAACTCAGCATATCTCTCTAATAAGAGAACGACGATGGGTCCATCGAGAATCGGTAACGAATAGCTGAAACTCCGGTCAAGGAGTCCGACAAGATAGTCAGATCATCCATCGTCTTGGATCACCTCGAGCGCGTGTCAAATCGCATACAACTCCGCCGTGTACACGCTGCAATGCTGCGGGAGCGGCCACGAAGTGGACATGCCTCCGCTATACATGGCGCAGAACACACCCTCTCCGGTACTAGACTCGTCCGTAGTCCTCCATTCTGAGTTCCCGGCACACAGCTCGGTAGTGACCGCAAACATTTGATAAATGGTTAAATGAAACATGAACTGTCCTCAAATACTGTCATGATAAAACAAGTACTTCGGAACATGTTCTATGCAAAGCACTAGCCTGGAAATTTTACAGCATCTTCGAAATAGCGACACTAACAACCAAAGAAATAAGAGAAGAGAAACCCCAGAAAGTAATAGAAATGATGAATGATGGAGTGAGTGCGGTGTTCAATCCTTTTTTAAATATATAGTTACTACTCACAGTAAGATTTACAAAGTTTTGTTTAATTATTTCAGCATATTTATATTTTATATTACTTTTATATTGCTAACTGTGTACTATCTTTTTTAAAAAAGGACCGAAGAAAGTTATATTTTTAGGTCGCATAGGTCGAAAAGGTAGATGAAAGAAAGGAAAACTAGTCACCAGTGTCGCCGGAAATTGAAAAATAGTTTTGTAAATCAAGAACTATTTGTTTTCTTTCATTTGTTTCTCCTACATAGTCATTTGCTTTTGATGAAATTGCAAATATTTTGAATTAAAATAAGTAGTAAAAAGGATTTTCAGCGAAATTTCACAAGTCACATTAGTTTGTATTTCGTAGTATCTTTGCATTTAGGGTACACACTGATATCGGAATTGTAAATGAATACAATAATAATCCGATTTATATAAACCTAACAGTATTTCCAAAAATAAGTTTAATTACACAAGGTGGTGTAAACAAGCCACCGTTAGTCAACTTGTATGCATAAAAAAGCTCCTATAACAAAATAGGTAAAAATAAAACAAAAAATATTCTATTAGTACAAAACAACTCTTCCGGATATTTTTCCTGAGTATTTACCAAGGCCGGCCCCTGTTGGCTGTTAAGTTGAGTTAAGGTTTACCTACCTGCACTCCTCTTATGGCGGGATGATTGTGTTGAATTATTCATAATACAATATGAATATGTATGTAATATTGTGTTGAGGTAATTTGAAATATTACGATGGACAAGCATGCCGACAACACTTCAGTGCTGAACAACTGAAATGTTTTGAAATTTACTATTCCAAGGGCAATACAAACTTTGCAGGAACTGTTTAAACAATTATATAGTCTTAAAGAACATGGTTTGTTTATATTATAATATTTTTAAACAGCACTGAATATTAAAATCTTGGTTATTTTTTAAAAGCGACAAGGAGAAGTTTAAATTTTATGCTCGCCCCTCTCATAATTCGAATTGACTCCAGTCAATCCCGGCTCAATTTCATCTTTTCCCTCCTAAATCAATTAGACTCCTTTAAATCCGATTCCCCTCCGAGTCAACTGGCACGTCGCTTATCTCTTTGTAGTCGAAATTGGGGTCCGTTGTAAATCGGCGTCGCCCGACGTGATTATCCACCCAACAAAAGGATCTGGTGAATTTGAAGGAAGAGCCAATGATGTTAAACAGAGTGGGCTGAATGCCCAAGTTAGAAAAAGAAAAAAACGACTAAGGCTACCAACCTGATTTTATTAATATTCATGGCGGTGTCACGTAAAAAGATAATCTATCTGTATCTACATTTTTTTAGATTATATCGCTAAAAAATCCTTTGATATATACAAGGTAATAAAATCATATTAATAATAAAAAACACCTATATAGCTATTTTGTAAACTGCTGAAACCTGAACACTTAACGAGAACATTATTCTGAATATTTTTACCACAACACTTCAGAAAGAAAAAACATTTTAATACGTAAGGTAAAATATCTGCTTTGATAGGGAAGATGTAGATGTAGATGTAATTTTTTCAGGGTATATATTGCGCCCTTTAAGTGCTATTGTATCCTCCGTTCTCTGCCTAAAGCACATCGGTGAGTCCTATTTCATCAAGAAACTTGATTAATAGGCCCGGTTTTAATGGTTGAAGCTGTTCTATGGTCACATTATACATCCCAAAACATTTCCTCCTGCGGGCCAATGTAGCTCCGCAGTTTGTTAGTAAATGTGTTGGTGTCTCTTCTGCCTCCTTGCAGAATCTACATGTGCCATCTTGGATTGTTCCAATTTTTTTTAGGTGTCCATTTAATCTACAGTGTCCTGTTAGGAATCCTGTTAGGATTCGCAGTCGGTTCCTGCTTCCTTTGACACATTCTGTGATTTATTTCTTGCCAAAATTGGTTAGAAGATTCTTGGATTATCTATGTCCAATGAGTGAATTCCATTGTTCCTTCATTTTCTTTTTGTCCTTCTGTCTGAGATATTCGTTAATAGTGTGGATTCTTATGCCACAGAATGGTTCGGGTCCTACCAGCGGTGTGGAAGCCCCTTTCCTTGCACGGGGGTCCGCTTTCTCATTGCCTTCTACTCCCATGTCTCCTGGGACCCAGCAGAGGACGACTTTATTCTGCATACCTAGTGTGTTTAATTTATTTCTGCAGTTCAGCACTATCCTTGAACTAATGATGCTTGTGCTTAGTGCTTTAATGGCTGCTTGACTATCTGACATGATAGCTATATTCTTGTTTTTGTATCCTTTACTTAGATTGAATTTGATACACCTTTCAGTTGCGTGAATCCCAGCTTGGAAGATACTGGTGTGTTTTCCCATGTGTTCTGAGTATTTGGTTCCGGGTCAAAATACTCTTGCCTTCGTACCTTCTTGTGTTCTAGATCCATCTGTGTACCAGAGGATGGTGCCATTTTTAAAGGAGTTATTTCCCTTTCTTTCCCATTCCTTTTCGGTACCCAGATGTATTCGGAATTTTTGGTTAAATTCAAACATCCTGTTCATATCGTCTCTTGGAGCCATGAGTGATGGATGTTCTTTCCATAGTTTGTTTCTGTCTCTCCATTTCAGTTTTATTCCTGTTGGAGGTTTCTCTCTGATAAAGTTGATTGTGGTTTTCTGTGCTGTCCTTTCTACCATGTGATGTAGGGGGATTAGTCCTAATATCTTTTCCATGCTAATCGTAGGACATGTTATCATTGCTCCCGTTATGCAGATGCATGCAAGTCTCTGTATTTTTGTGCGTTGATAAGGAAAGGTCATAACTTGACTTTCAATCAGCAGTTGGGTCCTTTCTGATCATTTTGCTCTGTCTATTCTTGCTGTTTGCTTTGTCAGACAGGGCTCTGTCGATATCAAAATGTATCGATACTTTATATGATTGTAAGCATGGGACATGTTGGACAGACTATTAGGGTGGAACTTGATGATTTACTATTTTAATTTCTCTGGGTTTTTATGTCGTTGTGCGGGGAATTTTTTTTTCGGGTTGGCGGTGTTTTTGAAAAAAAAAAAAAAAACCATTGTAAGCATGTCAGGTTCGAATGCTGGATTCGAACCCCGTACCTTAACCTTACCGTGATGAGCGCCGTGTCTACGCCTAAACCATTGCGGCCACCGACCAAGACTTTATAATTGTTCTGAGGATTGTGTAGATTCTAAGGATTGGAGACGTTGGATATGGAAAATGGTGAATCCACACTTCTATGCCGTACCCAAATAGGTTTTGTCGAGAGCTTGGATTGTCCCCTAAGTGTTTAGAGTTTACCAAAGCGTCTATTAAGTCTTGTCATTTCAGTGGAGTGTGGAGCCCATAGTAACGAACGTAGGCATTTGAAGAAGGGACATGTTCGCACATGCCTTCATTCATCTTCATTATCCATTGTCTACACCAATCTGATATACATGAGATATGTCTCTGCAGATCTTCCGAGCAACTGTAGTATCGTGGTTGGAGTACTGCTGTGTAATCGGCAAAAGATTCAATAAGTGTGATAAGTTTAGTCAAAACATCTGCGATATAAAGGACATAGAAAGATTGGTCCAAGCACACTCCTTCCCCGCGGCCAGAGAGCAGCAATCGGATTAATCTGATTTCTGACGGAACCGAAACAACCAAAAATATGCTTAAGTAGCTGGCATTTGGAAGGACCTCTTCTACCATTAAGGTCGTTATGGATGAGGTAAGATACAGAGTAAAAAATTTGGAAAATTCTGAGGTCTTTTGGTTGGAATGTTTGGATAAGACTGATATTCGATGGTGAGGCAAGTGAGTGTAAAGAAGATTCCGAGAAGCTGAAACGGGACTGACATTAAAACAGCGAGGAAAAGATATGCAAATCGATCAAAAACTACAGGCTCATTCCTAACAATAAAACTATCTATGTCGATTACATAAACATCCCATAATCCTTCAAAAAATCCTATATTTAAATAAAAAAAAGTAACAAATCACTTTCCCCTCTGTAATATAGTTTCAACGACTGGATCGTAATTCATTCCGTATCGTACAAAACAATGAGACAGGCTAGATAAAGTTTTAAAAAATTCTTGACAATACAGAGATCAGTAATAATCGAAATACTGATTCCTACAGGTCACCGGGGTATCGGGTAAAAAGAAGTTGAACACTGTTTTATTTTATCTTTAATTGACAATACTTCTATCGGGTATTCCTATTAATGTCCAATTAACATATTTATTACTCCTTGTGATAAGTGATCGACGATTTGATAAAAAAAAAGGGATAAATTAAACTAATTGGATCATGTTTAAAAACAATGTATTTGATTTATAAAAAGAAATTTAAAATTTAAAAAATATTGTCTCAATTATTATTGCACAACTCGACGAATAACGCGCCATTGGCGCTGCTTTAATTTTTTGTTAAATATTCTGTTTTGTGAATAAGCATATTATTTTCTTCTTCTTTTTTTATTATAGTTTTTGGAAAGATGTCAACTTACTTATTAGAAAATGTGTTTGTAAATTCTTCATTAAGTGTGTCTGAAGAAAGTCCAAATGTCATAAAGTCGCGAATGAGGGTTTTATTGCTACCGCTGGGTAATAAAAAAGGTTTATTTTTAAGCGAGATCTTAAGCCGGGAGCCTCTTGTGATTTGGGTTTTACGGAGGCTCTCGCAGCTGTTATGTCCGTTGTTTATGTTGTTTTCCTTCTTGTGAAAGCGTCTTTATGTATGGGTTTGTGTCCTAGTAAATTGTAAACGGGGCTTACTTATGGAGGATATTCCTAATTCCATCCTATTCAACCGTCATCATTGATGCCAGAAATACGGGCCGTTTTCCAACGGAGGAGTGAAAGGACGTTTTTAATCTTCGGACAAGGATCAAAAAGCGAGGCTGTAAAGTACATTTTTGTGCTCGTTGGAAGCAAAATATCATAAAGCTTCATATGAAAGCTTAATTTTACTTCGTCACAAAACGCGAAATGTTCATAAAGTTGTATTTACTGTCCGAGGAGGTGACTGCTTTATAATTACAATCTCATTCTTTAAATGGCTAATAAAGAACAGAAATATGTCAAAGGACCGACAAATACACCAAATCGACCAGACAACGGATTAAACATATTAAAAATTTCACTCTTTGCAAGCATTTGTACAAGTTTTGGCTGAAATGCTTATATGTTTCATGTCATCCATCATTGTTGCTGATTGGTTTTTATCTAAATCATGTTTTTTAATACATATCAAATAAATTTAAGGAAATTTCGATGCTCTCCTCTGTTTATTCTACAATTCCCTTACCACTCGTATTTTCCTTTTCTTTCTCTGATTATTAGAAAAATCGATTTTTACAATATTCGTTCGATGGACGATTAAATACCTGGATACTCATTTTGTACAATAATACTGGTTAATAAATGTTGTTATGAGATTTATTGTCAGAGGTTCATGTTAAAAGACAAAAAGGAAAGATTTAATATTAAATACTATATTGAAACTCTCTCTCTCTCTCTCTCATTTTCTCTCTCCCTCCCTCCCTACCTCTCACGCTCTCTCGCTCTCTCTCTCTCTTTCTCTCTCCCTCTCACTCACTCACTCATTCACTCTCTCTCTCCTTTTCTCTCTCCCTCCCTCCCTCTCACGCTCTCTCTCTAGCTCTCTCTCTTCCTCTCACCCTGTCTCGCTCTCCCTCTCTTTCTCTCTCTCTCTTACTTCCTTCCTTTCTTTCTTTCTTTCTCTCTCTCACTCTCACTCACTCATTCGCTCAGTCACTCTCTCTCACTCTCTCTCTTCCTCTCACCCTGTCTCGCTCTCCCTCTCTCTCTCTCTCTTACTTCCTTTCTTTCTTTCTTTCTTTCTCTCTCTCTCACTCACTCACTCACTCATTCACTCTCTCTCTCACTCTTTTGCTCACTCATTCACTCTCTCTCTCTCACTCTCACTCACTCATTCGCTCACTCATTCACTCTCTCTCTCTCACTCTCACTCACTCTCTCTCACTCTCACTCACTCATTCACTCACTCACTCTCTCTCACTCTCACTCACTCACTCTCTCTCTCGCTCTTTCTTTCTCTCTCTCACTCATTCACTCATTCACTCTCTCTCTCTCTCTCCCTCTCACCCTGTCTCGCTCGCTCTCTCTCTCTCTCTCTCTCTCTCTTTCTCACACATGTGTGGTGTGTGACAGTGGTTATTTTCCCGTTATTTATCAACCGGACTAACGACTATGTTATATGCACAGTCAGTCTACAAAATGCCATGCTTGCTACCGATACAAGGTTAAATTGATCGTTATCTACGCTGTAATTTATGGAGTGTTTATTTTTTTTCTATAACGATACATCTACCTTGAAAAATTGTTTTAAAATATTTCTGTTGAATTGTCAACCCCCAAAAATAATTGAATTTGTGTGTGTAATACCTTAAATAATTTATGTATGAAATAATTAGAAAAATTCTTTATAAGATGTTAGTCAATCTATGGAATTTAATGTCGACCTAGACTCGAAATATATCCAAAGTTATAGACAGACAGTTGTGATAACTAGAGTCAATTGAAAATAGATGCGGTGATCGTTGGACAAGCTAGTTGAGTTATTCATAATTACTTACAATTAGAACATTACTTTTTAATAAATGTGCTTTATTATGGTATTATGGGAAAAAACTTGTTAGATCATTATGGCCTGTCCTATCCTCGCTGTTTTGAATATTTTGGCAACCTACCGCTGAAGATGTCATAATGCCTCAACGCGACAATCAGACCAAGCCTGTTCAAACACTACTGATCTTCAGTTGTGTGTTTGAAGATTAGAATATTGGAAACCATCTGCTGATGTTGGCAGAGATATTTGTATCATGTCGTTTCCGATCGTTTTTATCCGACTATCCTTGTTGTTTTGGTTAGTCATTCCACATAAAACAACAGACTAAGTTGCCACGGATGATGACGAAAAGCCGAAACGAGAAACAACCCAAATGATCTGAACCATACTAGCCGCAGACCATGGAAAGAAAAATCTGACAATTTAAAAATAATCTGATTTAGAAGGAATTTTAATTTGAGTAATAATTTGTCATTTTCAAGCTGCAGGTTTACTGATTAGGCAGATACCGTATTGTTTGGAATGTGTTGACAATATTAGGGGTATTCACGATCTTACTCTGTTAAGTCTGTTAGGTCCTGTTAGATCGAGAAAAATGATGACATAGACTTGTGAGAATCGCTAACATTGCTCAATCTAACAGGCGTAGGTAACCAACATAGCAGCCATGACTTTAACAGCTGTTTTTTGTTTACACGTATTTTTATTCTTATATATGCGTTAATTAAATCAGGCCAATACATTTCTTTTGTTAATTTCTGACCTGTCCTTATACTCTCATTCATAAAGTCCTATAAAGTTGTAGGATGTTAGACGTTAGGATACAAGTTAGGTATGTCGGCACGAATTGAAACCTGTTATTTGTTAGTACTTTTCGAGTGCATAGATAGCTTTTTGAATGAAAGAATTGATTAATTTTCCTTTTTTATTAACTTCTGGCATCATATAACTTAACCTAAAAGAAAACCAAAACAAACAACAACCAGCCTTCAAGGTCTGTTATGGCTTTATTTTTGGTTGTACCAAACGCCACGCGCAGCATTGCGGAAAAATTATCGTTTAACATGTTAAGAAAAGAAGGGCGCGTTTACGATCTTATTGGACATTTCTCTATTCGAGCTAACATGAGTTAATATCTTACAAACATTGTGAATACCCTTATTATGAATATGCTAAACGAGATTCAGCTTTAGGTATGGCTAAGGTCGGTTTATTGGTTTCACTGGTATTAAAATCTACTAAAAGGTGTGTAATTTAGTTACTAAAATACATTTTATACAAAATCAACTAGAGCTCTATACCGTAGTGAATTTCATTCGTAACAAAGTTTAGTATTTCAGCGGAACAGTTTCTGAACGTTGAAAAACCGAGAACTATTCAGTTCATTATGAATCGTTTGAAGATTGTTTTCTTTCATCGTGATTAGGCATCGAATCCGGACCGAAATTGATATTAATTTCTGTAGAACGACGAGTACTCCGTCGGGCCCGACTGTACACGAGGGAACACATTGTCTCATTGGAAAGGGTGTGTCTGGTGTGTTTTAATGACGCAACGTTGTAAACACCCGTAATGCTTGTGACAGGGCAATCTTGGCTGGGACAATACCCGAGGGTTTGTCAGAGCCAGCTACCCTTACAAAGCCCCTTAATAAATGATTGTCATGGCTCTATAAATAACACCGCCGGGGGTTTTGTGCACCGCCCCGCCGGCTTGGGCCCGGCCCCTGTCAAGGGGAACAAAGGTGAGACCCACGAGGTATTAATCGGTACATAACTCAAACTTGGGACAACACACCGCATTTGGAAAAGGATCTCTGTTGAGAGCATAGCCGTCAATCGTTTCACCCGGGAATTTGGGAACGAAAAAACTTAAGTAAATAATTGGCATATTTTTTATATCAAATTTATCATCTGTCTGAAACAAGAAATAACAAATTTTAATAAAAACCTTCTTTTTTTGCCGCGAATTTAGAATAACTTTCTCTGTTTCAAAATATTGAAGAAAAAATTCGTTAACTAAACAAGGTTTATATTTGATATGGCCTCTATAAGTGTAAATTTAAAATTAAATTAAATTTCCGGTGTCCAGTGTTTTCAATCAAATAAAAAATTAGGTTTATTTATTCAATAAAATGCATTTTCGAAGTCTTAGCGAAAACACTAGGATTTAAATCAAACTCCTAATAATTATTTGGCATTTGGGGCCATAAGAAGTACTTTGTCTATGCCGAGATATTCTTGGCAATGAAATTGTTTGAAAATCAATGAAAATTTGCTTTTGTCCGTTCTGGTAAAGTGCTGAACTCTCCACAAAAGACGGACGAAAGCAAAAATATATCCTTATTGGATTGTACAGAATTTATTTGAATTTCATGTTGTCTTGATTTTTACAAAATTCCCCTTATATTACTTTTTCTAAAACCATGATTTCAATCAGTGATTCCAAAGCTGAATGCCGCCAAAAAATTTTATACAAAAATCTTATTATTATTTTTATTATTACTTTTTACAACAGAGTGCCGGTGTTTTTTCGAAAAAATAAGCCATTTACAAGTATGTCGGTTCGAATGCAGGGCCGCTGGATTCGAACCCTGTACCTTTACCTTATAATGATGAGCGCCGTATCAATGCCTAAATCGTTGCGCCTCCCTCCCCCCACCCCAAAAAAATATATATAATTTTTATATTTATAAAAAAACTATAAACCTATAAACAAAACTTGCCATTATAAAACCCTAAAAAATTTAAAAACAAAACAATAAAACATTTTGAATGAATTTATTAAAAGTTTTTTTAAAATTTGGGTTCGAAACCGAAATAGTGCAATTATTTACTAACACGATTCTAACTTTGATTAAATGATTATTGTATTATTATTCCCCGGAATAAAAGAGTTTTAAGATTCTAAATGTTTTTAGGTATCTATGTGATATATTGTTAACACTATGACTTTTTTGTTTAAATCTTTCCACCTTACCAATCCGTAAACGACGGTTTTTTCCTTTACTTCGTCAATTTGTTCATATTTTAAAAAACTAATTAAAAAAGCAATTACACCACTATAAAGGATATTAAATGGAGTACGTTTTCTGAAAGTCGCTGGGCTCTAGGTTTGGAAATAATGGTTTAGAATCACCATAGTAAGTTTTCAATTTTGGAAAAATAATTAATTTCCAAATTCTGGCTACTAAAACGCTATTTCACCAACGGTTACAAATTTAGTATTGATCACTTCTTATTGGACATTAAACGTAGCTTTCATTGGTATTAACGGATTTGTCCAAAACCTTTTAGTTTTGGAGTTATCATTGCTTATTTGATGCAAGGTCGTGAAATCTTAAAAAATCAGAAAATGTGGAATAACTCGAAATTGTTGAGATTCGGACCATAGTTAATTAGGACTTTTTGGTTCCATTTGAATGCAGAATCTATTGGCAGTTTGTAACACGAGTAGCCGAATACCCTGTGTTAAGGGCGCCGGAGACAGAAAAAGTCTCGGAACCGCTCATGTTCATTATACATACAGCTTAGGTGGTAAAGGTACAGGTATAAAACACTGGAAGCAAGCCTGGAAATTTGAGGTTCGGTATCACGGAATTCAAATTCAACGAGTGCAGGCTGTCAAAATCTACCTTATACGTGCATACAAAATACCACCTTGACGTGCTGTTAATCGAAGTCATCGATTCCTACACAAGAATCCATCAATGGATCACCACCAATGTAAACCCTATGTCATGTTTAAAATGAAAACTGCAAATAATTTTGTTAATTAATTATTGCACAATGTAAATTGTATATCAGAGTTACTACGACAGCTACGAGTGCATAAATTAACCTGAGGACAGCCAATGTACTGCACCCTCATAGCATGTTTCATGTTGATACGCTGAACTGTCCATGACAGAAATGTTAACTATATATTCAAAATGTCTTATATTAAAAAGAACGAAAATTCCAAAATTTGAAACATATTTATATGTTCTTTGATTTTTCATTTACAAACAATAACGAAAAAAATTTTCCAAGATTATTTATGATGAAAATGTACATTGAGAAATTGGGATTAGTTCGACGGACAGCTCCAATTAATTCCTTGCGTATACGACTTTCTCTAGAAAAAATCCAATTAAAAGGCGAGGTGATCAATTACGCCTGAGTTATTGTAGTTTTGAATAATTTCAGTTTATATCTTCACGCCCTGTCCGCTAAAATGTTTTATAATATCCGCATTTGATTTACGGCTTTCATAAATATTCAGAGGCTGTCCACCGTTTAAGAGTTACTCCGCAATATACTTATTATTTTTTTCCCTTCTGGACATAAATTGCTCCTGACCGTATAAAAAATCAAAGGGACTTGTAAAACTCCCATTGATTTGTGTTGACACAAACGATTATGACTCCCCTGTGATGAATTTATAATGGACCCTGGAAAATACGACGATTACCTTTCTCCGGGTCTATTTCTATTATCTGAAACAGCGGAGAGCAGGATCGACGTCCGTTTTTCTGCCGATGGTCTTCAGGCATCACGTCGTCCCGTTAGTTTGCATATCTTAAACGAATCTAAAGTTCAATTTTATGTAACAACCGCTCGTGACATTCAATGAGTGAGCAATAATTTCACAAACATAATTTTCATAAGATTCCGTGCATCGATGCATTTCAACGGAACTTTTCGGTCTTACCGGAAGTGCAGGAGCGAGCGAGCGGACAAGGCGAAATTGAATGGAAACAGTGCGATAGGTCAATAGGATTAAAACATCGGTTTTATGTCGGCCGGGTAGAAGTGCCGGCTTGCCTAAGTACTTTCTGCCATTCCCTGGGCATCGTTATCAAGGGAGACGAGGAGAAACCCTTTCAGCCCGTGAAGTTTAAGGAGATCGTAAACCATCCCGACTCTCAGCTGCCTCCACGACGTAAAACCTGCCCCATTGAGCATAATCTGTAAGAGCCTTCTACTGTATCGACGCGTGTAAATTTACCTCCTCTGAGTGTCCGACGTTTACCCGTTTTTAGCCAAACAAAAAACTTCATAAGAGACGAAAATAGCTGCCGGATGAAGCGAAACGTTTCAACGCCTCTCTTTACCTGCGATCTCCTCCTGTTGACTACTGAAATAGCGAGAAGCCCTTTGATCGTGTACAACGCGTAGCACATCCGACAGCCACCTCAACCGTGACATTTAGCCCGCTTGTCTTTTAAACTGGACGAGTTTATTTAATCTCTCTCATGAGACGAAAAAAGTAAAGCTGTTAACTAAAACAAAAATAGCCCACTTTGAACGCCGAAGAGATTTTGGACGTCTCGATTCGGTTAATAACTCGACGACCATTCAAAGCCCATTCACACATAACAATTCCATCATCCTTATAATAACTTTTTTAAAGTTATTTAAATTTAAAGAAAACAAATGTGACAAAACGTGTTATTTCTTGTTTGACTTTCTTCACATTTCCTTGATTTTTGAATCACCAACAAGTTCTATTAGGTTACTGCACAGAAAAACCTTAAATTCAGGTTGAAAATGTGAACCCATTTTTTCCAAAATGTACCGTCCAGATTAATTTTTTCAAGAAATTTTGGGACACCTGGATTATCGTATCATTATGTTACATAAATCATTCTATGCACTAGACTAATGATCTGTGAATCTAGTAAATAATCTGGAATTATTTGGTCCCAGAACTATTCAAAACTTACGTGAAATAGAAAACTTACAGATTTTAAAGGATCTTGATTACTAATTAATTCAGACGCGTAATGTAGCTATAAATAAAAAACATATAACAAACGAAGGTATAACATTTTCAGAAATGTCGGTTCCTCGTTTCCAATTATTCGAGTTTGCCTGTCCTCCACGGTTTGGTCGCATTTTTTCAAATTCTTCAATGGTGGATGTAACAATTCCACATTTATCCACAAATTATCGCATATATATATTATCTCTATCAACCAGTAAACTAAAAAAATACCAAACTACTGGTTCCATAATTGTAACCCTCTAGAAGAAATGTAACACTAAAACTTGTCCTACCGAGGTACATATCTTTATTTTACGATAACTATTACCTTATTATTAGATCGATTTCAGCATTTTTTATATTTTCTGTTTTATTTTAGCCGGAGAAGGAAGCTTAAAGTAGACCTGAACTTCCGGCAGACGGCAATGCTATGTTACTTTACTAACACTCAAAAAAGGCATAAAATTGTATATTATTGTTCAATAAACGTTTCTCTTGTTTTCTTCTTCTTCTTCATTTGGATAAGGAAAGAAATGTCAACATTCTCTCTCATTTGAGAGACATGAACTTTTCTAGTTCAAAGTTATACAAGCTACTTAAAAGTAGGAAATGCTTCAGAGAAATCTGAGAAATGTAATTCTGTGTTCTGTTTAATTCTTTTAAAAACTGTATACGTCGATGGCCGCAACGGACACGGCGATAATCATTGTTACAAGGAAAATATTCCCGGTTCGAATCTTGCGGCCCTGCATTCGAACCCGACATACAAATGTTTTATTATTATTATTATTTATTTATTTATTTTTATTACAGACATCCCGAGGGTTGATATGAGCTCCGCTGTTGAACCCGTTATAGTTTTTATTGTTTACTTTAATAATTTTTTTAATTGTGTGGAGTTTAGTGACCGTTAGTTAATGATTATTTGGAATTCGTGAAATGCGGTCTGGTAAGACCTAGGTTTTAGAAGAGCATTTTCTTTATCGTTCCAACGTTTCGATCTTTGTGTGGTGATTAGAAACCGATAATCGATAATTATTCAGAAATCGTGAGATGCGGTCTGGTGTGATGTAGGTTTCAGAAAAACATTTTCTTTATCGTGCCAACGTTTCGATCTTTATTGACGCAGACAACACAAGGCCCTGAAGATGATTTCAATAAAGATTGAAACGTTGGCACGATAAAGAAAATGTTTTTCTGAAACCTACATCACACCAGACCGCATCTCACGATTTCTGAATAATTAAGTTTCGATCTTTATTGAGATCATGTTCAGGGCCTGAGATTTATAAACATTTTTTAAATTTTACAAATACCTGTAGCATGTGAAAAAAAGATAAAGATAAAGAAATGAATTTATACAATACTAACGAAGTTAGATTCAATCAAAGTATTTGTACTCACTCAAAGTTTGTTTTCCGTGTAGATGTGTTATTTTAGTGTGTCGAGTTGAGAGTGCCAGTGAGATATTCGATTGAATCTAAAAAATTTCTAGCATTGAATAAATTCATTTTTTTCCACATCCTACATGTATTTGTAAAATTTAAACAATGTTTATAAATCCCAGGCCCTGAAGATGGTCTCAATAAAGATAGAAACGTTGGCACGATAAAGAAAATGTTTTTCTGAAACCTACGTCACACCAGATCGCATTTCACGATTTCCAAATAATCATTGTTTTAATTGCTCTTAAAGATGTTATAACGGACAGTTTTAAGTAAATTTGATAATTTATTTACGTAAGTGTGTATGATTAACTGTATTCAGGGTGTCTCACAGACATCCGTACTTCAGACGATCTACATATCAAATTGGACTAAAAGGCCCCTGTTGTTCAAAATCTTATTTTCACTTTTATTCCTCACATTTTACTTGTCGTGTTGCTTCCTTTCACGATTCGTCTTGGTTCTGTAAATACTGATAGATAAAAATTATGCACGTACAGGTAGTCCCGTGAATAAACGTCAATACATCAGTACGTTACCTACATGTCAAATTGGACTATCTGGACTGTCTGTAATGTCCAAAGTCTGATTTCTAATTATTGTACTCGCGACATTTCACTTTTCGTCGATCATCCTATCACGAGTTTCCCGAGTTGTGTTAGTTCTATAAACACAGATTGTGTTTCCACATATGTCCCGCGGGAAAAATCCCGTTCATTTGCGTGCATAGACTATTAAGTGTTAGATAATTAATCTTTTTATTATTTACAAAACAATATTCGATATCTTATTTAATAATCTTTTCAATTCCCCAAAACATTGCACCGAACAGGGAGAAACGGAAAAATATTCAGGAATATATTATTATAAAAAGGGTTTATGTAAATATTCAGTGATTTCGTCCAAGTTGACCTTTGAAGGTAGTAATTTTTAACATTTAAGCGACCGATTAGTTCTGAACCAAATAAACAGCCGGTAGCTCATATAAACAAGACGACGTCATCACCAGGCTGGTTTTGGGACAAATTCAATCGTCGCTTAATAATGCTAATTAATATTAGTCCCTGCTGTGACCTTTCGTCGCGTAAAAACACACACCGGCATCCGGTTCGAGAAAATCCGTGCTGATGATTGACTTGGCTGCCGAACCCGCCAGGAATGCCCGTCCAGCTCCCGTCCCAGCAAATGCCAGGATGCCGCCGTTTGTCACGCCGTTTCGCCCGCTCCGATTCCGAGACTGACTCAGACATCCGTCCTTGTCTCGACAACCTATTACTGTCTTGCTTAGAAACGTGGCAACGGCAAACTTACTTAATTTATTCACACTCAGATTTATTTATCCTTCTTGGACTCGTTTTTGCGAACCTGAGATTAGGGACGACAAGAACTATAGCTCAATTAATTAAACATTTTTTTTATTGGACTGCTTCTGTTTCATGTATTCGGTGTATCGTTGCAAGATTGAACGGTTTTTCAAATAATGTATACATTTTTAGCAGTACAAACCTAGAATCACCAGCATAATATTGAGATTTTTCTTGAAGCCTGAGATACACCGTCATCTTCAGCTCTAGCTTTTCAGGAAAAAACCCGAGCCAATGCGATAGTAAAAATCGTAAACTTGAACAAACCAAACATATTCCTGGTTCCCTGTCCCAAAAACCTTGGAGGAAACGATCTAAACGCTGGGAAAGAGATGCCTACCTACTGGAATACCAGCTGTAAGAGAAAAACCTTAAAAATAAGTGTGTGGTGATTAGTGACCATTAGTCGATGATTATTCGGAAATCGTGAGATGCAATCTGGTGTGACGTAGATTTCAGAAAAACATTTCTTGATGGTGCCAACGTTTCGATCTTTATTGAGATCATCTTCAGAGCCTGGGATTTACAAACATTGTTTAAATTTAACAAATACACGTAGGATGTGGAAAAAAGTGAATTTACAAAATGGAAAAAAATATATTAATGGCACAATTACGGCGCTAGAATGGCACAATTACGCAGAAAACAAACACTTTCAGTGAGTAGAAATACTTTGATTGAACATAAAAAATATATTTTTTTGCATTGTATAAATTCACTTTTTCCACATCCTACGTGTATTTGTTAAATTTAATGTTTGTAAATCCCAGGCCCTGAAGATGATCTCAATAAAGATCGAAACGTTGGCACGACAAAGAAAATGTTTTTCTGAAACCACCAGACCACATTTCACGATTTCCGAATAATCTAATAAAATAACTTTGCGATACTAAGGGAAAGCCTTGCGTAGATTGATTAGACTGAAAACAGGGACGATAAGCGGACCTGGATTATAACGTAAAGCATGAATTGCCAAAATATCCACTTTTACCTGTTTGGTTACGTTTTACTTTCTGCATCAATCGAAGAAATTCTGTTTGAAATAAAGCGATAAAAAAGTGTTTTGTTTAAATAAGCGAATGAAAATCCTATACAGTACGAATGTCAGGAGTGTGCACTAGAAAAAGAATGAGTAATGAGAACAAATATACAACGTCATTGTTACCAACTCTTCACTCATCACTAATGTGGCCATAAAACGTGATCAAAATTATTTCCCGGTGGGATTATTGGGAGCAAATAACAATACTAAAAGGAGCTAGAAACTGATCATTGCAGATCAATGGTCGTTATTGACTTTTGAGGGCATTGGCGTCGAGTACATTACTCAAAAAGTTGTCATACTAGCCGGCTGTAGAATGGTAGGATCGGACAGCTGTGCCAACACTCACCACAGGTGTGCTCAGGCAGGATGTCTTTTCAGAGTGATGTCGTTTGCACAATGGAACAAACTTATGAGGTATTAATCGCTACATAACTCAGGACAGGAGGCACCGAATCATTGTGGACGTTTCCATAAATTTATTGCCCCGGCCCTGCCTTTCGAGTGAAATAACCCATGACGCGTTGTACTCACGGGTGAAAAATAACAATGGGCACTTGACCCTCCCTGCGGCGGAAAATCAAACTTAATCCTATGATACATTTGACGTTCTCAGAGGGGTGGCTTGATCGATATGGTGTTATTTGAGTTACGACCGATGGAAAAAGTTACGAAAACAATATTCAGACGGGTATCAAGGAAACATTTTTATGTTACAGAGTGCCTGAGACCATCAAATAATGCGGACTACGTTATTTTCATCATGATTTATCCGGTCCGGTATATTTAACAAAACTTGTAAACTTGACAGAATGTAATCTAACATTTTATGACGTGACGCGTTGAACGTAAAAATCCTTTCCACTGTTTTTTTTAATGATTTCTTCTACTTCATCCTTTCACCTTCGCATATTAGAAAGGAACTAACTGATCTACTTTTCCTCCGAAAACTTATCAAACGTAAAACTGTAAAACAAGGTAGGAAGTATGAGAATACATGAAAAGAGGGAGGGAGAGAGAGAGAGAGAGAGAGAGAGAGAGAGAGAGAGAGAGAGAGAGCGAGTATGCTTGCGTTTGCTAGAGAGAAAAAGATAGATTGATTCATAGGTAGAAATAGATAGAGCGAGAGTGGGAATGAGAGCGAAAAAGAAAAGATAGAAAGAGAGAGGTTGAGAATGTTTACGACCCAATAAAGGGAATATTTTAAATAATTTTCCCCTGTTAGTTGATACATGGGAATGGGTCGGGACTATTATCGCCCGTCTCTGGGCCTAAACAGAGTATAACAGGGCGTAAACTCTCGACGGCCTGTGAATGTCGACATTAGCATGTAAATAACAGCCTAATCATCGGCCCGTCACTCAACCTTCTCCAATTATCCCGTCGCGATTTAAATTGAAACGATAATGCTTTAATACCCTTGACAGCTTTCCTGCATTTTTCACAACTCCCGTGGCACGAAATGGAAATGAGCCTAATGGAAAGACATTAAAAAGCAAATTAATCAATTCAGGTAAGAAAATGATAGATAGCGAACCCGTTACTTTTTTTTACCCACCCCGAATGTAATCCGAAAAGAGGCGGGCGTCATTTATTTTACAAGACTGATTTATTCAACAACAATGTCATATAAAATATTATTTACATAATGTAAAGACAAAACGTGTAAATTATTATAATAATAACCCACATAAACTTTTAAGTACACATGTGACCTTGATATTTAAATAAACGTTGATCTTATAATTTAACAACAAAGGTTAGATTTTTTAGGCATATTTTTTCTAAATTACTTTCATAATTGTAATATTCGGCGAAATTATCAAGGTTTTAGGCTGCAAAAAACTAATCATAGTGGTAAGCCGAAAATTGATATTATAGCTGAATCATTTTCGCATAGTAAGATATGGTATGTACATATGTTAATTGATCAACTCTCATGTTAATTATAAATATATTAAATTTACTGTTCTTTTGCAATAAAGGAGAAAATAAACTTAAATTGCTTGTTTGTAAATTAACTAGTACATTACAATTAATTAAAGTTTTTAGTTGAGATGAAAAAAAGTTAATGACACGAGCGGGATTCGAACCCACGATCTTCGGCTAGATACGCCGCTGCTCTTCCTATCTCAACCCACCTTATGAGTTTTCCCTACTTTTTGCCATTTTTCAAATGTCGTGTAATCGGATTGGATTCTCGACGTCAAATGAAATGGCCACGGAGAGCTTTAGTGAAGTGTACTTCATTTTAATCATTAAATTCATTAATTTCGTGGTCCGCTTGACCAATTAATACATTACAATTAAATAAGGTTTTTAGTTGAGATGAAAAAAAGGAATGAAAAATGGCAAAAAGGAGGGAAACACATAAGGTGCGGTTGAGATAGGAAGAGCAGCGGCGTATCTAGCCGAAGATCGTGGGTTCGAATCCCGCTCGTGCCATTAACTTTCTTTCATCTCAACTAAAAACCTTAATTAATTGTAATGTATTAATTGGTCATGCGGACCACGCAATTAGTGAAATTAACTAGTTGCTTGAAAGTGTGTTGTCCAACCCTATATGCATCTATGTAATTCGGCCTGTATAGATTATTACTTTTTGGTCGTTTATGAACATTCTGGCTTTCTTCATCTGCCAAAAGAGTTTAGGCATTTCGACATCTTTAGACTTTAGTCTGTGCATTAAAAAAAAGAAAAAAATTCACAAGAATAAGGAGAGTCTGACGGACCAAAACAGCGAAGATAGATAAAAGAAGGTGGTCGGAAACGACCAAAATACATTGTACAATATTGGTTTCCAGAATTGAATTCTGTGATAAAACAATCAAGATTTCAGGAATAAAACTTATGTCTTATGGTTAAGCATTGTCTATTGCTTAATTATGGAGGCTTTAATAAATCAGACAAACCAAACCAGCGAGGATAGACAAAAGAAAATGGTCAGAAAGGGCAGTACTGCATTGTACATCAACGTTTTCCAGTTGAACGTTGTGATACAACAGCCAAAATTTCATTATTAAAACTTAGGTTTTATGGTTAAGGCTTGATGATTTATGTACTCATGAAGGCTTTAGTCAAACTGGCATACCAAAACAGCGGAAATAAGCCGAACAGAGTTACGGAAACGACCAAACTACATAATGTACATTGTACCCATTTTTTCCTTAGTTGAAATTATCATTAAACAACCGAGATTTCAACTTTAAAACTTAGTTGCGCGCTGGTTGTTTCTTTTGGCAAAACAATGAGTACAGGCCAAACAAGTGATTTGAAACGATCAAATATTTTGTACCCATTCTATATTTGAAATATGTCAAAGATCAAGGTTTTTGAACCAAGGTTTCAACCTTAAAACATGGGTTTTATAATTGAGCATTGTTTATTTCTTAATTATGGACGCTTTATTTACCCCAGTAGACCAAACAGCGGATACGGCCAGCCCAAAATAATCCGAAATTACCAAACTACATTTTGTACACTTTTTCCCAGACTGGAATCGGTCATGAAACAACCAAGCCTCTAATGTTAAAATTTAGATTCTATGGATCAGTATTGTTTAATTGCTTAATTATGAAGGCTTTAATCAATCTGACCATATAAAACAGCTAGTATAGGCAGTACCAATGTTCAGAAACAGCGAGACCTATAACTAAGTACCTAATTTTTACAGAGTTGATATTTGTCAGGAAACAACCGAGCTTTTATCGTAATACTTAGGCTTGTAGTTAAGCATTGCTTATTTCCCACTTATGAAGTCTTTAAGGCTTTTATCAATACGACAGACCAAAACAGCAACTCTATTATGCTTGCAGACTTCAAGTATCGTAGAAATTTCACAATCATTTTATATTTTACATTTCTATCGGCTCTCTTCATCATATTGGATGTCTTGGTAACACATAATTAATCATATTTGGTTTATACGCAGACTAGAACGATCAGAAACGTCCCAAAAACATGCCAATTACGCTTTCAGACTTCAAGAAGAAATTTCACAAATATTTTAAACTTATGATTTTGATCGGTTTTGCTTGAGCTTAATTCATATGACTATCTTCATCCCACATACTCACAATCATCATTAATTTATACGAAGACCAAAATGATTAGAGACCTATACCGTCAAACCAAATCACAGATTTTGTTTTTACTTTGTATTTTTTTGTTTATTGATGATTGCAGTGAATGGCTATGATCATAGTCTTACTTTGTGAATACACAGACTAGAATGCTCAACAGTGGCCAAACTACAGGTTCGTCACACCGCAGACCTCAAAAACAAACCACAATACAAAAATTAATGACTGGAAGAGAAGAAGTGTTTTAATTTTTGATTAGAGAAATTGTTAGTAAAAGAGGGACAAAGGAAATATTGCATATGGAGCGATCGTGTGAGTTAAGTGTTGATGAATGGAACCTGATTTCGGTCTGTTCTGCCAGTGATCGGATCAGGGGAGCCTCTGCACGCGGCCGTAAATCATGGGCGAAAAGCAAAACAGAGACGGAAGGAGAGAGCGTGAGTGAAGAGGACAAGGGGAGAGAGAGATTTATGAAGGGAGAGCGAGAGGGAGATAATAAAGTGGGGCTGTAGATCTGCCAGGATTATTCCCATTCAACTCCGGTCGCCCCATCCCCGGAGTTAGACACACGGGGAGGAAAGGCATTGTCGGACTAATGGAGCCGTGCACAATTGTCAGTGCATCTGCCACACAGGTAATCTCTACCGCAATTCGATACAATTCCCGTCGAATCATTCACAACCCTCATCGCTCGGACATAACTCATTGTCGAATTAATTTAGAAAATCGGGTCTGATTGCAAATGATCAGTCATTTTTTGCATATCCTGTAGAAAGAGAGTAGTCATATAGACAGTGCTGTAACACACCAACAAGCAGAATGATTTTCCTTCTTTGGTTGTTATAATAGTCACGTCCATTGGCAGCGTGCAGCTAATACTGATTTCCCGTTTCTATAGAAATATCTAAATTTGATCTTCTGTAGTGTAAACGCTGGACACCGGTCGGTGTCATATAAAGTGTATTCCGAGAACGAAAACTTTGGACAAGCGTAGACTACAAAGTATTTGGTTATTCATTGAAGCGGCAATGTCTGGGCGGGGGCGACGTCGGTGGTCCAAGAGGTTTTCACCTCTGTTTTGTAAAGTAATCATCCTCGGTGAAGTGCTTTTGACGGGCCGACCCAATTAGGGTCCAGGCCGTAAGCCGGTGCCTCTCAATCGAAAATCCTCGCCCTAAGAAGCCGGCTGTCACTGCTCTTCAAACCATCCCCGACGAAAGCAAGGATAATCCTTCAAGGGTGGCCTTTCCACTCCGGCGACGTCCAACCCCTTTGTTCTTTAAACAGATTTTCGGGACAGATGTTTTTAGCCTCTCCCTGTGGTTAGGCAGATATGGAGCAACCCTGCACTATCCGGTTTCGGCCTTTTAGATCTCAACGGCTCCGGCCTTGTCAGTCTTTTTGACCCCACCCTTGGATAAATGGGAGCTTATAAGTTTTTTGGCTTGGAACACACTAATCCCCTTGACGGAGATGGCTTAGTCTAACGACGTTTTCCTTTTTTTCCGTCGGATTACTGGCACTTACACCCCATTCTCGTTAATGGAACATTTATTGTTCCCAGTTACTCGGTGGCCCTGCTCAAGAAAATTTCGATCAATCAGCTATTTTGCCATATCTTTTTTCTCTGACTATTTGTTATTTAGACATTCATTTTGCCATTTACTTGTCCATCGGTGCGCTTATAGTTGATATTTAAACTTTATGTGGACTCGCTTGATACAACATAGTGATGAAAATTACTCTTCAAAAATTACATTTTTTAACCCTACCTCTAGAATTATTATGTGTTATGTTGCAATGGTTTGTGGGAGACGGCAATACACAGAAGTATAGAAAATGCAAAGGTTTTCCTAAAAATGGAAAAAGGGCTTCCTCAATATAACTGAACGCGAATCTTCATTGGATGCACAAGCCAGAACTTATTACTAAATAATCTGAATATGAATTATAATTATTTAATCAAAGTATCACAATATAATTTAGAGAGATGATCAAAGATCCTGGCAAATATAGTCGGAAGAGAAATATTTTATAAACATCCTGCTACAACTCACTGGCTTAGATATGTCGAATGTAAATGCTTTAAAGGAAAATCTGGTGTGCACGCGCTGGTCGGTCGCAATAAAAATAATATAAAATAAAATAAAATACTAACTTGTTAACTGTGGCTTGATTTTCTCGACAACCCGGGAGGAGAGCCGTTTAATAGCAAGAAACTGCAATAACTCTGGCCAAAGGTAAAACAGAATCCTAGTCTATTAATTACCTTCGGGGCTCCGTCCGAACCCTGGATGATGTGTCGCATTAAGGATGCGGGAGGAGACACTCGTGTTATTTTGAACGCGATAATAAACAAAACGAGAAAAAAAATCACTCGTGAAGGCTAATTAATAGTGGACTATGGAAGCGAACAGGACTAGAGCAGGACTAGGCAGCAACAGGACGGGATTATGGGGAGGGAACAGAGCTAGGATAAATTCTAGATTAGCGGCATTTCGGAAACAAAATAAACAATTATAATTCGCGACATTTGGCGCGAACATCTGGATAAAACTATCTTTATCGTGAGAGTAAAGAAAGTTTAAAAATTTTACCAAATAAATTTGTAATACGTCAATTTGTGATTTATTTGCACAGCTGAGAACTTCAGTGTCAGAATGTTACATGCCTTCAGAAAGCTTATATAAAAATTTATTAGATAACCCAAATGGAACGGATTGCAATCAACTCAAAAAGTTAGGACTTTTATGCTCAATGTGCAAATATAAAGAAAAGTTTTTTAACCATCCACTCTGTCCTGAAATTATATTAAAATGACTAGGTAAAATAAAACTATCTAAAAGGGAATCAGTGGAATTCCAAAATGGCAAAAATTGGTCTAGTTTGGTTAATTACCGAAGATCTGCTTACAGTTATCGTAACATTCTTGACAAACAGTTCATCTATGCGTAATATTTTTGTTTTGTTTTTTAGTCTTTCGTTTTTCATTTCTTTTGTTTTGTTTTTTAAATGATTATTTTTTACTATGAAAGATAAAAAGAAGTTGTGGAAAATAAAAATTATCGACTCTTTACATAGAGTATATTCAGTAATTTGATTTCTTCAGGTTATTCTATTTTGGCAAAATCCAAAAACTACCCGATCGGCGTCGATTATGCATAAGTTCTTTCGTTTCATGCTACTCTGCGCCTAAGAAATGATTCATTTTTATCATGCAAAGAAGAGAAACGCATATATTCTGGAGTTAGAGCTTCATGTCCATTCAGCTTGACCCTAGGACTCAAGTATCAAGATTTGAACTGTTTCTATAGATTAATTAAGGTTTTTAGTTGAGATGAAAAAAAGTTAACGGCACGAGTGGGGTTGAGATGGGGAGTTGATGTCCGTGTGGATCGAGGTCACGATAGCTCAGGTGGTAGAGCAGCGGCGTATCTAGCCGAAGGTGGTGGGTTCGAATTCCCCTCGTGCCATTAACTTTTTTTCATCTCAAATAAAAACCTTAATTAATTTTAAAGTATTAATTGGTCAAGCGGACCACGAAACTAGTGAATTTAATGTTTCTATAGATTTTAAGTTCCTAAAGACAGTCGTTGTATATGTGGCAATTTTGGGGTGGATGTTTATTGGTCTTTCCTTGTAAAGAAAAAGTGCCAAACCGAACTATGGATAGTTCTTTTAATAGAACAATTAGCAAACCAACATCGCTAATCTTGCGTAAAGTTATGCAGAAAGAAGAAATTTGAACTAATACAAAAAACCCAAATACCATGCTTTCATTGTTATGAAGCTAAACAGTGAATATCTATTTCGAAATAAAAACGAAGATTGTAATTAAATAATAATTATTAAAGATTTGTAAACTTTTTGTTGCAAAAGGTTTTTCAAAATTAGTAAGATACTCTTTAGCACTTTTTAAAATAAGACATTTTCTCTTGGTGTTCGCGAGGTGATGAACTTGTAGTTTGGCCGTTTACTGATCATTTTGGTCTGTCTGTCCTCATTTTTTTGGTCTATCAGACGGGTTTTGGGATTTTCCTATCATAAGCGGTAGGTCTGTGGTGGTTGAAGCAAGACAGAATGTGAAAGTTGTGTGCGACTCTTGTCGGTATTGGAGACGAAAGATGAAAAGAAGATATTTGTCATCATCCTGCTTATACTCAGACGATCCACTGAAAAATACAAATCATTGTTTAAAATATAATTATTACTTGTATTTAATCTTTCTACAGTTTAGTACGTTGGTTAGCGTGGATAATGAACCTTCAGGTGTCTGCTGGGTAATGAACCCTGTAGTTTGGTGGTTTCAGATCATTTTTGTCGGTTATGGTCGTTGTTGGCTTGTCAGACTCAGTTCGGCATTTGACCATAATCAGTGATTGACCTGTGTGTTTTTGACCCTGCCGTATGAGGTAAGACAAAGTATGCTTTCGTTTTGCGAAACTTACCTGTGTCGAAAGGATAAAATGGATAAAAGATATTTTTCTTCAATCTGCTGACAACCTTGACTAACCGCTGAATGATTTATATTTTGTACATGAACATAATTATTACTTGTTACGCTTTGTATATACAGGAAAGTTTGAGCTTGTCTATTGGGTCTGCAGGATGGTGCACCTGCAGCTTGTTCGTTCGGTCTACCTGTTTTCGCTATTTTGGTAGACACGGTGTACTAAATAACACACAGACCAACCAATGAACACTGGAAATCGTGAGATGGGGTCTGTTGTGATGTAGGTTTCAGAAAAACTTTTTTCTTTATCGTGACAATGTTTCGATCTTTATTGAGATCATCTTCAGGGACTGAGATTTACAAACATTAAATTTAACAAATACATGCAGGATGTGGAAAAAATAAAATAAAATAAAAAAATATTTTTTATATTCAATCAAAGTGTTTATACGCAGAACAACAAACACTTTGGGTGAGTACAAATACTTTGAATGAATATAAAAAAAAAATTTTTTCCTACCACTGACAGTTGTGCGTTATCTCGGAGTTTTCATGGATAAACGACTGACTTGGAATCCTCACATAAGACTCAAAAGACAGCAAACAAACCGAGGTTATAAATTATTAGAAAGACTACTTGATTCACGATCAAAATTAAACATTGAAAACAAATGTTTAAATTACAAGACGTCTCTACAATTAGACCTCTCGGGACGTACGGTTGCGAGGTGTGGGCTCAACCAAGGTTTCCAATTCCCAACGTCTCCAATCAATCCTATCTAAAATTCGCCGTCAAATTATATGTTTCAAATTACACCATTCATAACGACCTACACATCCCGTTGATATATGAATTCATCAAAACCCGCTGAAAAAAATCATCAATCATTGAACACATAATAATCTATTAGTACGATATTTATCAATTCCAACCCTACCTCCAAGAAGATTGAAGCAAATGAGGCCCCGAGACCTTTTCATTGAGTGAAGATTGAAAAGATTTCTGTGTGAAGGACTGGGCAACTTCTCCTACTACTGACTCAAATAACAGATTCAACATATATGAATTTATTATTTAGAAATCGTGAGATGCGGTCTGGTGTGATGTAGGTTTGAGAAAAACATTTTCTTTATCGTGCCAACGTTTCGATCTTTATTGAGATCATCTTCAGGGCCTGGGATTTACAAACATCGTTTAAATTTAACAAATACATGTAAGATGTGGAAAAAAGTGAATTTATACAATGCAAAAAAATATATTTTTTTAATATTCAATCAAAGTATTTCTACTCACTCAAAGTGTTTGTTTTCTGCGTACAAACTTCGTAAAAGTATATTTTTTTCCGGTTTTTCTATTTTGAACCCCCGGTTGAGTCGAGAGTTGCGAGTTAGGGAATGAAGCCTGTCGACTAGTTCAACTTGATCTCGTGTATCAATCTTGTTAAAAATTGGTCAAAATATATAGAAAAACTTTCTAAAACTAAGGAAATATCAACAGAAACCTCAGAACAAGGTTCTACTCGCACAAAAACTTTGAGTGAGTAGAAATACCTTGATTGAATATAAAAAAATATATTTTTTTGCATTGTATAAATTCACTTTTTTCCACATCCTATATGAACTTGTTAAATTTAAACAATGTTTGTAAATCCCAGGCCCTGAAGATGATCTCAATAAAGATCGAAACGTTGGCACGATAAAGAAATTGTTGTTCTGAAACCTACATAACACCAGACCGCATCTCACGATTTCCGAATAATCTTCGACTAACGGTCACTAATCACCACACATATTTGCTTAATAGAATATTCATAGTTGTAAATATCAAATAAATGTGATTAAAAAAACTTGTTTTTAAACTATCATACTGAGTTATCCTCGTCACCACTTAACTAAGTGATGTTATGCGATTGTGGGGCTTGATTTTCATGTTGATTTGTAGTACAAGTAAAAAAAACAGATAAAGGGAAAATGTATTCGTTGCATATTTAAAATGTGTGACATTAACTTAGCGTCACCGTTTCAAAAGAGTCCAATTTCAGAACAACATGTTTACGACGCCGGTATAAACGGCCGGCGATAACAGTCGGAGGTTGAAACATGCTCGAACCGAGAGCATTTGGCCCCTTACCAAAAAAAAGCTGACCACTGGGCGTAAGTTACAGACCGCAATGCGACCGCTTATACATATATCTGCGAGGACGGTCGCACTTCTCTCTCCATCATCTCCTGCACGGTTTAACACGGCGATAAACACGTCCGGCGGCGAGGCGTAAATCTGGTGGATTTTTCACATGCGGTGCCAAACTCTTGTTGCCGCGTGAAGTATCGCCGCTTCTTCGTACCTCGGAAAAATGACACTGTCCTACGATTAATGATCGTCTGGGATTGATTTTAATTTGTTCAGCGAGCGTAGAGGTATACAATCATAAGACTAATGTTAAGTCCAAATATAATTGAAAGCCGGGATTGTTCTTCAACAAACAAGTAACAGCACTCGTTCTGCCGATGATACTATCCATTATCTCCTGACAACAAATACCCTACATCTGCCAGACACTCATAAATATAGCCATCTAAACTTCCGTCCGTAATAGTACGGACAAGTTTTAACATTATCCATTAGATCTATTACAGTTCGTGGTCAGATTGATCAATTAACATTTTTTAATTAATTAATATTTATGAAAGGTATTGGTTGAGATAAAAAAGTCAGTGTCACGAGCCGGATTCGAACCCACGTCCTGCGGCTATATACGCCGCTACTGAACCACTTGAGCTATCGTGACTTCGATCCGCTCGGACATTAACTTCCCTTCTCAACCTCATCTCTCGAATTTTCCCTCCTTTTTGCCATTTATCAAATGTCGTGTAATCTATTCGATTCTGGGCGACAAATGAAATGGCCACGGAGAGCTTTACTGAATGTATACTTCATTTTACTTATTACATCCATTGGATTTCGTGGTCCGATTGACCAAATAACCTCTTTCAATTAATTAATCTTTATGTGAGGCATTTTTTTTTTTTTTTTTTGGATACCAGGGACTGGAGGAGTTCCCTCCTGAGCACTGCAGCTGACCTGTACAGCTTATTGTACTTTAACCCTGGCTCCATATTTTGGGGGAGGGCTCGCAACACAAATGTGAACTTGAGCCCCCGTTGTACTGGTGTTCTTCCATCGAAGAAACTCATTTTTGAAGGGGGTTAGGACCAAATTCAGGGTCGCTGAGATCCGTTCCCGCCCCTTCCATTGATGAGTGCCGTGTCAATTTCTTTCAATTGCGGCCACCGGTCCCCTTAGGCGTCACAAAAGTCCAGAGGCGACGGTGGGGATCGAACCCACGACCGCGGGATCTACTAGCCGAGAGTCTGACGCCTTAACCACTCGGCTACCGCGGCCCCCTATGTGAGGCATTAGTTGAGAGGGAAAATTCGAAAAGTAGGTTGAGATGGGAAGTTGGTGTCCGAGTGGGTTCGAATCCCGCTCGTGACAATGACTTTTTTATCACAACCAATACCTTTCATAAATATTAATTAATTATCCATTAGGTTTCGTGATTTTTAAAAACAAAAATTTGATTTGGAGTTTGGTTGTTTGTGGTCAGTTCTGGTCTGGCTACCTCGTTATTTATTTATTGTGATGTGTCAGAAAAATTATTATTAAACCTGTATCCTCGACCTATAGACGAAATCTAAAAAAAAAAATTATTAATTAAAGACATATCAATAATCCATTATTTCGATTTAACTGAAAGCAACAAATTAACTGCCTATGACTACTCAGAGTCGAGGGCAAAACCATTAAAAACAATTAAGATGTTCTGATTATAAATTTTTAACAAAAAATAATCGGATTTTGCACTTGAGCTAACCCCCCAGTTTTTCGAAAGGGTTAACGTGTACGTCTGTGCGCAATGCCATACTTAATTTTTACGATAACGACCCTGACCAAGTTGCCACTTACTTGCTTATTCTCCATAGGCAAAGATATTTCCATTGTAGAATTGTTATTGAAACGGTTAATTTTGCCAGTTATATACGCCATCCATAGTTCTTTTCTGATGTCTCAGTTTTATCTTTGTAACGTGTCAAAGGATGACAAGATTGACAGAAGAGAGTTTAGTCAATTTATTAGTTTTCTAGAATTAAAAGGGATTCAAATTAAATACTTGACATACATAGGACCACCGTTTGGTATGATTAACAGAGATTATGCCTAAAATCACAATTAACATGTGTACTGAGCGAGTTAAATTTGGTCGCGAGGTTAGTCGTTTCCGACCATTTTGGTTTGTCTACACTGTTTTGGTCTCTCATTACCAGTGCTGGGTGCTACTAGGTAATCAGAAAAGTCCGTGCGTTTTTTTATTTTTTTAATGTATTACTACCGTTAAGTAACCTCTTTACACAGGAGGAGGTGGTGTGAACATCACGTTATATCAAGAGGATAATGTATCTGTGCTTAAAGAAAAAAGTGTCTTTCATAGTTCACTGTAATTGATTAAATATTTTCTTTGTTGCGGATTCAAAATTCGTGTGTCTACAATAAAAAAAAAAATTTTATAATTTACATTGAACTGTTGAAGACACTCCAAAAATCGGAACAGAGAACCTAAATACTCACACAAGCATGTCATGTCGGGAGTATTCCTATACGCTCTCTTTATGGAACCAAAGAATTATACACCCTGTAATGAAATAAGCTTAAAGTTTTGAGTAGAGGGATTTGTGATAAAAAAAATTCTATTATTCAAGATAACACATGATTTGGTAAAGCACGTTTCAAGGCAAACGTTCTGGGACAAAAATGGCCCATCGGCAGACAATTCGACTGCATTGTGATGTGTGGGACTGGCGCTTAAGGGAGAAAAGTACACGAGAAGAGAATGAAAACTATTCGAGATAAATATGGCGTCAGAGGTACTCTTTTATCCCACTCTTCTCCTTCAAGTATGAGTATCTTTTTTTGTTGTGAAGTTATATTTTGGAAGCATTTAGCAATATTTTTATATAATTATCTAAATTGTTTAACAGTAATTATTTATCCTTTTGTTAATTGAATTTACGGTTAGACAGGTTCAAATGACAAGGCTTGAACACCTCGATCTTTCTATTGCACCGTTCACTAACTTCTCTGAATTCACCAAGGCCCTGACAATAAATAATAATTAGTAATGTGTGGTGATTAGTGACCGTTAGTCGGTGATTACTCAGAAATCGTGAGATGCAGTCTGGTGTGATGTAGGCTTCAGAAAAACATTTTCTTTATCGTGCCAACGTTTCGATCTTTATTGAGATCATCTTCAGGACTCAAAGTGTTTGTTGTCTGCGTAATTGTTCCATTCTTGCGTGTCGTGTTGAGATTGCCCACGTGAAACGTTGGCACGATAAAGAAAATGTTTTTCTGAAACCTACATCATCTCACGATTTCTGAATAATCATAGACTAACGATCACTAATCATCACACAATATTATTAGTTATATATTTTATACCCTTACTTTTCTTTGGCTTCTGGCCCTTCAGAGTATGAGATTCTTTAAGTTATTCACCGATTTTGGACAAATTGGTCATATGCAACAACCCTGCCAGGACAATGTTAAGCCGAAGACTCTTTAATTTATCTACGGGTTTTCGAGCTTTCATTATGGAAGTAAGCCATGAAAACAGGATCTGACCTGTCTCGTTTTATAGCGATGACATTCAGATAAAGCCTTTAAAAATCCATTTATTTTGATTTTAAATTGTATGAATGATTTATTTACACTGCCATATGTTTATACGTTATTTAATATACGGTTATTAATTTTGTTTTATGTACTTATGTATTTTTCTTTATCGGTAGATGACAAAATTTATAAAAATATTAGCAAATAATTTAAAAAAACGAGGATATTTTCAAGGTTCACAATTCAAAACGACCAGAAACCCGTAATCAGCAGGGTTTAGAGTTGTACCTTGAGACAGATAACTTTTGAAAAATTACTGCACAAAGGATTGCAAAGAACAAATGAAAAAGCATAGAATGCAGAAACAAGACTTATCAAAACTTTTTTTTGCTGTTTGAATTTATAAAAACTTTTAGAAAAAATTGTATTATGGATTTCCTCATTCCTTTCAACACGCGCGTTTAAAATGTTTTTACTGAAGACGGCTCAGAGAACCGAAACGTTGGGAAATATTATGCTTAAAAAAACTACATAGCCTTCTTTCTTCCGAGGAGGACACCCTCGAAATAAAAGAAGAAAAAGCAACAAAAATGGAAAACAAACACGGCCGAAGAAAATAAAAACAATACCTCCAGGTGTCTTGCACAATCTCAGGTTCTCCTGCCTGAATCAAGATGAAAACCACGGTCCCGAGGACCAACCCGGCCGAGAAGGATGGAAACAATCAACTTGTCGACCCGGAGAAATAAAGATGACCCGAACGGTGGCATGAAATATTCAGAGAGCCACCGCTTGTGGGCACCGGCCATCCATCACTCGTAGGGATGGCAGCCGGCCACTAAATCTTTCCCTCATAGTGTTTACCCTTTCCTTCATCAATCCTTCCTCGAATGTCTCTTCACTGGAGCATCCATCACTGGGTCGGGGCTTCACTTCGGTCGTACGTCTTACATTAACGCTCTGCTCCCTGAGCATAGCTTTTCCTGGTTTATCTTTTAACTCTTGTCGAATACAATATTTTATAAAGTAAATCGGGTCGTTTTCGATGTGGGGATCGTAATTTTTATAATTCACCACACCAGTTGTAAAAAAATGAAAAAGTACAGTTTTGCAATGTACGTTTTTCACATTAGTAAATACTTTTGTGTAAGTAATTTGGAACGTTCAATGTCGGGTGCCAAATCGAATATTAATTTTGGATAAAGTGTATAAAGACGAACCTAAATCACCTTTTGAAATGTATTTCTCATTGCAACTAACGATAAGATAAGAAGACGACTTATTAAAAACATTTGTATAATTTCAGTTTAATTGTCATTTTAATGTGTCAAATTTTGCAGCTTTGAGGAGGCCAGACGCGTTTCAGCTTCTCTCACAATCTAGGTAGCTGGAATGAAAAATATCGATAAAATCTGGTTATTGTTCTCCTCTTCAGATATTGTTGAGAATTTTTAATTGGGGGCTATACGGTGATGAACCTTCTGATCATTCTGAATGGCGAATTCATCAAGTATGTATGTGATTATCGTCGATATGGTAGCATCCATTGCAATCAGGAATAATCAACGAAAATATATATTTGAGGCCTACTGGGTTATTAACCTGTAGTTCGGTTGATAATTCTGGTCTTACGTCCACATATGATTGGGATGATGTATGTCCGAGAAGTTAACAACCCCTATCATAATCTGAAATATAAAATAATTCTGAAACTTGTCTTCCAGCCTACAGATGTAATGAACCAAATTGGTATTATGTCGATTAGGTTTCGTGGTCCGATTGACCAATTAAATTTTTTTCAATTAATTAATCTTTAAGTAAGGTATTGGTCTAGATAAATGGTATTATGCTTCCGAATTTTCTGGCCGGCGTATCCACCAAGTATGATTGATGATGTGGGGCCAAGTTGATTATATCCACTATGATTATGAAAAACCGGTCTAATTCTAAAATGTAAAATGGTGACTTTTTTTTAGTCTGCAGGTGTGACGAACATGAAAGTTGGGTAGTTTCTGATTATTTGATCTGCTTATCCTCGCTGTTTTGGCCTGTCGGATTGGTTAAAGTCTCCATATTTTGTGAGTAAACCATAATTAACCATAAAACGTAAATTTTAACGTTAACTAGGTCGTTTTATGACAGGTTTACACTCGGAATAATGGGTACAGAACGGAACTTATAGTTTGGTCCTTGTTCACTTTGTTCTGCATACACTCCCTGTTTTAATCTGTCAGATAGACCAAATGATAGATTCGACAAAACTACCTTAATTATTTATATGGACCAATTTTTTAATTGAGACGCCATGACATGCAAATATTTGAAACATACCAGCCTCAGTTTCAGTTCTCTTTAATATCATCATGTCTGTATTCCAAACTTGGACTGATACATTATTAACTTCCAAGCTCCAACTTGTACGAAGAAGTAAATATAATGACTAAGTAATGATAGTGCAATGTAAGTATAGGCACTCACTTATCACTTAGGATGTGATCACGAGGCCATGGGTGTTTCAGTTGGCGTTGAAGACTATCAAGAAGTGAAGCTGAAGAACTACTACGAAACTGGGACGACATATGAGTGGAGCGCCTAAGCTGTTAAACTACGATTATATGTCGTGGGAAACTAAGGCTTGTCGAAGTCTTGTGAAAAATAAGATTGGACATAGGAAAACGAACGTTTGCATAAGCATTGAATTCTTTAGGAGCTGGATGTTTAGCTGAGCCCCATAATGTAGTCCATGTCGGTTTGAGTAGTGTGTTTTAGATTTGTTTTTTATCATTGAAGTTTTTTTAGACCGTCTGTCAAAAAATGAAGCTGTATCATATATTAAGTTCTTTTAGTTTCCAGGTGAGATGTTTAGCGATTAACCGTAGAGTACACAGTAAGTCATTGGTGGGGAACACTGTTGAGGAATACAGGAGACATGATTGTTCGCCTTAGTGTGACGGAACTGGCATTTATTTGTTTGTTTATTTCTCCACTTCTTTACCAACTGCTACAGGATGGTAAGAGAACATGTCGAAAGCAAACAACAACGACAGGATCTTCACGATCGGACAGGATTGCAGTCACCTGCAAATGTGAACAAGGAAGAATTGAATATTTTGTCTAAAGTAATACAGTCCAAGCTATGGAACTCCATAATAGAGAATCTGTTTTTGAAGAAATTTTCTTTTAAACAGTGCTGGAACTAAAAAAGTTTTCTTCAACCACAGATCCTCTATTAAGGAAGTATTGGGATGATTAGTGATGACTAAAAAATAAATAAATAAAAATAAAATAAATTATATTAAAACAGATTCCTTTTTTATCAACCTTACGAAGTTTCTGTTTGTTTGAAGTTGTCACACCACTGAGGGTAAGTTGCAAACAAAATAATGGAGTATTTGATGTTAAATTGAGCATAAAAATAATACAATATGCAATGAAATAGCAGTCCTTTGTTTTGTGTGTACGAACGTAAAAATGCAAAGTAAAAGCAAAATATACTTACAGTGTTATCAACGTATGGTTGAATAGTTTGAGGGTACTCTCAACACGACACACAAGAATGACACATTTACAAGGAAAACAAACACTTTGAGCCCTGAAGATGATCTCAATAAAGATCGAAACGTTGGCACGATAAAAAAAAGTTTTTCTAAAACCTACGTCACGCCAGACCGCATCTCACGATCTCCGAATAATCAATGACTAACGGTCACTAAACACCTCACATTTTGAGGAGAAATAAACAGAAAACCCTTTTTATTTTGGAAAATGAAACTTAAGAGCAAATTTGTACTTTAAAATCAAGTAACATGTCATAAAAAACTCCTTTTTAAGTGAGTATCAGTAAGAGAAATTTTCATGAGATATTGTAAGAAAAACAGCCATGAGAAATTCCTATTTGTTTGAATCAATTTTACGTTACTTAATACATATTAAAGTTGTACTATGTAAGAGTTGGCCATCACATGGCTGTGTTTAAAACATATCGTTAGAAAATGTCACGTAATGGACTTTTTTCAAAAACACCGACACCCCGACGCTTGATATGGCCTCTGCTGTGCGTAGTCTAGTAAAAAAACTCTTTATTTTATTACTTAAAAAATATCAGATTTAACGAAACAAATAAAAGCGGATATAAATTATCGAATTGAAGTGCGGAATCACTGTTGATTAATAGACGCTGGCAACTTGGGTATCACTATTTACTGTGAAACGCCGCGGGATGATGTAGCAACCGACTGTCAAACTGGCGTTATTAATGAAAGGGGGACGGGAGTATGATTGATTATTATTCATTTATTTGAGGGGATCAATATTTCATCTTCCAGCCTTAAGAAATTCGGCAATGGTGTAATACCAAATCGTTTCGCTCGTTTTACCATTGTTCTTGATGTATCATTAGGTCCGACCTGTTCGAAATTTATTTAATTTTGTTTAGCATCATCTTCTATTTACTAGTTCTATGATTGCCGCTACGTTTTACAATTGTTATGAGCTATGCTATTCTCGTTCGTTTCTTAATTTGTCATTGGTCAGTGGTAATGTTTTTGCTGGTCGTTTTCTACATAGATCTCGAACACTCTGGATCAAGGTGTGGTATAAAGAAAAAAGCAAATTCGGTTGTTACTACCAAGCTTTCGATCATAAGTGTATCATCTGCGCCTATATTAATTTCACATTATCAAAACATATTTGCACAATTGATTTAACAATCAGTATAGCTATATAGAACTTACAAACCAGCCTTAAATATTAACCTATTTATTATTATTAACAGATTAACCTATTTAAGTTTTTACAGGCGATCTCAAATTTCCTTGAAGACCGACTCAATCCCAACATTGCCAGGGACTGCAACAGGATTGCAACCTTATCCCGGAGGTCCTCCTCTCGTTATTAAAAACCTCTTTTTAAAACTAATAATACATTCATAAATTGTTCTTAAGCCTGTTTGAATGTTACAATTATTATTCAGAAATCGTGAGATGCGGTCTGGTGTGATGTAGGTTTCAGAAAAACATTTTCTTTATCGTGCCAACGTTTTGATCTTTATTGATATCATCTTCAGGGCTTCGGATTTACATTTAACTCTCTTAACTTTAAACAAACACTTTGAGCCCTGAAGATGATCTCAATAAAGAACGAAACGTTGGCACGATAAAGAAAGTGCTTTTCTGAAATCTACATCACACCAGACCGCATCTCATGATTTTTGAATAATTATCGATTAACTGTCACTAATCACCACACATACACGTTACAATTATTGTTTTCTATTTTACTATGTAGAACGTCTTTTAATTTTCTTCAGAGTAATTGAGACTCTTTGTCAATCATTTCAATATTCGAAAAGTCAAATTTATGCCTACTTGATATTGAATGTTTTGATTGTCCAGCAGTTCTGGATTTATTGTCAGAAACATGACCATAAATTCTTTTTTTTATTCTTTGTTTTGTTTGACCAATGTATTTGATTGGCCATTCACTACACGAGAACCTACATGCAACATTCGATTAATTCAACATTTTGTCTTTATCCTTGAGTTTAGTATGTATAGAGCTAATTTTATTCTTGTATTTATATGTTTGGTGATTAGTATTTATAACAAAAATTGATGTAGTATGTATTTCTTTATCAAATTTTTTTAATTTGGTCGAAATCACTTGGACGTACTTCATACTCTTGAAAGTAAAATTATTGTTCATATTTCTATTGGTTTAACAAATTTTATTGATTTAACAAACAATATAAGTGTAAGAACATACAACACAATCAGGGGGAAATAGGGTTGCCCATTCCTAGTAAATCTTTCGCTGTACATATTTGGTGTAAAAAAAAGATTATGATGTCAAATGTCCGAAAGACAAAACCAGTGAGGTTGGGCGGAGTAGGAAGTTTGAAACAACCAACCTACTAAGTTGAATTGTGTGGTGTTTTGTGACCAATAATTAATGATTATTTGGAGATCGTGAGATGCGGTCTGGTGTGACATAGATTGAGAAAAACATTCTCTTTATCGTGCCAACGTTTCGATCTTTATTGAGATCATCTTCAGGGCCTGGAATTTATAAACATAACTTATACAAATACATGTAGGATGTGAAAAAATCAATTTATACAATGATAGAAATTTTAGACCCAACAAAGTATTTGTACTCGCTCAAAATGTTTGTTTCCTCTGTAGATGCGTCATTACAGTGTGTCATGTTGAGAGTGCCAGTGGGATATTGGTGTTTTTTGTTTACAATCGTTGGATTTCGAAGGGGTGGTGAAGTAAATAGGGATAGAAATTAATTTTATATGAGGAGTCGGCTTCTTTGAGGTTAAAGGAGCCGACAATGGGAAAAAGTGGGTAATGGACAGTCTCAACACACACAGTAATGACACATCTATAGAGAAAACTATCACTTTGAGTGAGTACAAATACTTTGATTGTGTCTAAAATTTCTACCATTGTATAAATAAATTCACTTTTTTGGCATCCTACATGTATTTGTACTATTTATGTTTATAAATTCCAGGATCTGAAGATGACCTCAATAAAGATTGAAACGTTGGCACGATAAAGAAAATGTTTTTCTCAACCTACGTTATACCAGACCGCATCTCACGATCTACAAATAACTAGTAAATTGAGTTACCTGGGAATTTTGGTAGACTCAGAAAAGGAATCGGATAACGTCTTGAATTCACTGGCATTGCGCAGTCTTACGCACTACTTACCCCCACACCTCTTTACTACCGTGAAAAGTAATCTGACAGGAAGAACGACAAGTGCAGTCTTATCATTCCGTCTGGCTACTACAGCGTATGACAGACCAAATCAGTGAGTATAGGCAGATGATCAACGGAAAGATGAAACTACAACAACTATGGTTCCTGGGAATATTCTTGGTCTTTGTTCAAGGTTAAATGTTACCTACTCGATATGTTCTTTAGAATAGTATAAAGAAATCTGACCCGAAGAAAAGTGCAGTTTCTTAACAATTCGCCTTGCTAGTGCAGAGCAAATTTACAAGAACAATGCTGATATTAACAGAATTTCAATTTCACAATTAAAAAACCTGTGAGCAACTAGAAAAGTAAAATACGAAATTAAAAAACTTCAGAAAAACAACTGGTTGGTAGAACAATTATTTTAGCATGGGTGCAAGAGTTTTATTAAAAAGGGAAACCTGTCGAAAACCAGTGTAGATCAGCTGAAATTGCCCTATTTCCAACTGTCACCGCTTTGATTTCTTTTTCATTTTTAAAAGACAGACTGTCGAGCTCCAACTCGTACCAAGATTGAAAAATCAAGTCAACAAAAAACTCCATCGATCTTTACCCGGCACGGCCATAACGTGAATTCTTTTGACGTAAAGTGTTCAAAGGGAATTTCTGCACGTCGTGTGCAGCCGAGTGGGCCGGGGGTGCCGTCCCGGTGTGGATGAGATATAAACACGTCCAGATGGGTATCTCGGAGCATTAAAGTGACCTGTCATTAGAGGCGGCGTGTTTGGACAGGGCGGTCGGCCCTCTGATAAATGGCTCTACGGGAGGCAACATCCATCATCCGACCTCGAGGAAATCATTCATCATCCTCGATCCCGCGCGTAAAGGATGCCTCACTCCCCCGCCATCCCTTCTCTATTCCGTAACAGTCGATATTTAAAAAAAAAACTTTTGCCTTCAACCTTTCAGTTTACTTTACTCTACAGCTATTAAAAATTCAATTCCATTTTCGTTCGTAATATTTATCTATATAATTGACACCATACACATTTCAGTTTATAAATGAAAAAAATGTCGGTTATAAATTAATCACTCTTCTCTTGAGGTCTGCTAAGGGTGGAACTCTTAGTTATTCGTTTTTATTCGTACTAATCCAGCTGTTTTAGTAAAAGTTGCGGGCAACAAAAACAAAGTTAGTAAGCCAAATTAATTGGAAACGACTAACCTATATTTACCTTGTGGTTTGAACTTTTTCGGTCTGTTATCACCGGCCGTTTTTGACTTTCAAACGAGTTTCAGCATTTCGCCATCTTCATTGGTTAGTTTGGTAAATTATGTCTGGCTATGTTCACCAAAACAGCAAGAAAAGCAGATCAAAATCATCGCAGAAATCAAACTGCAGGTTCATCACTCCGCAGACCTCAAGAAATAATCTCATATTTTAATGAGTAGTAAACAGTTAAAAGAATAATTACAAGTAATAATGATTTTGATAATGGTTATAAGCAGGTTGATGACACATCTTCGTTCAAACTTCGCATCCAAAACGGACATTCGGTACCTTGGCTCACAAAACAGGGTCAATAACTCACCGACACATCACTGGTATTGCAGAAACGTGTCTGACAATAGAACAAGGATAGACTAACTACAATAGAATGACCAAACTATAGGGGTTATGTCACAAACCTCGAGAGGTAATCTCACAAAGAGTACTAAAACATTAAAAGAGTATCTACAAAAGTTAAATATAGGGTTATAAGCAAGGTGGTGACAAGCCTCGTTTGAGCTGAGGATAGACGGACAAAAATGATGAGAAACGAACAACTACCGGTTCATCATCCCGCAGCGCAAAACATAATCCCATACTTTAAAGAACAGCAATAGAAAGAATAACTACTAGTGAGAATAAGGTTTAAATAAAAAATTTGTATTATTCAGCGGTACGTCAGGGTAGTAAGCAGGTTGAGGTCAAATATCTTCTGTTTATCTTTCTTTTCACACAGGCAAGATCCATATAAATCAGAACATTCGGTGTCTTACGCCTACAACAGGGTCAATAACAGACAGACATGCACTGCTTATGGCGAAATGAGACATAGACCGATCAAAAGCGAGGATAGACAGACCAAAATGACCGGAACCGACCCACCGGGTTATTCATCACTTATTATACTCCAAGAGAATTGATTAAAATACAATAACTCTATTATATAAATATCCGACATGCATCCAATCCAATCTCCCGTCTTCAGTAAGTACCAAGATACTAATAAAAAATACATAAATACACGAGAAACAAGATCATAACAGTATTGAAAAAACGCCTCAGGTGGCCAATAAAAAGGAACAAAATTGATTACTGATAAGTCTTACTTTAAAAAAAATCATAAGTAATTCACGAATTTCACTCCCATTCTAACATACGAAACACATCGTTTTGCACTCACGACGTCAATTTTGATGAATGCTCCAAATAAAAATTTATGATGTACACTACGTCAAAGGTACAGGAAGTATAAGGATAAAATAAGACAACAGAAAGACCTCAAGAAATCAATATGAGATCCTCGGAACAAAGATGGACAAATAGGGCAAACTGAACCCAAGGGAAAAACGTAGAACCCAGGCCTAGATGGGAAACCGATTTAACCAAGCTTGCTAGAACGAACTGGCGGACAAAAACCAAGGATATAGAATTTCGGAGGATCACGAGAAAGGCCTTTGCCAATAAAAAGCCGGTTTATAAATTAATGTAAGAAAGTTTAAGTATAAGTAAAAGTTTAATGTGAAAAGAGACCTATTAATTAATATTTCTTTATTTACTTATTATATAAAGTGTGATCCTTGACTGGTTTTTGTATCGTAACTTTGTACGGTACTTAGAAAAGCAGATTTGTACTATGGAAGGCAAGATTACCATATTCAGGGGGGTCGTCCGAGCTTTTTTATGCTGCAGCTCAGGTGTAGTGTTATGAGGCAGCGGAAGGCGTGCTGCATATGTTTGTTTGAAAACTTTTTATATGTCACGCCTCATTTCACACACCTTGCCGGTTAACACCGTGCAAAACTATCAACCTACACGTTGACCCCCTCCTTAATTACGTAGTAACGGTGACTTCCATGCCTGGGAAACGCCGTCTAAGAAGGTTGGCATGCACAAAATGCATACACGAGCGGGATTGCCTCAAGGCTCGGCCTGAACAGTCCAAGCCTTGAGGAATTCCTCAACGTGTATGGTGTCGTCCTTAAGTCTTGGAAGGGAAATCCCGAAAACAAAAATAAATTATTTTCCTCCTTGAGGCCGAAACCACTAAAACAATAAACAAACACCACCAGTCAACACAGAACTAGGCCTTTGCCTTGAGGAAAATCTTTATTTGTGGGAGGGGGTTCGGTACAAGAAATAACCAAGAAAATCTCGTTTTGAGGTTGGCTACCTTTATTTGCATGTCAAGAAACGGAAAAAAGGAAAAATTAAAATTAAAATAATTAATTAAAAAGGAAAATCTTCCAGGAAATCTATTAGCCATCTAGGAGGCCATGGACGAATGTTTAAGTGCAAAATGGAGTAATTTTTACTTGACAAAGAAAAAAAAGCACTGTAGTTAACATCAGTATCAAATTAATGGATTTTTGCTAGAAAAAGCAATCACTAAAAAATAAATAGCGTAGGTGGCTGCAACAATTTATGACAATAATTATTATATTTATTTTTTAAAAATGGAATAACCGTGTAACAATCTCGCAAAGCACACTAAGTTAAGTTGGTGACTTGTAGTACCGACAAGAGATTTGAAAAAACACGAAAGTAATCGAAAAAAGAAAAGTAAAGACATCTAGTGTAGAAGCGATCCAGAGATAGATAGCACTCGTAAAGCAGAAATCAACACTCAATCACCCTCTCTCTTTGAGAACAGGTCTCGGGGCTACTGTCGTTTTAGAGGTCGAGCAGGATTGATGGGAACATAATTGACCTGGGAATTAGGGCGAGATTAGAGCTTAATGTGGAATTGTTTCTAGCCGAATTTGCATCTTCTTTCATAAAAGGAACATATCTGTCGTAAACGGGGATATTGTCTATGTAAACATAGAACGGGACATTGATGATCCTTCTAAGGATTCGTGATTGAAAAGTCTGGATTTTGCGGAGAATGGAAAATTGGATTAATCCCCATAGTTATATGCTGTATGTATTTGTTTAAAGATAGACTTGTATATGAGTATTTTGTGTGTAGAGATTAGTGACCGTTAATCAATAGTTATTCAGATATCGTGAGATGCGGTCGGGTGTGATGTAGGTTTCAGAAAAACATTTTCTTTTTCGTGCCAACGTTTCGATCTTTTATTGATATCATCTTCAGGGCCTGGGATTTACAAACAATGTTTACATTTAACAATTCATTGTATAAATTCACTTTTCCACATCCTAAATGTATTTGTTAAATGTAAACATTGTTTGTAAATCCCAGGCCATGAAGATGATCTCAATAAAAGATCGAAACGTTGGCACGATAAAGAAAATGTTTTTCTGAAACCTACATCACACCCGACCGCATCTCACGATATCTGAATAACTAGGAGTATTTTGTTGTCAAGAGAAAGATTAGATCTGTTGTCTAGTAGTATTTTCAGTAATCGGATCATCGGTTCAGTTCTATCCATTTTAGTGGTGTATGGGGTACCAGGTGAGTCGTTTGTCAGTCCTAGGATTTAGAATGAAGCGGTTGAGGCTTTGGGCAGGGATGACGATTAGGTTTTTCGGATTTCGTGATGTTTAGTTTGATTCACCTTTTTTTAAGCAATTTCAAATGGAATATAAGTGTGTCTGGAGGGTTCGATGAATTATGTCAGGGTCAAGTATTTGATACTAAATTAATAAGGGGTATTCATGATGTTTGTAGGATGTTAACTCGAATAGAGAAATGTCCGGTAAAATCGTGGATGCTCTCTTCTTTTCTTAGCACGTTAAACGTTAATTTTTCCGCAATGCTGCGCGTGGCAATTGGTAGAACCAAAAATAAAGCTTTAAGTCCTTGAAGGTTTTCTTTTGTGTTAAATTGTAAGATGCCAGAAGTTAATAAAAAAGAAAAATTAATCAGCTCTTTCATTCAAAATGCTATGCACTTGAAAAGGACTAACAAAGACACGCTTCAATTCAGGCCGACGTACCTAACTTGTATCCTAATGTCTAACAGCAAACAAGTTATAGGATAGGGGATGTATCTATTACGAATGAGAGCATAAGGACAGGGCAGAAATTAACAAAAGAAATGTATTTGTCTGATTAGTGCATATTTAAGAATAAAAATACGTTTAAACAAAAACAGCTGTTAAATTTATGGCTGCCATGTTGGTTACCTACGCCCTAACGGATAGCCATGTGACTACATTTAACGACCTCACATCTAACATTGGCCCTGGCCTGTTAGATGGAGCAATGTTAACTAGCCGATTCTTACAAGTCTACGTCATCATTTTTCTCGATCTAACAGGACTTAACAGAGTTAATAGGGTGAATACCCCTTACTCTTTATGAATTGCGTAAATTAGGCTCTTTTATTGTAAGAAGAACCAACCAAGAACTCGACTTCTTTAGTTTTTTGGGCAAAAATGAGAAGAAGGTATGAGTTTCTCATAGTGACGTATTGCTGTTGACAAAGGAAGTTCGACGGATCAACTCGCAGTCGTCAGTTGACATAATCCCGTTTTAAATTTACACGGTACAAAATTAGTAAAACAACATGTTTCCTTAGTGATAAAGTAGGGACGATGTTTCAGTAAATAATAATAAACCTGATTTACGTTTTGCTTAAAATGGAAAAACCGGTAGACCTTCATCTGGTTCTAGGTAGTCGGTTTGCCTTTGACGCACATCTCCCGTCTCGCAAATCGTATTTATTAGTGATGCATTTCTCGTCTGGAAAAAAAAGTGGTAGTGAAGGTTGAATCGATCCGTTGTAGATCATGAAGCCACTTTATACATTGGGACAGGTTAAGCAAACAATGTCGACTAAATTTCCGCCTGTTCCCAAGCGATAACGTCGGCTCATTCTGCAAATCTAAAGCTTGTTTAAGCTGATTAAAGCGTCCGATACGATCATGGACATAGCGGATGTATTGATGATTTGACTTATATCCTTGTCATATTATCTGACTAATTGTAATCCCGTTCGTTTTTATTTGGTGACTCATCAAATTATTATTAATTCATTATTTGAAGTATCTTAATTTACGGCTAATGGGAAGTGCCAAATTTACAGAAATACAATAATACAAGGCCAGCTTTGTTCGAAAAGCTCGGAATCCATTTTTTTAATTAAAACGACTGTATTATCATGTATTGATAAGAGTGTTGTTGTAATTTTATTCTGCAAGTTGTTAAAATTTATTAAATAAAAATTTAAAAAATTAAACATTTTTATTATTTATTAATAAAATATTAATTAATAATAAATCAAGAAAATCTCTGCCTCGATGCAGGAAAGTCAAAGGCTAGCTGGTATTACAAAAACTCCAATTACAAATGTTTATATTATATTAAAGGGGATTAGGAAAAAGTGGTTACGCTTAAAAGTTTTATTATGAGAGGAAATGTTTCAGCACCTCATCGGCAAAAATTGGCGACATATTTTTCATTATTTGCAGTACCAAGAAGACCTTACTTAAACATCAGACGAGAATTTCGGAAGCTCATGAAATTTATAATCCAACTGATTTGGGATTTTGTTTTCTTAATGTTACAATGAAAACACAAATGAGCCATATCCGGTTTTTAATGCTGTTACGGGGGCATTAAGGAAAAACATTGTGATAGGTTGAAGTAACCTGAAAAATCTAGATACAATTGAGAGTGAGGGTTTGGACTATAGAGGAATTTTAGTCCAATTTGGCATGTTGGATAACATCCTGAAGTTTTGACGTCTGTTCACGGGACACCCTGTAAAACCAGTTTGTGATTGACGCTATTTAAAAGAATTCTATGGTCACTGTCATTTCGAAGTTCGCTAAAGAGAATTTCTGGTAGAGAAAAAGGAGAGAGCCAAAGGAATGGAATAACCAATGACTTAAAACGTTTCTATATTCAAAAAATTGTTTTATAGCAGAAATATCAAAATCTTTATAATGTTCGATAGGAGGCGTAAAGAAAAGAGTTCCAAAAGCCAAGGGTCTAAGTGCATAAGTCCATATGGGTCTGATAACGGTCTTCAAAATTGTAAGTTTATTTTCTAACGTAAATTTACTTTGTTTTACTAGTCGTCTGTTTAGTTCTAATCTTTTCGAATTATAGTTAAGCTTGCTGTCGTGATAAAATCCAAGATAGCAGACCTGCAATGGGATTAGTTATGTTATTGAGGGTAGCATGGAGAAAAGTACAACTTTCGAGGTACACGGCTACGTTTATTTTCTTTAATTATTGGGTGAAATTACGATTGCTTGCTGTTAGGACTGACGGGTACAGGATACTCGAATAGTAGTGTTTGCACGACCATTTTTCGATGTTTTCGTCGGTCGCTATTAGGCATTTGGACATCTTCTTCAGTATATCACAGAACCAAGAAAGTTTTACTTAAACATTGGACAAGAGCTTTGGAAACTTGTAAAATTTTATCTTCTAAGAAATTAATATTTTGTTTGCTTAAGATTACAATAAAAAATAAAATTAATCTCATAGGGTTTTCGTTAGGATTTTATGAGACAACAGGGACTTTATGGAATGAAGTGGCGAAAGGTTGAGGTAAATAAAGAGTTTTGGACAATATTTTATTTTTTGTCCTTTTTGATATGTAGGATAACCTCTTGAAGTATTCACCTGTGTTCACGCGACACTCGAATTGTATGCTCCTTGTGAGAAAAAAAATTAATGTAGAAATAAAACCTCAATTTGTTCACTATGCAGTTGCTTATTTATGTACCTTTAGTAAAATCGCCTTAGCGGACAAGGTTGATCAAAAGTTTGATTGGTGCCTTATATTCAGTAGGAATGTACTTTACGGATTGGTAGATTTCGCCTTACGAAAGTAGCAGCTGGGGTTATCTCGATGGTCGTAAAGCATAGACCCCCGTCGGGCGTACCTGAAAGAAATCCACTCCTTTTGTTTCACGAGGGACGAAGTCGTAGGCAATAAGTCTTGGCGACCGCACACCTCGCGATCCGAGGAGATAGGCGATCGGTTCTCCGCTCGGCCAGATCGACAGATGGGATAGCAGAGCACTAATGAGCGGTTGTCGGGACACGGAACCCCACAACACACCTCGTACAAGCCCGAAGGCAAATTATACCTTCAAACACTCCATAACTTCATACCTTCCTGCCTTTCCTTCTTCATTAGGTTTATTACCCTCCGCGCGGTAATGGCAGCTATATAATCCTATTTGCTTTACACATTATACCTGCAGTCGTCTTTTCTCTTAACGCTACATCTAATGGGTCCTAGTTAGAGACAATGTTATCTCTTTTTGTTTATAAATGGCATTAGAAACTGAAAGGTTGTGAAGTATCTTGTAAATCTAAACGAGAGAGAACGAATTGTCACTACAAATGCTTTCTTAGGCACCACACCATTGACATTCAACTGATATTAACAAAAATTGGAAAAGTTTGGCCAGTTTTGTAAATGTTTATATTTGTAAGGATTTATTTCAATTTCATAAATATTAACTTTAAGTTCACTAATTTCGTGGTCCGCTTGACCAATTAATATATTACAATTAATTAAAGTTTTTAGTTGAAATAAAAACGTCAGTGTCACGAGCGGGATTCGAACCCACGACCTTCGGCTAGATACGCCGCTGATCTACCACTTGAGCTATCGTGACCTCGATCCACTCGGACACCAACTTCCCATCTCAACCGCACCTTTTGAATTTTCCCTCCTTTTTGCCATTTTTCAAATGTCGTGTAATCACGAAATTAGTGAACTTAATGATTTAAAATGAAGTCAACTTCACTAAAGCTCTCCGTGGCCATTTCATTTGTCGTCGAGAATCCAATCAGATTATACGACATTTGAAAAAATGACAGAAAGGAGGGAAAATTCAAAGGTGTGGTTGAGATGGGAAGTTAGTGTCCGAGTGGATCGAGGTCACGATAGCTCAAGTGGTAGAGCAGCGGCGTATCTAGCCGAAGGTCGTGGGTTCGAATCCCGCTCGTGCCATTGACTTTTTATATCAACTAAAAACTTTAATTAATTGTAATAAATATTAACTTATACCACAGAGGCTGAATGCATGGTCCCTGTGAGACGATAGGTATAAGCGATAGTCCCTTCGTGTTTAACATTGTGACGGTTACACTAAAATGCTTTGCTTCAAAATTTTTAATGGCACAACATACAATAACCAAAGATTCTTTTCCTCATAGAAAGTCTTTTTCTTGCACCTGAGAGAGTTAGTTTGCTGATTTAAAGTGCTCTTCCTGGAGTGCCAGAGGAATTTGCCATTTTTGGTCTTCATTTTTACAGATATATCTCGCCCAAATAGCTATCCACTTTCATATCAACCAACCAACTTCATCGTTTTTCTACCGTAGAGTGTCAATAATCGACCACCGGACCTGGAATTGGAAGAAAGAGAGAAATAATATTTGATTCTCGTGCAACATCATTATGGATGTGGAAACCAGAACTACGGGAATCATGACCCGTTCAGTTAAGCATAACACTCTGCGCGAGAAAAATTTGGGTCAGAAGCAAATTAACTCTGGATGACGTTGGAGGTTGATGACGATGATCATGGATATTAGGAAGTAGGTTTTTTGTTCCCCAAGCTTTCCAGCCTTCTGGCTTATCTTATAAGAAGTACGAATTGTTGCTGTTCTATTGAATGTCGTTGCTGCAATTCCAATCTCTGGGTTTTCATTGTATCCCAGATTGTATCTCCATTGAGCTGTTGCTTCACATTCGAAGGTGATATGGGTCGACGTTCCTTCTTCCTGATTACATAATCTACAAATGGGATCATCATGTTGTATAGATGTTTTCTCAGATGCTAGTGACCGGTAAATATCCCGATTTTGGCCCTCTCTAAAGTGTAACAGTGCCTTTGCCAGGCTTGATTAGGTAATTTTAGCACAAGCTTACAGGGTCTCCCGCCTCTAGAGTTTATCCCATTTTTCTTTGGTCTTTTCTGGATACATTCTGATTGAGGATTCTGTATTGTTTTTGTTATTCCAAGAATATCTTCAGGGCCTATATATGGTCTTGCTGATCCTCCTCTGGCCAGCCTGTCTGTTTTTCGGTACCCAGAATTCCTTTGTGTCCTGATACCCAAAATGTCATCACGTTATTGTTTTCCTCCAGGTTTTGGATATTTTGGGTGCATTCACTGACTAGTTTAGATGTGATTTTTTACATGCTAATGATGTAACAGCTGCTTAGCAATCCTATCTTATTAGAATTTTTTGCCAGTCTAACATCTTTTTAATTTTTTTAAGGCAAACATTAAAAGCATATATTTACGCTCGAAATGGCGAAATGTACTTTCCTAATGAGTTTGATTGCTCATGTTTTGGGAACGTATAAAAAAATGCCTGAACCGGTTCATTCATTTGTTTTGGAGCCATCTTTATACCATATCATTATATGTGATGCTCTCCTGACTTTCTTCCTCTCTTTTGTAGTCTGGTGAGACTTTATAGGAGGGTGTAAAGAGCGTTTCTGGGATCATGTAGTCAGTTACAATTTCTAACAATGGGTGATTGATTTTATTGGTTATTGTTGTATGCCCGAAGCGTAGTTCCGGTTCAAATTGTTTCTGGAGCCTAAATGAGTTTTCTAGCGTCTCCTTTTATGTTTCCAATGGAGGTAGGTTTCTAATACAATTAACCGTTTTTTACTGCTCCTGTTAAATACAGGTTTTAAATCTTTGTATGCTGCCTAATGTTTGGGTAGCTTTTGAGCTTTGGTCAAGCAGATTAATGATCCATAGCTTATTTAGGGTCTTATTACTGCCATATATAGCCAATGGGCCATTTTTGATTTTAGTCCTCAAGGTTTTCGTTTCCATAAGCCAGTTCTTCTTCTGGTGGTTGATGGTTGGTGATATTTCAATTTTGGTTATGATATGCTGGAAGTGAGGGTTCTAGGTTGATTCTTATCAAAGATTATTCCTAGGTATTTAACCTGTTTTTTTTAAATTGTAACATTTCATTATAGAAGCGTAGTCCTTGTATTTATATGTTTCTTTTCTTCGTGAATGCAATTAGTGGAATTTTTGAGGGGTTTGCGTTGTGAGCATCATTGTTCCACCATGTTTAGTGCTTTTTGGGTAAGCTCTTTTAATGTTGAGGCGAATTTTCTCCTAACTTGTGGCAGCATTGGAGAGGGAATTTAATTTAGACCGGCCATATCTAAAAGATCGATGGTCAACAAGATTTAAATAAGGCTATATAAACACCAACGCATTTATTACTAAGCATGAGGACTATACAGAAAAACCATCTGTTTAAATGGACTACCCAGTCCATCAAGTCACTTTTACCTAACCGTGCCAATAGTTGTATGGATATCAAACCGTCCGTTGTACGGAGACCCAATGTGAGGACTGACCCTGGGTCAGAAGCCAATTAACCCTTGATGACGTTGGGAGGTTGGTACTGGAGAGGAAATTTAATTTGGGCAAGCCACATCTGCATAAATGAAGATCAGAAATGGATAAAAGAAATATTCATCTGGTACATAAGGGAACTTCCTAGGTCCACTGAAGCTGGTGAACTCTCATAGGTAGCAACCAAATTACACCGTTGCCTTACCCTCACAACATGCTCCAAAGTAAAGCACATTTTGACCTACACATTGACCAGTGCTTACCAAGAAATTCGTTTTAATTAGAAAAATACAACAGAGCCCATTTAGCAAATAGTGCATTGTTTTTTTCGTGAGGTGCGTTGATAAATCCACCATTCTGTGTGTTAATTTTAATAACTACTCTTTTAGCATTAAGGCAATTTCTATTTTGAGCCGTAAAAAGTTGAAAAATGGATTTTAAACGAGGATGTCAGTCCGAGACACACATCGTGGAATAAAAGGGCGAAATATCGCGACTCACAAAAATTACCATCCGCTCTTATTCTTTCTTCATTACTGATGAAGATTTATGAGCGGGGTCGGGCCTTTACTCAGGCGTCAACAGTACGTATTAGTGGGACAGCAAGAAAGTAGATTCATCAATCATCCGAGATCATTACCCATTTCATTATACTACAGCATGCAATAGCGCTTAGTCACTCCTCCTCTTATTTAGCCGGTTAAAAACCTGGCCAAAGAAAAACGTGCAGTCATATTCCGGACATTTATCACTCAACCGCCGGCTTTATGTTCGAAGTTCGAAATTGTCTTGGGTCAAAAGCGGGGATTAGAAATGTAAAGAACTATTTGATACAACTGGAAATCATATTGTGATTGTCGTAATCAATCGGGAATCGAATGAATGCGAATCTACAGTTCTGAAACGCATTCTTCTTCCAGACAGAATCTAGTTTGTACACCAGTAAAACATGATAACAATTAGATGATTATATACGAATTCTTTCTACAACCGGTTAACTAATAAATAATCGACTTGTTCAATCTAGTAAGAGGGAGGCTTTTCAAAATAAGCAGTACTTCATGAAAAAACCAAATCCACATAGAGATAATTTCAAACAGGATAGGTACAAAGCTGGCTTAATAGTAATACTCTTATATTTTCCTGTGATTACAGTGTTTAATAATTATCACAAAATTATCATATCTCTTCTTTCCTTTTTATTTGGTTGTTTTGCATTTTTATTTTTTGAAACTGGCGAATATGAACTTCTACAACCAGTTTTTATTTTATTGTATTTTTTAAGGTTGGAATGGTATATAAATTTCCTTATGGTAGCCATTAAGAGTGGACCTGGAAAAAGACCCCAAAATGCATAACTGTAAAAGGTCCACTTCGAGAAAACAATTAAAATTAGTTTAGAAATATTTTGTAGACTAAATTTTACTCTTCTTACAGAAGTTTGGTATTTAAAAAATAAATTCATTTCATTTTCCAGTTGTTGGCGGTTATCCAACTTGCGCGTATGATGTCCATTTCTAAGAAAAGCTGAAAGTCACATGGTGCCAGGTCTGGTGAATACTGATGGTGTTGTAGGACTTCTCAGGGAGTCATGGCCCTCTCTATGTGGAACCACGGGGACGACGGGTGGTATAGTGCGGTTGAGACTCGAGACCCCGAAACGGCTCACCTCGTGTTCTCTTCCGCGGCCCTGTTTCTCAATCCGAATTCCTTCATTCTATCCTGTGACCCCTCCTAACCCTTGGTTACAAGGGGGGTATCCAGGCACAAAATAATGGTGTAGCCTTGAGGGCGTGGCAACCTCTCTAAAGCACAAGCTGTCTTATGTCGGCCTCAGGGTCGGCAGGGACGTCGGGTGCCTTAGCAGAGTCACACGAGGGCCAGTGCACCAGATCCTGTCTGCATAGACGGGGGAGGGTTGTATGGCCATCTGTACTACGGGGTGACAGAAATGTTCCAGAATCCGGCCCCCTGTCACATTGGGAACGGATTCGTGGTGGCTTGTGGTGACGCCCCTGGCGGGAACTTAGAGAGAGGCTGTCTTCTACCTGGGACCTTTCGTGAAGCTTGCGCATGGCCAATGTATTACCCCCCGTTCCTCACGGGAGACGTTGCGACCGGACGACAGCATGTAAGCGTTGAGGACGTCATGATCATGCTACAGTCCCTCGAATGCGTGAGTAAGCGATTGGAAAAGGGTAGTGGTATCGGCGGTTTCTGACGAGGATGCTTTGCATTGTTGTGCGTATGACCGGCGTGGTACCCTTGGGGAAGCGAAGGATCGGACCACCTAGGCTAGACCTATGGCGTCCCTCGATTACGTGCAGCAGGTGTAGGCTGAGCTTGATAAGAGACCTTTGTCCGTAGGCAGTACTCATCTAGGGGGTGGGTAGCAATCCCACTTTTTAATCCGAAACCGCTGTCGGGGCGTTCCCGAAAGTTTCTACGCTGGAGAAGCCTCTACACTCAGAGAGATAGAGTCGCCTTCTCTATCTAGGGAGTACGCGAGGGGGGGGGGACGGGCTGATGTATTTCGGCCCGTTAGCCCCTCGCGTGCGGCGTACGACCCGACGCACAATGCGGGCCCGACCATTCGGAGTGGACAAGCGGGGAGCGTGGCTACTGACCCTTAGGGGCCGGAACACCACTTCACCAATGCTGCGGCGGTAACACTTTTCCGTCGTATGTAGAAGTATCTTGAGAATCAAAGCGTCCGATAAGGCCATGAGCCAGGTGCGGACGTTAAAGATCCTCTTGTCTTGTTGACGATGAGTAAATCGGGAACGCATGTAGGACTTCTCAAATAAGCTTCGTTATAACCTCCTTTGGCTAAAAAGGTTTTGAATTGAGAAAAATTATACCTTTTCAGTTGATGAAAGCTGGTTGTTTCTGGAACAGAGCAAAAGGTAATCGTTGCAGTTGGATTGAGTAAATATCTGCGGTGGCGTGGCGACGTGGCAGGAGTTTGTAATGGACAAGGCCTGCAGTACTCCATCAAACAAAAAGTATCACCGTCTATTGGTGAATATTTGGCTTTCCCATCAATTATGTAGGGTCATTTGATGACTGCTAATGGTATGACCTCCTGGTGTTACTGTACAGGATTCATTTTTCGTCGCATGCGACAATCCGATAGCATCTACTGAGGGCAGTGAATTTGTGAAGCTGCCAACACTTTCCAAGTCGATGTAATAATAATTGTTACCTTCCATATGGGATTCTCATTTAAAATTACACAGTTAGTATCATTTCCCAGCTGGATGGGAAAGTTATGTTAGATCTGTTATCCCCACGCGATTCTTACTCAAAATTAACTTGGCGTTTGTATAAGGCCATTTTTGCTAAAGATAATCGTCGGGCATAACTCAGAAATGGTCGATAGTGTCAAAATTTTTTCATCAGTAATAGTGCATAAAATAAGTTCTAAAATCGAATTTTACAATAAAAATATGGGATTCTCATTCGAAATAACTAAGTAGCCTCATTTCCCAGCTAGAGGAGAAAGTTATGTCCATGCGATTCCTAGCCAAAATTAGCTTGTGGTTTGTATAAGGCCATTTTTTGCTAAAGGTAATCGTTTCCGAAATAAACGAGGTGGGCCATCATGTTCCAAAGCATACCCCCTGACGCGTCTTCCGTCGGGTATAACTCAGAAATGGTTAATCCTATCAAAATTTCCCTTTCAATAAAAGTGGCATAAAATAAGCTCTAGAATCGAATTGTATAATAAACATATGGGATTCTCCTTTAAAATAAAAAAAATTAGTGTCATTTCCCAGGATGAGATTGTTATGTTAGATCTGTAATCACCACGCGACTCCTTGTCAAAATTAACTTCGTTTTATATATATTTGACTCGAATGGAAGTTCTATTGTTTTTCTTAATTCAGCGTCATTCAAGATAAAAAGTCGTTCAGACCGTGTTCATCTTCGATCCCGTCCATTCCAGAGCCTGTCCAACTTCATCGCCCCTCATTTATTGTTTCATCAGCGGAACATAGTGCAAATTACTGCCCGAATACCGAGATTCATATAATAAGCACTGAGGAATTATGGGTTTTAAAGATACGACTTTTGGGGCGTCGGTAGCCGCAAAGATTAAGGTGCTGGGGAATTTATGACTGTAAGATTCCGGGTTGAATTTAGTCCTTTATATAAACACGCCTTATCAACCTTTGTAAATACAAAAGTAAATTAGTGGTATGAAACCAATAACAAATGAAAAACCGCATGAACTTTTCTGGTTACCTTACCACCGGACCGACTGTTCCTAGATTTTAGATCAGTTTGTACTGAAAAAGTTTAAGAAAAAAGAGTTCATGAACCCAGCCAGACAGCATGATCACATTTATCAATTATAAAGGATGAACTTAAAAGTTGAACTGTGCTATAAAATTGAAAGTTTAAACCTAGAAAATCTGTAAAAATCTGATAATTTATCCAGGTTGTTTGGTTTGTTGATTGTTTTCAGGTTGCATCGTTTAAGGATCTAAGGTGTAGCCTCTGCCCGGGTGAGACATTTAGAACATACGTCTTCGTGCGAGTCTAACGAAGTCCATACTTGGACTTAATCAAGTCCTCCTTGGGCCCCAATTAACCGGCTATGTCCAATTAGCAGCACCAACTAACGTCTTAATTAAACTTAGGAAACCCATGAATTAAAGCGACACCTGTTCTGAAAGTGTTTTTTGATGTTTTTGGCTAGGTCTTAAAGAGAAAGCAGTAACAGGATGACGGCCTCTATCCTTCTACGCCAAGTCCTTGTCGTCAACGCAGGTCTACGGTATCCGCAATTGAGGAAAAAAAGGCCTTCGAATAAAGGATAATTGTCAGAAAATTTAACTTTAGGGGTGGATTTTTTATTTTTAGAATTATTCAAATTATATGAAGTGAAATTTGAGCAATAAGTTCTTAAGTCTGAAATTAGGTTGTAAAATAGGAGAAAGAAGTATTTTCTGCGCAAGCCAGAGTATAAAGTAATTCGTGGAGACATTCACTACTTGTTTGATAAATCGGTTTTTCAAGCTGACATGCATATTTGTGCCATATAAAATCGTAAAAGACTGAACAAAAAATGTTCATATTATGAGATAGGCAAACAGAGCTAAAAGCATGAAGCATGTACAACGATTGCATCTAAAATAATCAGTGAATGCACCAAAATCTCCAAAACCTGGGAAAACACATCATATGAATAACCGTCATATGGTATAGCGGTAATGAGGATACTAGGAAGCGGGTTTATGCTCCCCAGACACTGCAGTCTTCTGGCTTATTGTACCACCTTACTAGTTATCTAGTTCAGTGCAATAAACCCAATCCTTCTTCTTAAACGTATCAGGTCATTGACTGTCGCTGCTACAATTTCATGTCCTAGATTTTTTTCGTGTGTTAGATTAAATCTCCATTGAACTGTTGCTTCGCATTCGAAGATGATATAGGTGGCTGTTTCCTCCTCCTCATTGCATAATCCGCAAATGGGATCATCATGTTGTGTAGATGTTTTCTCAGATGCCAGTGACCGGTAAATAGCACTATGGCTCCACTGATTTTGGCCGTCACTAAAGTGTAACTGTGCTTTTGCCAGTCTTGGTGAGGGTAATTTCAGCATAAGCTTACTGAGTGTAGCGCCCCTAGAATTTATCCACTTCTTTTGTCTTTTTGGGTCCATTCTGACTGAGAATGCTGTGTTTGTTTTTGTTAGTCCATGAATACGTCCAGGGCCTAAATATGGTTTTGTTGGTTCTCCTCTGGCCAGCGGGTCTGTTTTCGGACCCAGAATTCCTTTGTGTCATGGTACCCAAGATATCATCACATTATTGTTTTTCCCTGCTATTGGATATATTGCATTAACAGACTAGTTTAGATGTGATTTTTTTACATACTGATGTTTTAACAGCTGCTTAGCAATCCTATTTTAAAATATTTTGGGGCACAAGGATTGATTGAATGTATTTAAGCTTGATGTTTTTCCGCAGGTTTGGGATATTTTGGATGCATTCACTGACTAATTTTGATGTGATGTTTTTACATGCTGTTGATGTGTAACAGCTGCTTAGCAATCCTATCTTATTAGGACTTTTTGCCAGTGTAACCTCTTTTAAAAATTTTTAAGGCAAACATTGAAAGCATGTATTTAAGCTCAAAACGCCGAAATGTACTTTCCTAATGAGTTTTATTGCTCATGTTTTGAGATTGTATAAAAATGCCAGAACCGGTTCATTCATTTGTTTTGGGACCATCTTTATACCATTATCATTGTATCTGATATTCTCCTGAGTTTTTCCTCTCCTTTATAGTCGGATATAGGATGTTATGATGTAAAGAATGTTCCCGGGATCATATATTCAGTCCCTATTTCTACAAATGGGTGTCTGATTTTGTTAATTATGGTTGTGTGCCCGAATTGTTTAGTTCTATCCAATTAGATTGCTTTTGGAGCCTAAATGAGCTTTTCTTAGCTTCTCCTTGTATAAATGTTTACAGTGGAGGTGGGGTTAGCAGAGTTTCTAATGCGCTTGGAGTTCTTCTCATTGCCCCTGTGATGTATAGGTTTGCTAATCTTTTTATGGTGCCTAATGATTGTGTAGCTACTTTTGGTTGAGCTTTTGTAGGCCAGATTAATCATCCATAGGTTATTATATGGTAAAAATGCATGTCTCAATTTTTCAGTCAATATTTTATTATTTTTCTACTCTTTTCAACTAGGTTAACGTCTGCTTGTTTCATCTTTTGACCACGAATCGACATCAATCCCTGCTTCTTTTAATTTGGATCTAATCATAAATACCATTTGTTGGTTGTCATTTGTTCAATATGATCGATTTTTGATATAATACTTCAAGCATTTTAAGGGAGAGAGTTAGGAAGGGACCGATTGATTGATCATTGCCTTAAGCCTCTATTTGATTGACACTCGAACTTGTTCGGAGGCAAGAGAGTGACGGCTCTCGAGATTGAAGTGTCACAAGATTAAAGCAAATAAATTAAAGTTGACGTAATATCGGGGACGGAAGTTTGACTGATCGGACTTATCTGTTAAGAGAGACACTCGAAATGTGATTTGCCTCCGACTCTCGGTCGGGAGAGGTTTTTCCCCAGCGATGCGTGCCCCGTGTAATTTACTTGACTGTTGACAGGGGGGCTTCGTGTCAGCAGAGCAAATGGTTCCTCACACGACTTTTCCCTACTCCGCCGGGCCAAAGGGTAGAGTCTTCTTAATCCGTTTCAAGAAGACCCGGACAAGTGACGTGCCGAGTTGAAAGCAAATCAAAACGAATTGGACCTAGAACTTCACTAAACATAAGCCAGGAATATTGTAAATAAATCGGTTAAAACAGCGTTTATATTTGTTGCATCGCAGGTTTTGAAAATCGCCAAAACACAGTTATCAATTTTTCAAGCACCGTTAAAATTCGAAAAAATACGTTTCTAATTCCAGACTTAAAGTTATTTCCTAATGATGTTGTGTCTCCGTCCACGCTGAGAGCAAGGGAAAAATGAATATAAAAAAAGTTAATATATAGAACACTTCCTCTCGAAATTCAATAAAGTATGAAAATAAAAATCTCATAAGAATGTACATTAAAAACAGTCCCTGGAAACCTCAGCCGGAGAAATCAATGAATTGATAGACTTGAGCCCTCGGTCTGCTTTACCCTGCTTAAGTCCCTTACTAACACCAGGCAAAGATAAAAGCCGAAAAAGCTCCGACTAAACCAAGGAGCAAGAATAGTAAAAACAAAATGATCAAACACGACTACTTAGAGGTTCATCATCTAGCAGAATTCAAGATTCAGAGCAGGACAGAGGAAATCTCACAATTTTATTAAGATTAAACCTTCTTGAAAAATTCATGGGAAAAGATTTAAATTATAGACAGTTTTCTGGAGGAATTTTTAAATTATACAACAGTGTTCTCTATTTCTTCCAAGACTTTGGGCACTAATGCTCTAGGATCTTTATTAGCGTAAGCGCCCTTCCATCCACTTACATCTCACAATTTACATTGCCTCATCATACACTGATCGATTTCTTCACAACTCATTTCCAAGAGATGTTCCTCAGGGTACCGTTCTGGCCCAAATTGCAAGGCGCACACAGCTAAAATCCTATCCCATCCTCAAAGCAGTACTTAGGTTTGCCAGTATTTGTACGCTGCCTAAAGTTTGGGTAGCTTGTTTTTGTTGAGCTTTGGTTCACAGATTACTGAGCCATAAGATAATTTGGGTCTTATTACCTCGCATAACTCCTGTATTTTTCCACTTGAAACCTTCAACTACACCTCACAGACGTAGAGCCTTGATGTGAAAAAAGTGATTAAATTTAACGTGCGTGGTGTTTAGTGAACGTTAGCTAATGATTATTCGGAGATCGTGAGATGCAATCTGGTGTGACGTAGGTTTTAGAAAAACATTTTCTTTATCGTGCCAACGTTTCGATCTTTATAGAGATCATCTTCAGGGCTCAAAGTGCTTGTTTTCCGCGAAATTGTGTCATTCTTGTGTGTCATGTTGGGAGTGCCAGTCACACAATTACGCAGAAAACAAACAAAAGCCCTGAAGATGATTTCAATAAGATCGAAACGTTGGCACGATAAAGAAAATGTTTTTCTAAAACCTACGTCACACCAGACCGCATCTCACGATCTCCGAATAATCATTAAATTTAACATAAATCCACCTACCTTACCTTCTATCTCTGTAAAATCATTACTCCTCCAGATTACTTTAATGATAACCCCATCTACGCACAAAGTTCGATTGTATATAAATGACAATAGTTCTACCTGACTAAATAAATGTCATGTTACATATGTACTGCTGTCGTACATAGAGCAATTTGTGACAATACAATCCATATTATACTTCCAAATATTCGATTCTTCCGGAATGTAGCATTTACTAATTTACGATTGTAGAATGAAATTACGAATTAACTATGAAACAGCTCTTTTCATTTTTTGCTTAATATGGCAGATAATTTAGTATAGAAGATGCTGGCGGTGATTTGCCTTCTTAGAGCCATATTGCCAAAACACTAATTCGTCATTGAAATTACAAATTTAGAGAAAAGTTCAGCACGACTAATGATGTCGTTGCTTAAACTGATAGGACAATTTGAGTTGGGCGATGAAAATTATTTTCGATTTCCTAGTACGGCATTTAGCCCTCGACCGCACACGACCATTAAATTTGCATTATCCACAAGGCTAACGACTTCTCTTCTAATTCTCCCTTTAATCCCTTTTCACGCTTTCTTAACCAACAATGACCAATCTGTTTGGATCGTTCCCAGGGATTTCAACCCGAGAATTGAAAGGAGAGGGACTATCTCTCCTCGACAAGCGAGCCGACGGTGGAATGATGGATGGCTTCCTCGCCTCCGATGATGGATGATTGGATATAAGCAGAGACGGGCGGTGACGATAATTGTCGACGTGGGTCGTGAAAGTGCTCCTGGCAAAGTTGACATAGCCATGAATTGTTTTTTTATTTTTTATCATCCCACACTCAGGAAACATTCTTTCAAATTAAATATCCATTGCTGCCTGTTCCGATTTTCAATACGTTAGATGTCTTTTTAAGTTGAAACTTTGCACAACCTAGGACTTATTATAGTTGGGTGCTAACTTTTTAACTAGAAAAGAATGCAAATAGTAAGAAAAAATGACGAATTTTATAATAATTTTAGGAAAATACCTGTTCAATATATCCTCAAGGATCACAAATGTTCTAGGCCTTTTTGTATTGAATACACAATGAACTCAGGTTCGGTTTAAGTCAACGTTCAACCGAAATTATCTATTAAACAATTTGCAATAGTATTTGCGATACGTTTTTATTTATTTATATTTTTTTATTAGGTATCCATCCATTCATTATTCCCTAATCCAAAACTCTTGTTTCTACCGGACAATCCTTCCTTTCCATCCACTATGCCGAAGCGGGTGTTCCACAAGGCAGCATCGTTGATCCCATTATCTTTTCGGTGTACACTCCAGACATTTCTATTGGGTTGTCCGGAAAATAATGCAGGATTTTAAGTTTTCATTAAAAAAAATCTATATAAAATATTCTGTTTACGTTTACAGGATTACTCATTTGTATGAATGTCANAATTATTTTGATTAAAGAACATTGCTTTAAAGTAACTAGTTTCTTTTTTTTTGTTTAATACCAAAATCCTGCATTATTTTCCGGACAACCCAATATCAATCCGACACAGTACTGCTCATATATGCACAAGACACCGCCATTTTCAGCAAACCCGGACCTTGGAAACGTCTGTAGCTCTAGAAACGTTGACACTGCGAAAAAAAAAATTTTTAAATTCATCACTCTAAATGTTGATGTTCAGTTCTGCATGAGCTTACCCAATTACAGATTAGGAAACATAAATAAAATAGGTACTTCTCTAGATAAATCAAATAAACATTCTTAAAACTAAAATATACTTAAAAACTAAAGAAGATTAGAAAAGAAGATAATCTAAAATACAGGGTTGAAGATTATCCTCCTAAAAACATAGTAAGTAGTGGTCTTAAGGCTACAATAACCCTATGTAGTAGGCCTGTTTGGAACAACGGTTCAAGAAATGGAGGATGGACTCAACGGAACCCAGTAAATAACCTTCCTCTAATCAACTATAGCTCTGTTCCTCTCCCACCAACCAATATTGTTCACAATTTGCGGCTTTACGTCGACAAAAGACCTACTTAGAACCCCCACCCTTGACTCAAAAGAATATAATTGAACAGACGACATAAACTCCTCAAAAGATTACTTGACCACATATCAGAATTGTCACTATACACATCATTTATACAGCTGATATAGCAGTAAGGATTCGAACTGTGGGGTTAAACCGACAGTTCCACCCTCCAAATGCAGGAATCTAAGGAATCCAGTCACAACATTCCAACCTCCACACACGCACCTCCAAATCTCATTTGTCCACAAAAGCGAAAGAAGTCGAGTCAGACGCCACCATAAAACCCTCGACCATAACCCCTCCCCTCCTAATCTTTTTTTCATCCCAAACATTCCCTACATCCTCTAAGATGCCGCAATGGCCTCGCGATATCCTCCCTAGTATAATTCATATATAATGTGAATAGTACTGTGATAGGAGTCTAAAATGGGGAAATGATAGGAGTGTGTTACTTCGCCACCCTTATAATGTTTTAATGTAAAATTTATAAACAAAACAAGGTTGATTCTTACGCTCAAGAGCTTTTGTGGCATAGTTTTTGTACTTTAAAAAAAAAGTTTTATCCCATTGGTCTTTACAAATGTACAATCTGATTGTACATTGGTCTTTCTATTTTTAGGAGGAAATTCCATTCCCCCAACCATGTCTTATAAGCTTTCCTAACTGAACCTGATTCCATTTTTAACTAGATTTTTTACAGTTGCTTCAGAGCTGTGCTTGTTGTATGTCCAATTGTACAGTAGTTTTTTCAACTGTTTTTCCGTTTTGATCTGCAAAGATTTTCGGTTACCACCTATCAGTCAGTATCACACAAGTGTCTACAGATATGTTTAAATATATTAACCCAAATTTAACGTGTCATGGCAAATATACTGAATGTACATTGTCCAAAGTGTTTTCGCAAGATTGCCTATTGTCAGTTGGACGGGCGTGGGAGGAAAAATAGGAAGTCGTTATAAATGTAACGAAGGGGACAGAAACCAGAGTTAATTAATGGATAATCGTCGGGAGGGAAAGGGTATCGGTTTTAAATCAGAATTGTCAGCCGTATCTCAGTTCAATTTAAAAGCGGTTCATGGAGCGGATAACTGTCAATTACTCGACGGGCTAATTAACAGTACGTAGGACTTAGTTGGGCAGAGATAATCAATAACCAGCCGAGCCGAGCATACATCAACCTTATGAAGACGTCTGCGGCTTCATTTACATACGATTAAAAATGCAAAGGCTGTCTGTACCTGTCTTCGTTCATCTGATGATGAGGCTCGCCGTGCGTAATCGGTCAGTGGGGCATAACTCGCAGTCAGACCAGTCAAAACATCAAGTTTTTCAGATCAGATCGAAAAAAAAATATTTTCTTCATTCTTGAAGGCACATGCGATTTTAATTTACCGTATTCGTATTTCCTTTCATGATATTTTACAAACGAGCAAGAACGCTCAAAATCAACTAAGAAAATTGCCAATTGGACTCCAGATGTTGACTTCCAAGAAGTAGTGCATAAGAAGTACATCACATGTCAGTCTAGACGTAATAGTTTTATACAAGAGTATGGTGCGTCCGATATTGGAATGTTGTAATATTGAATCGAGTGCTTAGACCATACCATATACTTATATACCATGTACTTATACCGTACTTACAAAAATGCTCTAGAGTCATTTAAAAACATGACTGCGAACACTTTTGTTTCGAGAAATAGGCGTATTTGGACCGTATGAACTTATGATCGGACTTCAAACACTTTCTTTGATGATTCGATAATAACATGACATCCATGTACAAACTACTCCATAATTCAATCGTCTGTTCTGATCTCCTTCACTTACTCTACTTCTTTATCGCCCAGATAGCTAATTTTTAAAAAAATATTCTATCCCAACAAAAAATTAAAATACTCCAGCCTACCGAGTAAACAACACAAACTCACTTCCCAATTCCTTTGGTATTTACAATCTAGTAACTTAAAGTGCAAATTATTTAACTGAATACTGTTTTATGTATACGTACACGTATAAAGAGTTGAGCGTGACTTCAACTTCTCCCAGCACGCCAGCAATTCCCGCTTTTATGTCATTTATAATAAATCACCGGCAGGTCTCGAAAATCACCCACCTTAAGTAAGAGCGACACATCGAGCACTATTGTTCACATGTAGATTTGGTACTGAATACTACACCATAGGCAATATCAAACTATACTTCACGATAATAAATACAAACGCTTTCAATATACACAAGAGAGAATAAAACATGAGTTGTCTATCGGTATTGTATAAAATAAAAAGCTCTGTTTCTTCCAAAGGCAGGAACAAGGTACCCAAAAATACTGGCTGCCGTATTTGAGGCTCAAGCACAATTTTCCTACGCGCTCTTACAAGTAGCCAAGAATGGCATTCTTCAATTACTTGCGACACCTCGAGCACCATTGATCTATATGCCGATGTGGTACACAATATTCCACCATAAGTCTTGTTACCATAAACATTCTTGCTAATAAATACATTCAGAATTAGTGTACACAAAGAAACCCAAGTCCAGATATCTATAAGCACTATAAAATCGGAAAAGGGGACTCAAATACTCGCTGTCGTGCTCAGACACAATTCCAATATCACGTGGCATTATTACACGTTCTCTACAGGGTGCCCTTTTTAGATGGCTGGATGATTTTTTTAGATGATTCAAGATGGATTTATCGTGAACCAATGACGCTATCGTAAAAACAAAAAAATACGTGTTAATATTTTTTAGTCTAGTTCCAATTTTTTTTTAGGAGAAAAATTATACAGTGTCCTAACTTCCCGTTCAACTTTACAATTTCAAAACTATACCTAACCTTCAACCCTACACCTAACCTATTTCAAACCTATACATCCTAACTTATCATTTTAATGGATTCTTTACGCTGAACGCAATGGTGCAAACGGATTTTAAATTGCTCAAAGAATGGAAAAGTTATGGCAAAAAGTTTGAAAAAAATTTATTTGGTTTGCTATTTATTAATCATATTTCATGTTCGAAATGCCTGCATTGCATAAAGATGCAAAGATTTGCTCTTTTGAACTACTCTTCACTGGTGAGCGATCTCAGAGCGATACAGGCACGGGGATTGTCAATCATTTTCTATCCTTTGCCGCAGTTCTTCAACTGAGGATGCTGGGTTATGGTTAGGGATGGTTAGAGGGTCCACTTATCCCAGATGGGACGATTCTAATAACGTCTTACCTGCAAAGAATTGGGTTCAGGGCATCCATCAAACTCGAGAATCATTCGTGTTGTTTTTGGAGAGGAACATCATCCAATAGTGTTGGTAAAACCTCCCTCAAAAAATGAAGAACTGAGCACCATTTAAATTATTTTCGTAGAATTAATTTATTTATTTCCGAGAAGTCTACACCAAACGTTGATACTGTGAACTACCTGATGATGGTAGGAGTATGAAGTTCTCGAATTTTCCTCTGCCAACGTTCGAAATGCCATTAGAGATAACTTCAGATTCACATTCCATAGGATCAGCCTCCCAAATCGACATTTCTGCAAGGAACATTACACGCCTGACATAATTCGATTCAAATAACGTCTCACCTGCAAAGAATTGTGTGCTGGATGCTACATCAAGCTGGAGAATCATTCTTTGTCGTTTTTGCAAAGGAACATCATCTAGTAGTATTGGTAAAGCCTCCCTGAAAAAATTGAGCAACTTAGAAAGAAGGCCCATTTAATTTATTTCCGAGAGGTCCACACCAAACATTGATACGAACCACCTGATGATTACGAGAGTACGAACTTTTCGGATTTTCCTCTGCCCACATTCGAAAGTTCCAACCGTTTAGTATGCCATTAGAGGTGAACTAAGATTTATCAGTCCTTAGGAACGTTTTCTTCAGCCTCTCAAATCGACATTTATGCAAGGAACGTTAGATGCCTGACGTAATCAGATTCGCGAAGTCCCTGGACGAGATGAGAACAACCGGCTTAAAATTGTAAGTCCGGAGTACATCCCTAATTTTATTTTTTGAAAAACCTAAAACTTTTGCAACATTTATGAGAGAGGAATTCGGATTTTCGTGAACATACAGTAAAATATGCAGCTCGTAGTCGAAACTACGCTGCCAGTTTCTTGGTGATCAGCAACTGATCCGTATTTCTTCATATTGCAAGCAACACGAATAAACATTTTGTGATTTACGCTAGGGCGATCAGGAAATTTCTGGGAGTACTCGACTGCACATCTCGCAATACAGTAAAGCAATGGTACAAATCAACTCGCCGTTGATCAGAAAAATGTGCTTCATCTTCGGTTCATTTTGAACGAGATACTGAATGTACGAACAGGTACTATTGTAAAATTTAATTTCTTCCAGAAATTAAGTTTTACTCTCATAATGCGAGTTTGACAAACAATGACAAAATGTAAACAATAAAGGCAATTAGTGTTTACTTTATTGAAGAAGCAAATTGTTGGAATTAACAACGAAACAAACGAGATGCGTTTTTTCAAACTTTTTGCCAAAACTTTTGACGAATGTAAAATCGGATTGCGCCATTGTTTTCAGCTTAAAATATCCTTTAAAACGATGTTCAGGACGTATATGGTAGTATTTGAAATTTTGATGTTGAACTGGGTCTGAGGTACCCCTTATAATTTTTCTCCATAAAAGGTAAAAATTTGAAACTAGACTAAAAAGGATTAAACACGTTTTATATTTTTTATAGCGTCATTGGTTCAAGAGAAATTCGGCCGGGCCATCAGAAAGGACATCCTGCATATGGAGCCAAGGAGTCAAAATAATTTGAATTTGTAATAATATATTTTTTCTCAATTTTTATGTTGTTATTGTTACAATACATTCCTCTATTTTAATTTATATATTCTATATACCTCATTATAATTATTATTGTTTTATCATTATCAACAGCAATGAACTAATTATTGTAGTCACTATTTTTAATATTTAAATGTGTTTTTTATTTTGCTTCTTTAAATATTTTCATTTCTGAAAATACTTGTTTGAAACCTGTGAACATAGTAATTTCATTATGTAACTGGGCATAACCCGTAAATAAATACATAAATGTACATTTAAGAGAAATATATTTATCCTCTTATTTATATTAATTTATTATTTAATGATTTTTCTCAGATAATAATTTTCTTAAAAGTGTGGAAAATCCTTGGAACACGGTTAACGATTAAAAAAATAAACTAAGCTACAACCTTACGTCAGTCAGAAGGAATTTCTAGATTTTTGCGTATTATCGACGTCGTGGTTATTTTGAAGGCGTTATTTTGTTCCTATGCTGCATATTTTGGCTTGTGCTCTAATAATCAAAGCTGGAGATTTGATTGCTTTATTTTAGTCGTATTATTTTATTTTCGCGACTCATCCGACCTTGAAGAAAGATTTGTGCTACGGGAAGTGGCCTTTAACGATGTGGGTATCCTTCGAACCGGTGGCGATTTAGACCGCTAAATCACAAGACAACAGAGAGCAGAAACGAATCAGCTAACGAGTTAACACCAAAAAGGCCCCCACACAGCCAAAAACACGTCGCCAACAATTAGACAGCCGATAAAAATTCAAAACCGGTCGCGATTGGGAGCAGCTATGAAAAATAAGAGTGGACAGGGAATAGACATAAATTATACCGGCACTCGCAAACGGTGGACAGCTGTAAAATAAACGGCTGTGTTTATGTCCCGTCCATCTCGGCTCTCCGTTCTTACGAAACGCCTTCCCACGTCGGACTTAAGATGCAGACACTTGTATATCACATACAATAATCTAGAAAATAAAATGAAAAAAGAGATAATGGCATCATCACACGTCTCGGAAATCATAAATCACGGATTTGGAAATTCGGGTTAACACGCCACGCTTCTGTCACTAACTGATCCAAAACCAGCCGGAGCTGTAAATTCGTTTAACGATTGGTTAATACAACCGTTTCATGGAATTGTAAATTATAGCAGTTTTGGGTTAGATATTCGAATTAAAGTTAAAGTTATGAAAGTGAAAGGCGCTAATCAGATTTGGACTACAAATGATTTCGAAACTCTGGACTATTAGAGCGATATCAAGGTATGAAAATTACTGGACCGTCTTGTCCTAGTTCACAATCCTGTTTTCACGTCAAATTTCTTTCGACCTAGCTAAACAATGCATTCAATGGGTTTATGTAATGCTTTTATGGAGATAAATTTCATTTTCAAACTTTTTTATACTATACCTGTCCTAAAAATTAACAAGCTTTACAACGTTGGTCACGTCGCCTATTCTGACAGATTTTGGAGGCCTAGAAATTGTGCCACCTTATGAAGGTTAAATGCATAAATTCATTAGTTTTCGTGGTCCGCTTGGCCAATTAATATCTTTCAATTAATTGAGGTTTTCAGTTGAGATAAAAATGAAAAATGGCAAAAGGAGGGAAAATTCAAAAGGTGGGGTTGAGATGGGAAGTTAGTGTCCGAGTGGATCGAAATCAAGATAGCTCAAGTGGTAGAGCAGCGGCGTATCTAGCCAAAGATCGTGGGTTCGAATCCCGCTCGTGACACTGACGTTTTTATTTCAACTAAAAACCTTAATTAATTGAAAGTTAAATACATAACAATTTTTTAAAATATTTGTTTCTTCTGATTATGCTTCATTTCAATTACCCGTACTGTTAACAATATTAATCAAACATGTATAATAAATTTGGCCATTAAATATGATTTTCGTCTGCATATTCTCGCTGGGTTTGTCTTTCAGACGCATTTCGTCCCCTTCAGTGTTGAGTCTGTGTGATTTTTGTGACGTCAAGTCTCTTTTATAAGATAGTGAGGGGTGGGATCTTTATTGGTTCATGCCTCTGGTGGATTTTAGATTATTAAATTTTCCTTAATTCTTATAATTAACAATTTGAAGATTTCTAGAGTAATACCTAGTTTATTAAAAAAACATTATTTCTGTGGTGTTGGTCTGTGAATGGATGAACTCATGAACAACTCATGAACAGATCCGTGCCAGTGTTCATCCTTTTTGTATGACTCTTTTGAAGAAAAAAGTTGAATGTGCCGGTCTTTGAAAGTGAATTGAAATCCAGGAGAAAACGACTTCAATCCCTATGGGTTGTAAGATCTATATAGTCAGTCATATGCCATCGAAATCTGTGGCTCTGCCTTTGACTTGCAAATATTGTCGCTCCAAAATGAGACTATCAACAGATGACCAGTAGCGATTATGTCTAGAATGGACAGAGACAACTGGGATTATCCTATCCTTAATTGATAGGAAAAAGTTAAGGTAATTGGAAAACCCGTTCTAGAACTATACATACCTCGATACGATTCCCGTGAGAAGAGTTTGGTACTTCATAAAACTCAATCTTGCAGAAAAATCTACACAATAGACGAAAGTTTCGTGCTAAAGGGTATAGATACCCTAACATTCACTATGGAAGAAAAATAAATTATCAACCCAAGCTACTTCACACCCTTGGCATGTTAATATTGTTGAATGTTAATTTCTGCATTATTTCATGTGTCCACAAACTTTACGACTTTAGAATTTTGTTCATTCATTTTCAGGTCACGGATTATATCACAATATACTTGACTAAGGTTTAGTAGGAGCTTTACAGTACAGTTACAGGCTCAGCGGGACAAGACAGCGACTTGATTATCATCCACGACCATACGGAAGAATAAAAAAATTGTCAATTCAAGATATCAATTGACCGTCTCTCGCGGTATGTTATTACTGTTGATTGTTATCGGTCATTTTGGTCTGCCTACTGTTGGTCATGGCATTCCTCCATCTTCGGTATTGAATCAGTGTACTTTTTCAGGGTGCGTTTGTTACTTTACTTAACTCTACCATATGCTTTAAATATATTATATTTTGGAGGATTTTGTAGTTTTCTATATAATACTTAAATTGTTAAAGAAATATTATTTGGATGAAGTTCGTCTATTCGCAAGTGGATGAACATCTCGTTGAACTGATCCATTATTATATTCGTTCTTTTGGTAAGTTACTTTTTTAACCATACATGCTTTTGTTTGGGGGACTGTTTTTTGGTTTTTTCTTTGCTTGTGTTTCCATGGTTTGTTCTTTTACAATAAGTTTTCATAACTTTTTGGTGTAAAATACAAGAAAAACAGTTTTTGTTTATTGCAATTTGTCTTTTTGTTACTTTCTTTGATCAAGTCGTTTAGTTGAGGCTTTCTAATTTTTCCTTTAGGCAGAATATTTTACTACAACTGACCATAACCTAATAAAGCATTTATATTCTGATTTCTTGTCTCGATCATCTCTTCTCGACATTGTTTCCTTGTTTTAAATACTAAGTAGTATTTTTTTCAAGAGATATTTTGGCTAATTACATCTTTTTTACTTGTTAAGTAAATTTTATTTTTGTCTATTTTTATTTTAGTTTTTTTTACGGTAGTACTTAGACTATGAAACAAACATTATTTTGATTAAATTCACTATTTTTTGTGGTCCGCTTGACCAATTAATTTCATTCAATTAATTAAGGTTTTAAATTGAGATAAAAAAGTAATGAAGTATACTTCACTAAAGCTCTCCGTGGCCATTTCACTTGTCGCCGAGAATCAAATAGAGTACACGACATTTGAAAAATGGCAAAAAGGAGGGAAGATGGGAAGTTAGTGCCCGAGGGGATCGAAGACAGGATAGCTCAAGTGGTAGAGTAGCGGCGTATCAAGCCGAAGGTCTTGGGTTCGAATCTCGCTCGTGACACTGACTTTTTTATCTCAACTTAAAACCTTCATTAATTGAATTATTTTGATTGTTTTTGGAAGATCTTGTGAGTGACACCTTGAACTGATCAATGATAGGATTCTAAATTTGGTGGTCTAATTCTCCTTTGGTGATCTACGATCCTTGGAAATTTTGTTTTGTGCGGGTGAGTGGTATTTTTCCTAACCATATCTCCTGCAGCTGTGGGACCAGTTTTCTACATACTTTTTTTTATAGTTTTCATCCTTTTGATATTTATCAGGATAGAGATCCCTTTTTGTTGTTTGTCCTTTGTCATTTTCTGTTTTTTATTTGCCGATTAAATTTATCTTGATTAGTTAAGGCTTTCTCATGTTTTCTTGTAGGCTGTAATAATTTTATACTGATTTCTTGCTTCGATCTTCTTTTCCCGAAATAGTTTCCTTTTTCAAGTACTTATCAAAGATATATATTGTTAATAATTCAATCTTCCTTATTTTTTTTAGCTACATTTTAAGTCTGATGATTTTTATTTTATTTTTCTGGATTAGTGCTTGCTTTGGTAATTGGGTTGATCTGCGAGTGGATTAGCTCACGTTGGACAAATTACAGTTTTGACAGACAAATTTTCTTACGGAGGGTTGCTTCAGCAGAGGTCATATCAACACCCAGAGTGCCAATGCTAAACAAAGCATTTGAAGTGTATACGTGGGAATTCAGGGCCATTGAGATTCGAACCCGGCCATTGTGATGGGTCTCCCTGTTAACTGTCCACTCACTTAAAAATAAACGATATAAACCGAAGCTCGGCAAGAAATATTATAATAAAACTAAAATATTTTTTATTGATTATCTTTTTTTATTTATCGTTGTTTAAATTCGTTATATCAACTGTCGTAATTATCTACATTATTTGGGGATAATTGTTCAGACTGCGGATATACAATTGTATAGAAGGTCACCCTACATTCCTATAGTTTTATGCTTTTATTTTAAATATGAAATGTTGAAAATAGATGAGAGTTCAAGTGTAGTTTGTACAAATCAGAAAGGTTAATTGCATACCGAGTTGCTGACAGGTGTGAAAAAAATTGTTCAGCGTTAAAGAGGAAACAGAAAGCGTACAAAATTAAATAATTCAAAAATGAAAATAATTAAATAGCCGGAGTTAATTTTCTGCAACATTAACTGCAAAGTTTCAACTCTGCGAATGGCGGATGATTTGCAAATATAATTCCTCTTCCCGTTCGACATCTTTTCTAGAGATTTTCTACAGTTAATTTGTATAATTATACTCCAAGGCAAATAGCAGAGAAATACAAGGTTGGTAATTTTTTTATGATTTTCTCTTGAACAGCAGTTTAACATAACTGTTACAAGATAAGGGGTAATTTTGTTTCGCTCGGTCTGATATATTCTTTCTAACATGAATTGAATTATAAATATTATTTCTTTCATATTAGGAATCTGATTAAAATCAAATTTAGCTCAAAGACATATTATGACTTACATGAAAAGTGCCACAATTCCAACGATTTTTGATATTTATTGTATTTTTTTTCGAAAATTTCAAAATAAATGAATTGCCCTCCTTAACGAAACCGGTTAAGTATCATTCTTACGGTTTATAAGTAAGTATAGGATTATCATTATTCACTTTCTAAACAAGACGTCAAATTAAAATTAAAACTAGCATTAAAGAAAAATCTAGCTATAATTTGTTCCCAGCCTGAAGGATAATTGCTGTAATTATTTCACCTGTTCATTTTCTACTCAGAATGAAAAAGTATTGAAAATAAACTTGACATTTATTACAGGTTGTCATTTCAAGCGTGTTACCACACATTATAAAATTTCTACATAGGCGGTTTAAGAGAGTTTTGGTCCGTTGTCAGATCGTTTCTGTTTTTTCCGCAGACCAAAATGCTCGTATAAATCAACCAAAATAATAGAACACAACCAAGTGCAGGCGAAGGATTTCAAAAGTAAATCTTACAATAATATTTACTGTTGAGCTTGAATACGTCCAATACTAAATAGTTTTAGTTTTACGCAGAGCTTAATTATTAGTATTAATTTATTACTCAGCCTGTGGGTAGAACCATCATTTACAAACATATTCTGGGTTCCTCAAAAGACAACTTCCAGCAAATTTGAAAATTTACCTAGGTTTTGAGTGGTCATGGAAAGATTAAGTACATATTATATTTATGGGTTTATTATCACAGAAAATGAAACACCAAAAAATAGAGGATAAGCAGACAAAATGATCTGAAATGATCAAATTGCAGGTTTAGCATAAGGAAATCTCTCAAGTAGATAAACTTTTGAGCTTAATTATGTCCAATACTCATAGTTTTAGTTTAGGAAATTTTTCAGGACACTGCCCTACAACGAAGGATTACCGCAAAATTACAAAATGACAGAGATAGTGAGCGCACATTGAAAGATAAAATCTTGCCTCTACAGATTTACTTTTCTGATGACTACAAACCAGGATAGCAAGAATAAGCAGATCAAAATGATTGAAAACAGCGAAACTGCGGTCCTATCATCACGAAGATTTCATAAAGAAACCGCACAAGGTCTGTTTGGGCTTGACTAATGATCTAGTAAACTAGTTTCATTTTGGAGATGGATTCTGGATGGGTGGAAATTTTCTAGATGGATTCTTAGTAACGTCCAGTAAATGTACAAATTTACGAAGGTTTGGAACGTACTTGTAAAAATAAAATCTTATCTTTATAGATTTGATATCACCGATCATGTCTGACCAAAATAACAAGGATAGGAAAACCAAAATACATGTTCATGATTACGCAGATCCTAATAGGAAATCTCCCATTAAGATGATAAAAAAATTTATTGTGCAGATTTACTATGCCAATTCTAAATATTTTGTACTTAGGACAAAGTATTCTGGATAGCATTTTAGTTGTACATTTCCAGCAATTTTACATTATCCTTATAAACTACCACACCGAAACCCTTCTTCCAGTTGTTTAATTATTGCGCACACCACGCCAATCAACCGACAATTTTGTACTATGTACATGTTTAATTTTATCAGGATTGGAGGAAGATTTAACCGACGTTGAAGAATGTCGGAGAGGAGGTCGAGAGGAATTGCGAAAAGTCGACCTACTGAAGCGGAGCCCATCGTCCATGAGGTTGATGAAGCCGCACGCTGTTTCGGCATTCCAGCGGATTTATCGACTTAATACTGACTTTCCCTGGAAGATTCGTCCCCAACCGACGGATATTCAGTTCTCCTATAAAATTACAACAAGCTTTATAAATGCGAATTTCCTTTCGCGAGAGGAAAAATAATATTTGATGAAAAGTCTATTCTTACTATTTTTAAAACAGTGAAAATAAATTAATGTTTTTAAAGAAACTTTTTTTTAGGTTAAAGTCTATTTTAATACAACAATTGTAACTTCGACGATCTAAATATCCTTTATACCATCCAAACAACACTTACCACTCTCTTTGCCAATGACACAGTTCTATCCTCCGCCTTATCACAGTGGCTTTGATAGATTGCAGATACATATCTCTTGTACAGCTGATTGGTGTAGACCGAAACGAAGATAAATGGCAGCAAGTATTTTACACATTTACACTTCCAAAATCACCTCTCACAATGTACTAAAACAAGTTTCCAATCCACAATTTTAAAAGCATTCATTATCTTTGGTTCCACTCAGACTTCGGTCTATCCTACAAACTTATAGGATGATAATCCAAGGCATCGTTGAAAAACTAATTTTCAGTCTTAAAGAATTATGTAAGGTTTTCTTGATTTTGTGTATACTGAAAGATTTGGCGTTTACGAAAATGTTGCCGCTAGTAATGAGTTGTAAATAATTAAATTCTCAAAGGTCAGTTATCTCTAATGAAATGAAGAAGTTAGGATTAATTGCTAAAATCTGAATTATTTTTTACAAACGTTTAAAAAAATAGTGTTAGGATTTTGAAACTTTAAAAAATAAGGAAAGAAATACAAATTTAAAAAATACTATGATAACAAATTTCAACCTTCTTGAACAATGCAAGTTTAACATCGAAAGATGTCAACACTTCGCGAGGTTATCCATTTTTTTCAGCAGCAGAGGTCATATAAACCGTCAGGGTGCCGGTGTTTTTGAAAAAAAGCCCAGTTGTAAGTATGTCGGGTTCGAATGCAGGGCCGCTGGATTCGAACCCGGGAACTTTACCTTACAGTGAGCGCCGTGTCAACTCCTAAACCGTTGCGCACCGACGCCCCTGTTATCTTTCTTGTCAACTTTTATAAGATACGAGGAACTTTAGGGACTAATAGTACGCAAGGAACCCAATTGCTATCGCAAAAATTAATCGTTTTGACCTGAGACTTTTTAGACTAATGAGTCATGTTGGGTCACCTGCTGATGTATTGACGTTATTCACGGGACGTTATGCTTCAGACTCTCTATGTTCTTCAATATAGTGCGATGTTAGTTTGCACTGAGGGAAGCAAATATTCACGCTAGGGACCCAAAACTATCGTTAATATGTATATATTTTAAGGTAACAGTTTCGTTAAAAAATTTGCCCTTCCTAATACAACCGTAGCCGTTCAAAGAACAACAAATGGCATAAACACAAGTTTTCACGTGGAAATACACAATTGTGGCTCGTACAATGTCTTTTCCATCGAAGTTATTGGGCATTTCACCAAAACTTGCCTTATTTCATAAATTTCCAACAATAAACTCACTCACTTTTACATTTTTTTAAAAGGATTTGTTAGTGAAATCTCTTTTGCAAGTTTGAAAAATTGATATTGAACCAACCAAAACATAAATTTCTGTTATACTTTTTGAATTAGCTTTTTCATCCTTATGTCGTTTGAAAAAGTGATATTGAACCCAAGGGGATATATTTTTCTTTTAAAGTGTTCATAATTAAGTTATTATGTAAGATAATTAGAATAAGATAAAAAAGAACATAATAAGAAAAATTACAATAAATTTATGTTATACATTTTTATCTTGGTTTCATTAAAATTAACTTTTTCATCCTTATGTCGTTAGATTATAAAATAAGTTTGAAATCCCAAAAAATTTTGATGAAAAAGTCATTGCTCGAGCCACAATTGAGTATTAAAAAAGAAAAAAAAAGGGTTTTGCCATTTGTTATTCACTGGGCAGAAAAGGGGAAACGCGAATATTTCAACGAAAATGTTATCTTGTGGGAAATTTAATGTTTGCGAAATAAAGGTCAGATTTGTATTTCAATAAAGCTGAAGTTGAGAAATTACGATTTTACATTTAAAAAAATCTGCTTTTAGACTAAAATCACAAAAATGTTAATATCTAAAGAAAGAGTCAGGATATAGACCTCGTTCTGGTGGCACGGAAGTACATTTTTTTAGGAATCCACCATGGCAGTATTGCCATTTAACCCTGTAACGCCCTGTATCAAGTCAAGGGGTTGTAACCTTCAATTAGGTGTGACACATCGAGCCAACTTTCTATATATACACGGGATTTTAACCAAAAGTAAGTGTCCGTGTGTCAACCTCGCATGGCCGAATACGATTGAGATCATACTTAAGACAACAGAGATTTTTGTTCAATTTAACATAAAGGATAATGTCTTGAAGACATTTTTACACGGTATCCATATACGTCCTCTAATTACATGTTGTAATTTTAAGCCACCGTACTGTGGTTGAATCTTGCGTGGTACAATGGAATTTCGTTCCTTAACTTTTTGTTCCTGTGATGCACAACATAAATTAAATAAAATCTTTATAAAAGAAAACTATTTGTGGTAAAGGATATTCGAGGAGATGTCATAAGCGGTCGGTCGATGGGTCAAAAGTCTGAGAGGGCAAACGGCCGGAAGACCGGTAGCCAATTAGACTTTGGTTGTAATGGATTAGGCGTGTAGAGAGTTGTGAAACCCGTCCTTGCCGACAGAGCTGTCGTGCTGGCGTGTCCGACTTGACAGGGCCATTATCAGCGGGGTTAACGAGGGGAAGATGAGGTGAAACGGGGGCCACGTCAGAAAAGACTCGGCTCTCTGACACCGCTACTTTACACTTGTCACTCAAACCGACTCGACTCCGGTCCTGGGCAGACGATCCAGCCGTATATTTTCATTCCTCCTTTCCCACGTCTCTTGCGAAATGCCGTGATCCTTCCGGGCCGAATTAACATCCGGACCCTCTCTTCCCATCGCCCTGACCCTTCATTTACATTCGACATTCAACACTCTAAGGCTATAAAGTTCGACGCTTAAAACCGCCTCTTTATAATTTTCAGGATGAATAACATTAATTCTCATACCATTATTATAATTGATGATAATTAAATATTGAAAGCTGTGTTTTTGAACAAGAGATAAATCAATTATCCGAGGAAATATTTGTAGTTTAATCAATTCCGATTATTTTGTTCTGCGAGACTCTTTTCGGCTTCTCAACATCTTCATTTTTGGGTTTGTACCCACCCTACTCACAGTCCCGACCTTACAAAAATAGCGGGGTTAGGCGGACTAAAATGATTGTTAAACGATCAAGCTATGATTTGTTCATTACGCAGACCTAAATATAAAAGGGACGACTAAACGAAAACACATGGACTAATGTATAGTTCAGTATCTACCTTACAACACGTGAACATAAAATAAAAACAAAAAAATTACAGTTTAGATTTTAAAGATTGTTTGAAAAATGTAATCTTTGGACATTTTAAAAGTAACGTATGTAGCTACGTAACTTATCTGTAAGATTTGAATTTCACAGTGGAAGTATCAAATTTTTACTTCGCGAAGTTTTACTATTTGGGTAGCATTGAATGAGTTTTATGGGCTCTATAGTCTAACGAAAGGTTCAGGAGGCGAATTGTACAGTATCTTGACTATTTAACATTTTCGTGTTTAAATTCACTAGTTTTCGTGTTCCGCTTGACCAACTAACATAATTAAGGTTTTTAGTTGAGATAAAAAAGTCAGTGTTACGAGCGGGATTCGAACCCACGACCTTCGGTCAGATACGCCGCCACTCCGCCACTCGATCCTCTCGGACACCAACTCTTCTTATATGAGACTGGGATTTACAAACAAATGTTTACATTTAACAAATACATTTAGGGTGAGGAAAAGTGAATTTATACAATGCAAAATATATTTTATATTCAAACAAAGTATATATTTATATTTACCGAAAATCCAACAGGTACGATGTCTAAAGGTCTAAAAGTGGATCATACAGGTATGATCATACCATGCTATACTGGTCGTCGGGACTGAAATGACCAGGTGTCGGATGCCCCTTGTGACAAATAAAAATTAAATTAAAAAATTAAAAACCCATANAATATATATATACTCGTCTTCAATGTTCCAGAAACGACCCACCCTTAGGTTTAATCAAGGAGAATGTAGTTAGCAATAAATGATTGAATATGGCTAGAAAATCGTGTGGCTAAAGAAAAGAGCGGGAAGGCAGACTAAATGATTTCAAAATTAGTTATTATTGGCCATTTCTATTCGTCCTGCATGATCGTACGAACGCCATCACCTTCAACACGTGTAATCATAATTATACTTTCTGGAAACGGGATCATAAGGATGGAAAGGATCAAATTACACACCTCAACCGGATGTCTCACCATTTAACAAACGATGAGATAACGAAAACTAAGTTTAAACTTATAACATAAAAGAATTAAAATCTTATTAATTTAAATATTGGAAGGATATAAATAGATTTACGAGCCAACTATTTGTATTAGTTAAAGAATCATGAAGTATAAACTGTTTTTATTCTGAACGTTCATAAGTGTATATAAAAATTACACAATACATCTAGTACTTTCAGATGAGAAAATTAACTTATGTCGCTCCAAAAAGTAATTATATAACTTAATATAATAATAATAATATATAATAACTTAATACCATGCACCAAGGTAACTTCATCAACTCATCACTCAAGATCAGGACTCTTGTTCAACTAAATGAGTAGTTTTTAAACATTTATTTTGGTTGTCGCCGCCTCTGCTTGTACGAGGTTCACCTTCATTGTGTTATTAGTCAGGCTCGCCGCTGAAAATTCGCCATGAGATCAAAGGGAGTCTATCTTTGGCGGTGGCTTAACGGGTGGCGAAGGAAAAATATAGATGCCATCTGCTCTTCACATTTTTCACGCTCCCTCATTAAAACTGCAGATATGCCTCGTAAATCCGAGGGATTAACTGTGCTGTATATCATTTTGGCCCGGCGATCAATGGAGATTTAAATCAAACCCTCATGAATATATATTTTGAGCTGGTGTAAAGGGGGGGGGGGTAAACGCGAACAACGTACCTGCGCTCTCTGAAGAAAAATAACTCTACACATGTAATGAATGCGCATCTTTGGTTGATCAGAAACGGTGCTTTGTCCGATTAAATATAAATTATATTCAATGAAGTGGGAAATATAGTGCAAACCTTCTAAATGCCAAGACACATTCGCGGGTTTTGGCTGAAAGGCAAGTGATCGTATGTCAACCTAGTAAGGCCTATTGTTATTCGGGGTTAATATGATCTTCGATCCAGATCCTCCGAGGGCCACCTATCGACAGTGCTTTTGATACTCGAGAGCTTGTTGTAAATATTTTTTTGAAATTGAATTTTATGCTGTTTTTACTCTTTCTTTCTCAAGATTTTTTTACTAATTCTTTAATTACACATTTAATCATGTGTCCTTCTTACAAAACTTGTAAATAAAATAATAGGGGTATTCAATCAATCGTCATATCGTACTATACTGACTATTTTGTTTTTAAGATATCTCAACGACCATTTGAGTTTTCATCAAGGCTTTTAAATGTGCCTTCAGGAAAGTGATTTCAACTGTTTTGTGATTTCTTGTAAGTAATTAATATCGATTAGATGATTTTATTAAAAATGCAGTTTTGATGATTATCTGTTTAAAAATGCCTTTGTAAACTTTCTTTGGTAAAATAGAATGTTATCCTGCTTTGGCAACCTTTTTAATTCATTTTTTTTTCAATGGTTTTTATTGATTCTTTTGTAACACTTCCATCATTATGCTCATCTCATATAAACCATAAATAAATCATTTAGCACCGTGCTAAATTTTCTATTTGGCTATTACGACACGATCTTTTGAAATTTTCATATTGTAAATGTGCTAACGTCTTCAGGAAGGTTATTTTTAGGTTTCATATGTTCATTTTCGTAATCGATAAAGATTAAACTGTTTTAAAAGATAGATTTGAGGAATTATCTGCTTAGACGTGCCTTGTTGGGTAATACTTTATTGAAATAAAATTTTATTCTGACATTATCACCATTTTTAAATTTTCTTTACCAACCTGAATTGTTTATTCATTTCTGAACACTCCATCATCATGCAACCTTCGTACAATTAATACTAGTATAACTTAATGCATAACAGTAAATAAGTTTTGTTATTATGATTTGTAAACAACAATTGATGATTTTCTTTTTCTGAATGTACTAATGTCTTCAACGCGAATAATTATAGGCTTTGCGTGTTCTTTTTCGTGATTGATAACGATTAACTTTTTTTTTAAATGCAGGTTTGGTAGATTATTTCTTTAGGTGTGCTTCGTTGGAAATCCTTTGTTGAAATAAAATGTTTTTGGTCTTTACTCCCACCTTTTGATTTTTCCTCTTCCTATCTGACGTGTTTCATCAGTTCTTTTTTTAACACTTCCGTCATCATCAGCCTTCTTATACAAGCTGTGAATAAATTAATTAGGAACTACTATTTTCTAATAAAAATGCGTGATCGACCATATGAGATTTTCCTCACCTAAATCTGCTAAACTCTTCAGGAATGTTATATGTCCGTTTTCGAATGTTTTGTGAAATTTTGTAAGTAATTGTGGATTAATCACGATTAGTTAATTTATAAAAAAAAGGCTGATTTGGTAGATAATCTGTTTAAAAGTACCTTTGTTGAATTGAATTGTATTCCATTTTTGGTCACCTTTTTGATCCTTTCTTTCTCAATATTTCTTACTGGTTCTTTTATTACCGCTTCTGTCATCACAACCGTTGGAACCTGTTAAATTTGTTATTAGGTACATAAACGATTGTTCGAGATTTTCATAGCTTTCAGGAAAGTGTGAAAATCAATTAAAAATCGTAGTACTTTTTTTAAGAAAAATTACCAACATCAAGCGCACTTCTTACAGAAATTGAAACTAAACCAATTAAAGTGTTAAATCAGCCGTTCAACTTTAAAAAATTAAACTATAACTAAATCTAGGTAAACTTACTATTTTACTTTCTTTACCTTAAAACGTCCTTTCGAAATTGTCTTCCTCTGAAGGTGCTAAGGATTTCAGGAAGGTTATTCATTTGCTATGCGCATTCATGTTGTTATTAATAAAGGTTAACTGATTTTTTAAAAGCTAGATTTGATAATCTGTTCGTTTCAATCTGTTTAAAAATGCCACGCTGGAAATATTTTGATGAGTTTGATTTTATCCTTTTGAACATATTTTGGATCTTTCCTTTCTCAATTGAACCGATTTCTTCCTTTCTGATTCTTTGGTTGACAAATCCAGTATTAAGAACATGTAAGTTAAGCATACCCTTAGAACAGTTTATGAAAAATATTAAGAAAAACAAGCACATTAGCGTTAGGAACCTCTTGAGTTAAATATCCTTAGGGATAAGGATAGGGATAAGAGAGGCGGCCACGAGGCCTACTTCACCTCGACCTGAATAGATCAATTGTGCTCTTCTGTTGTTTATAACTCACTGGCCAGCTTCAGGCTATTAACCAGCCGTGGACACCTTTGCTAGTGGTTCCTTGGTGTATGAACGTGCTTATGGTTTTTCTTGTCCTAGTTGCAAGAACCTGCACCTATATATACCTTCACAGAAACATAAAATGTGTTCTGCTGTCTCCTCCTCTTCTTGGCAGTACCTTCACAGTGTTTGTTCTGTCTGTACTCCTATCCGGTGCATGTTTTCTTAAGTGGTAGTGCCCTGTCAGGAGTCCAACCAGAATCCTGGTTCGGTTGCGATTGCCTTTCAGTAATTCTTTTGTAAGTTTTGCGGATGGTTGTTCTGTGAATCTCTTCGCGTGCCTGTGGTATTGTTCCACCAGGTTTTGGACTAAGGATCCATTCAAAGATGTATCCTCTTTTGTGGCAGGCTGCTAGGCCGCAGTAGGGCTCTGGGCCATAGAGTCCATGTTGGCTCCCTTTTTGGCCAACATGTCAACCTTTTCGTTGCCTTTATGCCCCGAATGTCCAGGGACCCATGCCAGGTCAGGTCATTAGTGTCGCTGACTTCCGTCGTAGCATACTTGCCTAGGTTTACCGTCAGTTCGGTCTTAGGGTTCATCCCAAAGACCACAGCTCCCGTACCCTTGTCGGTTTTGGAAATATCCATCTTTAACAAAATTGGCAGAGTCGGTGGTGTATAGATAGAACGGTATTTTTACCAACTTCTATTTTTATTTTATTTTAAAAACTGAACTGATATTTGAATGTGATCATTTTATCTATTTTTCGAAATTTGTTCATATGTTAACGACCCCTCGACCTAAAAAGGAAAGCATGATTTTTCATGAAATAGAAACCGACTTTTAAGGTTGTGAGGACATAACTATAGATGGAGAAATAAAAATATTAAAATTTCAAAAGTTGAACTTCACAATTACGAAACCGTCTTAAAAGGAAATCGCTCCGCGCAATAAACCTTCCTGGAGATAAATTCTTTTTTCAAAAGTACATTTTTGCATCGTACAAGTCATGTCAGGTGTATCAAAGGAGTTTGACAAGTTGTAAAACGGAGGGAAAAATACAGCGACCTCAAAAAGCTAATAACTTTTATATTTATTCAGGTTTTCCATTAAAGTCAAGGAACGGGGCTGGGAAATGAGGTGCCAGCCGGCTTTGAAAGGAAAATGACGGACGTGACGTGTAGAATTTAATTATAAACGGAGACGTGAATGTGTAAATCTTTCAGTCGTAGAAGTCAAGTTTGATGGGTGGAAGACAGGACGTGTAGAGCTGTAGCTATCTAGCAGGTTATCATTTTCTTTACGGCTCTCCGCTCCCTCCACAAAATAATTGCGTTGGATTTATAACAGTGCTCGACATCCGATTCCTTTTCACGACTTGGGCTGTAAAAGACGGAAATGTTGCCTATATTGGTTACCGTTTATTTATTTCTACTGGCTGTCTATATTAACTACTGAACAGCTTACTTAAATATGGCTGTAAATACAAATTTTATTTTGCACAGAAATTGTAATAAAAATAAAAGAAAATTATTGCCAGATTGTGGTAAGTAATATTATACTTTTATAGATAGTTTTTCATCGAAATTTAGACTGAGTGTACGCTGGTAACAACAGGACATACACTAATTTATTATATTTTATTAATCATATTGTTATGTAATAATTGATTTGTTCACTTATAAAGATACAATATTTTAACATTTTAACGTAATATAAAAACTCTTGATAAGACAAACCAGTGTAGAGAGTTGGTCCGATTGTTTTTATGTTATACTTGAAAATTATAATTAACTTCACTAGTTTTCATGGTCCGCTTGACCAATTAATATCTTTCAATTAATTAAGGTTTTTAATTAAGATAAAAAAGTCAGTGTCACGAGCGGGATTCGAACCCACGACCTTCGGCTAGCTAGCTACTATCGTGACTTCGATCCACTCGGACACTAACTTCCCATCTTAGTCCCACCATTTGATTTTGAAAAATGGCAAGAAGGAGGGAAAATTCAAAAGGTGGGGTTGAGATGGGAAGTTAGTGTCCGAGTAGGATCGAAGTCACGATAGCTCAAGTGGTAGAGTAGCTGCGTATCTAGCAGAAGGTCCTGGTTTCGAATCCCGCTCGTGACACTTTTTTATCTCAACTAAAAACCTTAATTAATTAAATTATAATTAACTCAACAATATATCATATGAATGCAAAATAATAAATACTTTATTAAATTAGAGATTTACATTAAAATAGAGAAACTTAACTGGGGTAACATTATCATAACTCAGCATAATACACTAGCAAACCAAAACTCTCTGAAGTGTTTAAGACAAAGAAAGCCAGAAATTTTAAATTTCTGTTTAACAGCTGATTTTAAAACAACAATATTTCCAATAAATCGTTGACTTACTGCAGGTAAGAATAAAATCAATTTGCCTATAAAACAAGAACAAAGCGCAAAAAATTATATTATGTCAAAAAATTTGAATAAAAAATCATACAATAGTAAATCTAGAATGTTTACGTATTTTGATTAGTTATTTGTACATAATTTATTCAAAACTCGTTTACCTGAATTTCCCCATGCACTAATAATATCTATATTATCTATATATCTATATATTTGATATATAATTCGATATTTACCTTTTTTTAACCTTATTGCATTCCTTTTAATAATCCGACTGCCAATGCAAGATTGTATAAATATTTTCGCAATACCTTAAAACAGTTGAATGGTGGTGAATCCGATTCAAGTTCCCAGTCAGATCCTCTGCTCTGGATGTTATATATAATTAAAAAAAGGAGTTCTGATGACGTAAGAAAATATTTAGATGTGAGTGTTGCTAATCTTCAACATCAAGTCCTCTCATAATGTGGGAAGGTATGCAGCGTTGATACCCAAATCTGTTCTAACTTTCAGAGACTAGCAACAGTTCCGCCTTCAAGTTAGGTACCAAGCGAAGGACCTTATTTCAAAAACTGGAGCTAAATAATCCTTCTCAAAGAATCGACTCCAACCAAAAATGCCGTCAAAATATTCATTGTCATCAGTACCATCAGTAACAATATGTCTTGCAATATTTTGTAGTGTTTATCTTATTCAGTCGCGTCTGGCTGACCAAAGCAGCTCGGATATGCAGACCAAATAATGGGAAACGACCAAACTACAAATATTTCCTTTCTCTCAGTGGACAATTAATTTCTCAATAACTCAGTTTCGTAATATGTGGGGTGATTACAAAAAAAAATTGATGAAGATGTCGAGAAGCCGCAACACGTCTGGTAGACAAAGACAACGAGGACAGTCACACCTATCATATAGATATTTTGTAATTTAGGGATTTTCTTACAATTTTACAAAATGCAGATAACTTTGGAAACTGTCCCTTTTGTATCTTGAGATTTCTTGACATTGACTGATCAGTTCATAGGATGGTCGTTTACATTGATATTTGGACTGCTTATCCTCACCGTTTTGATCGCGTGGTGTATGAACCGACCACTGAAGAAGGAGAGAAGCCGAAACGCATCTGACAGACCAAAATAACGCCGACAGGCAGACCAAATGACCTGAACCTTCATTATTTTTGGACTGATATATTGGATGTATCGATATACGATCTACGATATTTCACTTGTATATAGTTACACATGTATTGTATATCGCCCAACGCTAATCGTCACTCTTCCTGCCTATTAATTATTAAGCCGCACGGAAGTAGTAAGTGTATATTACTAACATATGGTTACTTCTTGTATTCTACTTAATACATTTATTAAAATTGTAGAGTATTCGATTTTCTTTATCAACCTAGTCAATATTAGGTGAATTAATTTTCTTTTAATGGGGATTGGAGAACTATCGTTCATTTGCGAAAGGTACCTCGCATAGTACATATTTTTTCAGGCATTTTCGAAAAAGAGAAATTGAGCTAGTCTTTGTTAAAACACACAACGTTATAATTAATTGGCTACGATATATTTATAATCAGACAGGTACATCATGAAGAAATCTATAACTATATTTAGAATTTTGCCACCTCTCTTTTTACCCGAATTGGAAGGTGAAAGAAAATTCAAAAAAATAGCTGTTAACATAATTTTCCATTTACCTCTGCGATTCGCATTCTCTCTGAGATATAGTTTCAATTCAAAAGAACAGCTCCATTTAAAATTTAGCCGAAGAGGGGGCTGAAGTGTCCATAAAGGGCCGACGAAGTGGGCATAAAGGCGGCAATTGGGTTGCTAGCAGCCTCTAATATCCGGCTAAAGTTGGAACGGGCTCAAAAATCTGCATAAGGGCGTTGTTTTGAGGGGGAATAGACTTTTTCATAAAGCGTATGAGCACTGTCCCAATAGAACAATAGCGGTATTTTCCGCTAAAGTAGGGAGGATAACGGCAGAGGGAAAAACTTCAATTGGCAATTTGGTTAATAAGAAAAAGAAGTGGGTACGTTTAAGATAAAAGTAGGTATAAATATAGTATTTAAAATGTAAAATAAATGATATACAAGGATTATTGACATCAAGCATAAATAAACAGTTTATAAAACACTCTTCTGAGATTGACAGGGTTGTTTGGGGAAAACGGCCTCATTTCCGGTTTTTGTTTATGGATTTTGAAATCTCAGCCTTTTTTTTTGCCATGTGTCCCCACAGAAATCAATCAAAGTTGGATGCTGGGATTGGTGTCGTAACATCACAAAAGGTTCCCTTCTGGGATGAAGGGCGCGAACAATGATGGACACGAAAAACTGACCTGTCGCCAAACAATGACCGACTCTTGACAAGTCACCATTGACAAGACCACTATATCGGCTTGGATAAATTATAAATGCTTATAGAATTTTTACAAAAACGCCTGCTCGGATTGGTCCAAGAGTTTTTATTCGTTATGAAAAAATTTAATCTGATTCTCATGAAATACTCATTGTATGTTTTAATTTTCTAAAATGTACATTGATCTATACATAAGGAGAAGTGCAAACAACAAAATATTACATATGTACCGACCAATTAAAGATAGCTTTGATATAAAATAATGTAGTTTACAGCTTTCCGTGTATGGATTGTAATAAACAATACAATATACAAAATAATAAACAATATATATTTCATATGTTATAATATACATATTATAATATACATAAAAATAATAAACAATATATAAAAATCTTCACACATATAATTTAATAAATCAATTGTAACCATTAAAATCCAACAAAATGTTCAGTGTAGATGTAGAGCCAAACCTCAATCAAAAAGAAATACTAGAAGAATTAGACATTACAATTTTTTTATAAAAATAATTTTTATAAACATTTACATATAAACCCTCGGGGTGCCGGTGTTTTTGAAAAAAACCATTTGTAAGTATGTCGGGTTCGAACGCAAGACCACTGGATTCGAACCCGGGACCTTTAACTTACAGTGATGAGCGCCATGTCAACGCCTAAAGCCAGGAACACACTTACCCGATGCTACGCCATGCGTCGCTACCCGATGCTATCCGACGCCTTGCCACGTTTTGGTGGGGTGTGCCATCTATCCGACGCAAGTACACGTCGCGTACAGTCCACAGCGTTTATCACAATAATCACTATCACAATCGCAACGCATCTTTTGTTCTTAATGCACTATTTTGAGCAAAACCTTGTAATAGATTGTTAGTTAAATTTTATGAGCACAACAATCTAATAAATTGTTTTTAAACTTAATTGTTTTAAATAAAGTTACTCCTAACCATCTAATTAAACAATGTTTATAAAAACTTATGCATTTTTGATCTCGTTTAATTTGGTTTACAATAACATGTTGTAATTAATATAACGACAAAATTACATGTACTTAGTTTGAAATAAACTATAAAAAATATGAGTGTCCTATTCTGATTCTATCCGACATTAGAAAATGGTGTAATTTTACGAGCAAAACTATGAAATAAATTGTTAATTAAATTTTATGAGCAAACCCGTGTAATAAATTGTTCCAATTTTAGTATATGTACCGTCGAAGCGAGTACAATAAATTGTTAGTTAAATTCATTATATCAAAAAATCGTATTCCGGTGTTTTGATTAATTTTCTACCAAACCAGTAAAATTAATTTTTTAAATAAAAACTAATTAATTTTTAATCACAGTTTAATTTGGATTATGTTAAAATAAGTATGTTGTAATTAATATAGCGACAATAATACATGTAGTTTGAATAAAAATATGAGTGTCCGGTTCTTTTGTCTTCGACTGTACTCGATGCGACCCGACGAAAATCTGGACAGTGGGGAATGGGGATCGCAGAGCGTCGGGTAGGTTAGCGTGGCATATCATCGGGTAGATGTGCACGGGGGTAATGCAACCTTATGGAAAATCGGAGTTTGGATTTCCGTCGGGTAGCATCGGATAGATGTGCACGGGGGTAATGCAACCTTATGGAAAATCGGAGTTTGGATTTGCGTCGGGTAGCGTCGCATGGGTAGCATCGGGTAAGTGTGTTTCTGGCTTAAACCGTGGCGGCCACCAAGACATTACTATTAGTAAATACACCGGATTACTATACTCAAACTTAATAAAAAATTATTTTAAAAAATTGGATAATAATAAACTAATAATATAAAATCGTTCGAACAATCGCTCTTACATCCCTCTGCTTTCATATTATATTAGTTTCCTATAGTATAAATGATCTTATTGTAAACCAGTGGGTCGTTCGTACCTTCCGCATTGCGATGTACGCCTCTAAACTTATTGGAGACCCCTTTCTCGTGGCAGAAGAGAACCTATCAATTTTACCTCCTCAGCAAAGTGTTATGGTTTGGGCAGGCTTGTAAGGTCGCACAAACTTGATCTTCATCGAGGGTTGAGAACGACCCTAACAGCTGCACGATGCTATCAGAAGAAGTTGTTCCTTATATGCCGCTAATTGGCGACGGTTTTATTTTTATGCAAGACCCCACAAAGCTAGGATCATTGGTGATGGAACGCGGTTCAATTCTGTTTGAGTGGCCAGAATGCAGTCGGAACTTAAACCACCCTATCGAACAGCTTTCATCGAACCGGACGAGCCAAAGAGGGTAAAGGTCGTCTAGCGATGACAGTGAATTTGCAGGAATTAAGAATTAAGGCGTTGTTGGAGAGTATAAAAATATTCCGGAGCAATACATTTAAAGCCTCATCTACGTCGAATGCAAACGGTGATCAACGCAAGAAATACTCCGTACCCAACTGAACATTTTCGGTAAAATTGTTTTACTAGGTCTAATTTTGCATTTAGCTTTATAAAAATGTAACCTCAACAGAGATAAGCACAGCATCAATTACAGAACAGACACATGTAAACTCAGTCGCAGCTATGTTAATATTATTAATCAAATTCAATATCAATAACAGACATATATCATTATCACATCACACAAAATAAATAATATTACATATAAAACAATTATTACATTCTTCATGTCAAACATTTCTACATAGTTCTTCAACAATTTGGCTTTCCTTTCCCTATTTATCCCCATCTGTATAATAATCCTGAAATGATAATCAGGCCGAACCATTATCCATTTTTTCCATCCTTTCATCTCAAAGAAGCCGACTCCTCATATAAAAATGTCTTTATATCCCGACTTCCTTCCTCACCCCTTCATAATCCAACGTATATAAACATAAAACATCAATATCTCACTGGCACCCTCAACACGACACCCAATAATGTCACATCTACACAGAAAATAAACACTTTGAGCTAGTATAATTATTTTGATTAAGTCTAAAATTTCTAGCATTGCATAGATTCACTTTTTTCCCATTCTACATGTATCTGTGTAATTTAAACAATGTTTATAAATCCCAGGCCCTGAAGATGATCTCAATAAAGATCGAAACGTTGGCACGGTAAAGAAAATGTTTTTCTAAAACCTACATCACACCAGACCGCATCTCACGATCTCCAAATAATATTTTTCTCTAAAAATATTCAGTAAACTAGGAAAAATAAAAGTGATAAAGATTGCAAGTATTTACTTTAAAAAAACTTTTTTGACCTGTCAGTGTAGTTACGGAGACGTTTACACAACGGTTATACGTAGAGGAAAATTTGTTAATTACTTTGCCTTTTGAATCATTTTCACTCACTTCTTATTCCTCTTTTCTGAAGTGGAAAACAGTTTTCTTCATTAAAGAATCAATTAATTCTGTTGTATAACAAATCGTTTGTGATGTTGTAAAGATTTCATTTAGAAGAGGAGAATGAAATTTTCGTTGGCTTTTTGAATTATTATTACAAGCTTTTTGTATTGATTTTATTACAAATGATATTATTAATGAAAACAGATATTTTATTTACTATTCGGACAATATGTCCATTATTATTCAGATCCGCATCTCACGATTTCTGAATAATTATCGATTAACGGTCACTAATCACCACAAATATGTCCATTCTTCAAATGTACGTAAGTAGGAACTTGCCTCTTCCGTCCACTAATTGATATCCCGAATCCAATTTAATGGTACATTTTGTACAAAATTAATCCGGTCTACGTTCGGCCTTTTTGCAGCGGCTTCTTTACACTTCCAGGCAGAACCAATGGGTTTTAATTAGCGGATTCCGTAGAGAGGAGCGATTAGGCATTTGGTTAATTAGCAAAAGCCGGGGGCGGCGGAAGGCTATGAACGTTCTCATTTACCGTTGAATTACTGTCATAATTTGAATTGTTTGCAGCGGCCGGCCATGTTTTGAATTCCGTTTGAACCGGACGGAACTTCATTAAACGGCACTGAATCTCGTTTTATGTTAATTTTTCACACGAATTGTAACTTCGGTTTAGCTATTTTGAAAACTACTGTCCGATGTAATCAAATCTTCATTATACTGAAATTTATTATGAAATATTTTTTTCATTCACCTACCAAATGGATTCACTCATGCTATTTTCAATATGATTTTTTTTTACAAATGATTTGGTCACTGATTGGAAACAGATATGTGATTACTCACTCCGTTCAATTATTTGTCTTCTCTCTCTCTCACTCCCCTCCCTCCCTCTATCTCTTTCTCTCGCTTTCTTTTAGGATGTCTATATATACATATCTATATATTTATATGTGTCTCTCACACACCCACACTCACACAAACATACACAAGCTCTATCTCTCTTTCTCTCCCATCGTGTACTCCCATTTACCTTTGACTCCGTCTCACTCAAACACTAACTTTCCATATATCATCCATATTGAGTGAATGTGGAAAATTGATTGTGTGTGTGAGCGAGAGAAAGAGAAAGAGATAGAGAGAGAGAGAGAGAGAGAGAGAGAGAGAGAGAGAGAGAGAGAGAGAGAAGAAATGAAAGTTAACATAAAAGTAAGAAGAATAATGAGAGTGATGGGGAATAGAGAGAGAATAGCAGAGGGAAGAAATAAAGTGAAAATTAATAAGGAAAAGTGTGTGTGTGTGTGTGTGTGTGTGTGTGTTTGTGTGTGTGTGTGTGTGGATGACGGGAGTAATACCAGATAGTGAGCAACGTTCGGTTTGTAGATACTCGATAGATTTATGAAAAAAATGTTATGAAAGGTTCCTTGAAGTGGAAAAAACTTTTGAAATTATGGACTTCTGGCACCATGTAATCATTTGGAGGGCGAACTACAAGACGTATATAAATAAACGACTGAGTGACACAAGGCAGTGTTTATGAACCAATATCCATTTTATATTCCTTGAACTATAGCCAATCAGCTCCATTTCAGTTGGCACATTTATCTGAAATTTAAGCAGTACTAGCTACTCTCTAGTATAAGGAAGGAAATAATTAGCTATTGACAAATTAAAACCGTTTATAGATTTAGTCTGAACTTGGTGGTGGCAAACTGAAAATAAGGTCTTTCGATAGGACTAGTTATACTGACAAATGGATTATGGACAGTGCCTTTAAGGAGTGTCACTGGATAGATGCCTTGTTACACGTTAAAGCCGAATTGAAGAAAGCATGACAACATAGATGAAATAGTTTGAAGACTACGTAATCTATACGTATGATAAAATTTACTAATTTATTTTCAAAAAGCACGTAGTGCGTAGTAATATATTTTATTTATTAGCGATTATTTTGTTTATCTGGCAGTAAATAACTCGGAAGAACGTTGGGGAATAGTTTGAAATTTTTTGCAGCTTATTAGCCTTTTATTTTATAAATAATTATTTATCCCCTGATGCTTGAATTATTGGAGATTTTTCTGTTTGGAATGAGGAAACACGTTCAAGGTACTGATTATCATTTTGTAGACCTCATCTCCAAAAATTTCTCCAATTTGTTTCGTAACATGTAATCAAAATATTAACAAGAAATGCCTGATTTGTCTGGGATATGATATAAAACTGATTTTCGAGCGAGCAAATCTTTTTTTTCACGTTACCCTTCTCAACGGATAATGCAAATATTAAATTTCAACGGTTGTCCCCCGTCCGTTTTCTATTTCACTTCTTCCCATTGTAAGGAAATGTGTCGTAAAGTTTCAGGGCGAGAGGACCCGAGCCGCTCCTGTCCGGTCCTAACAATGAGCCGTAATTGGGATTTACGCCCCTACGGAACCCTACACAGAAAGTCCCCCTTCCATCCAGAAACGTCACCTTTACGGCGTTAATATCTATGCAAATAAGGTAATCCCGCTGTGTGAAAATCCGACATACATATTAAACGGGAGCGTGGAATTAATTCAGTACAAAAATGTCTCCTTCCTGTCTAACGGATCTATTTCATATTCTGTCCACAACCGCCCCTTGAAGAGGCATTTAATTATTTCGCTTAATTGCTGACGCCTAGGAATAGACGCGATTGTGTCCTAAGAATCCTTGCCCGCCCTTTTCGAATTCTTTTACTTTATTATTATGTGCGGACGTAGTACATTAAAAACAATAATATTTTTATAATGATTATTATTATGAGAATTTCTCTTGTGGACTTTGGGGTGGTGAGTCTAAAGTTTGGTTATTTTTGGTAATTTAGATCAGCCTATTCTGTCTGACAGGCGCGTTTCGGCTTTTCCCTATCTTCAGAAGAACTGAAATGCAGATCAGAATGATCGGAAACAACAAACCACAATAAAAGTCATATTTCTTAGTTTTGATGTTTAATTCCATTTGCCCAGAAAACCTTCCGATGATGGCGAGAGCGTGTTCTAATTGCCACACTTAAATTTCATCAAAGTTGACCATAGTTTAAAAAAGGCTCATTTCTGTTCTTGTTAGGCTGTTATGTTTAGAAGAACCCACCCTGGGAGTCGTGGCCCTCTATGTGTGGAACTACGACGACGACGGGTGATATAGTGTGGTTTGAGACTCGAGACCCCGAAACGCGGTTCACCTCGTGTTCTCATCCACGGCCCTTTTTTCTCAATCCGAGTTCCTTCATTCTATCCTGTGACCCCTCCAAATCCTTGGTTGCAAGGGGGGTATCCGGGCACAAAATAAAGGTGCAGCCCAGAGGGCGTGGCAACCTCTCTACAGCAGAAGATGTACTCGTGTCGGCCTAGGGTCGGCATGGGCGGGGCGGGTGCCTTAGCAGAGTCTCACGAGGGGCAGTTCACTAGATCCTGTCTGCATAGACGGGGGAGGGTGTATGGCCGTCTGTATCACGGGGTAACTTAAATGTTTCAAAATCAGCCCAAAGTTACATTGGGAAAGGCTTCGTGGTGGCGCGTGGTGACGCCCCTGGCGGGAACTTAGACAGAGGATGTCTTCTATTTCTGACCTTCGTGAAGCCCGCGTATGGCCAGCGTTATTACACCCGGCCTCACGGGATACGGTGGACCGGACAACAGCGTATAGGCGTTGAGGACGCGATGATTATGCTGAATAGTCCCTCGAATGCGTGAGTAAGCGGATGGAAAGGGTAGTGAATCGGTTTCTCTGACCCCGTGGTACCCTTGGAGAAGCGAAGGATCGGACCACCTAGGCTAAGCCTATGGCGTCCCTCGAATGCGCATAGCAGGTGTAGGCTGAGCTCGACAAGAGGTTTTAACGTAGGCGGTGCTCATCTAGGGTGTGGTTAGCAATTCCACTTTAAACTAAACCGCGGCCGTGGCGGATCCGGTAGTTTCTACGCTATGGGAAGCTCCAATACTCTGATAGATAGTGGCCTTCTCTATCTAGGGAGTACGCGGGAGAACAGGCTGATGTATTTCGGCCTGTTAGCCCTTTGGGTGCGGCATACGACGCGATGCACAATGCGGGCCCGACCATTCGGAGTGGACAAGCGGAGAGCGAGGTTGTCTCGCCCCTTAGGGGCTGGGGCGACTCTACACCATTGCTGTGACGGTAACACTATTTCGTCGTATGCGGAGGTGCGTCAGCTGTCATCTTGAGAATCAAAACGTCCGATAAGGCCGAATAGGCCAGGTGCGGACGTTAAACATCATCTTGTCTTGTTGACGATGAGTTCTCGGGAACGGAATTTTATGTTTAGCAGATGGATGGGGTTGTGTTGTGATCAAATCAAGGAAACCTCTCACTATTTGGATAATGCTGAAGTTAGGTAATTCTTAGTTTTTCAGCCTGATTTACAAGTTAGGTAGACCGAAATGGTCCGAAACGATAAAACTCCAAGCCCATCACCTAGTAGAAATTATTATATTTTTGAAAATGTAGTTTAGACTTTTTCCATCATTAATGCCTCACTCTGATTACATCCTTGATAACCGCGTCTTTAGAAACAATACACGGAAGTTATCCAGATAAAATGATCCGATATGACCAAAGTTCATGTTCACCTAATATAATTAATGGTATTTTTAACAACATAGTTTAGTCTTTTTCGATTATTGATGTGTTAGTGCCTCACTCTGTTTACGACCCCGACAAGCGGCATCTATCAGGCATACAACGAAGAAAAACAGACGGAAATACTCCCAAAGATCAAACTATAGATCCATCATCGAGTTGCAATTCGAAAAAGAATCAAACATATTTTTGCAAATGTTGGTAAATCTTTTTCGTTTTTCATTATTGTGTTATTGCCTTACTCGGCTTAGAATCATTTCCACCGCGTCTTTAGGAATAAAGTGAAAATGGTGTAGTGAAATAAAGTGAAGTTAGGCAGACCGAAATGTTCCGAAACGACCAAATTACCGGCTTATCATCCAGCAGAAAAGACTGTATTTTTGAAAATGAAGTTAAATAAATTATCTGAACCGGCCAAACTGGAAATTGAAAATAAAATGGAGGTTAATTAATAATTTCTGGTCATTAAGGTGTTAGTCACTTACCCTGCTTATACCCCTGATGTACCGTTTCGAACAGGCGAAAACGAGGCTGCTAAGCAGATCAAAATAATCAGAACGACCCAACTACAGATTCTTCAACCAATAGAAATTATTATATTTTTGAAAATTTTTGTGCCACCCTGCTTATATCCCAACAACGGCGTTTTTAAGCCAAACAGCCAAGTTAGGAAAACAAAATTATCCGGAACAACCAAACTACATATCACCGAGTACGAATTTGCAAAACAATCAAAAATATCTTTGAAAATGTTGTTCATACTTTTTCGATCATTGAAGTGATACTGTCTCACCATGCAACTCTTATCAAACATCAAACAAAACAGCAATGGAAGGAGACCAAAATGATCAAAAATGACCGAAATACATGTTCATCATCATGTAGAAATTCATATAAGATTAAAAAATATTTTGGAATTTTTTTTATCGTTATACGTTTTATCCTTTACCACTGATACCTTTCAGAACAAAAGGGCGAATATAAGCAGTCTAAAATCATCAAAAACGACCAAATTCTTCCAAATCTATGATAGCCGATGCTTCCTGTGTTTGCATCTGCTCTTAAAGCAATGGTCAAATTTTGGAACCTTATTTGCGCTATGTGCGAGCTGAAAGCGTCTGTGATGTTTAAAATTCAATTTTAGAACTGAGCCTTAAAAACAAGCGAAATGAAAAATCTCTCTAAGCGTATTTTAAAAGTTCCCGAGGAGAATAAAATGTAAAGAAGAAATATTACATTTGAAAGAACTATAACCAAAGAATTTGCGGGACAGTGGGACTTAAAGTAACTTAAATTCATATCAAATACTTAAAAAATCTCAAATGGAAATATTTACTTCGATTAAAAAAGAAATCAAATTCACAACACCTTAAACTGTGTTGTGAGGAAGACTGAATGTAAAAATTTTCTGAATCGTTTTTTATTTAGTTAACAGTGACACCGGAGGTGTTGAAAATAAATAGCCTAAAAAATAGCAAAGAACGTTGCTAATAAACTATATTCTAATAAAAATTCGATGTGATGGGACGGAATAATATTTATACAACGAGTTCTGTTATGAATCATGGAGGAGGTGGGTGACTTACGGTTCACCCTCGACCTCAAAATATTGACTCTAAGGTCAGCATAAAACGTGGGACACTCGGACGTCCCGCTTGCTGTGGGGATGGTAGCCTCGGGGTGGGCTGAAAATTTACGTCTAGCCCTGTGCCACCGTCATACCGCCCCTCCAGAGGTTGATTTACAACGGTCTGGTTATAACTTGCTCGGTTATAACACTCGGACTTATTTATAACCCTACGGTATTGGCCCTCCCTCTCTTCCCTCGGCCCGCGAGTTAATCACAAGCCGGCCATAATACTTCATCATACCCTTGTTACTTTCTCTACTCCATCATCTACTTAAATTATCATATTTTACTCCGGGGCGGCTGAACATAAAGAAAGTTTTAAAAAGGGATTTCCCTTCCAGGCGTGGAAGCGTACGCTGATAAATGGCGCGAGAGTAAGTGATGAAATCTTAATAAACACGTTCAACTTTTGAAGATTGTAGATATAATACTAACCGTACGTCTCACTCCAATTATCTCCTACCTTCTTCAAATGGATATCCATCACATCGCACCTCACCTCTAAACTCTAAACGTTAATTTTTTTTTTTACTTTCATGCAACTTTAGAAATGATATCAAATTGTCTTTTATAATGAGTTATCAAAAAACATCAGTTTCATTCAAGGGCGTCATTTGTGTAGAGGAAATATTGCAGCATGAGTAAGCTTACTACAACTGACATCAAATGGTTAAATAAATAAAACAAGAGATGATGTTCTAACAAAACCATATCTGCATCGAACAGAAATCAAAACTAACGTCGGAGGAGGAACACGGCAGATGAATTCACACAAAAAATCAGGGAATTATACGTTTCACAGAATAGGTAACCCGAATTAATCATAGATGGCGAAACTAACGGAAATTGACAGACAACAGCTAATAAAATGAAAGCGAACATTGAAGATTACAACGTGCAATATCGAAGACATTAAAAAAGAAATACATCCAGATAATTAATAATTCTTGAAACTTTAAAAAATGGTAAGGATGATGAATATGAAACATATAATATATTTAATGGAGCAAGTTGAATACAGTCATTAAAATAACACACACAGGAGTATTTGGACCTGGAACCAAATACTCAGAACCCATTGGAAAATACACCAGTATCTTCCAAGCTGAGATTGCAATCGAAAGATGTACCCAACTCAACCTAAGTAAAGGGTAAAAACACAAGGATCATGTCAGATAGCCAAGGAGCCATCAAAGCACTAAACTCAAATATCATTAGTTCAAGGATGGTGCTGAACTGCAAAACCAAACTAAACATAATAGGCATGCAGCTGGGTCCCAGGACACATGGAAGTAGAAAGCAATGAGAAAGCGGACACCCTTGCAAGGAAAGGGGCTGCTACACCGCTGACAGGACCTGATCCCTTCTGTGGCATAGGAACCCACACTATTAACGAGTATCTCAGACAGAAGGACAAAAAGAAAATGAGGAAACAATGGAATTCGTTCATTGGATACAGGCAATCTAAGAAGGTTCTAACCAATTTTGGAAAAAAAGAAATTACAGAATGTGTCAAAGGTAGCAGGAATAAACTGCGAATCGTGATAGGATTCCTAACAGGACACTGCAAGTTAAACGGACACTTAAAGAAGATTGGAATAATCTAAAATTGCACATGCAGATTCTGCAAAGAGGCAGAGAGACACCAACACATTTACTAACAAACTGCGGAGCTACACTAGCCCGCAGGAGGAAATGTTTTGGGATGTATTGGGATGGAATGGAATATGGATTGGGATAGAAGAGCTTCAACCATTGAAACCGGGCTTATTAATCAAGTTTCTTGATGAAATAGGTCTCACCGATGAGCTTTAGGCAGAGCACAGGGGTAATAGCTCTTAAAGGGCGCAGTATACCATACCCTGAAATTACATCTACATCTACATCTACAAATAAAACACACACACACACAAAACGAACATTTCACAATGTTCTCCAACAAAATGGAAAGATTCCTTACTCTAAGAAACTAGACTTAATATTTACTGATTTTAGTAATGGGGTATGTCTTCATAACTTACTTTTTTTCTCTTTTACTTTTATGTACAACTATGTAAAACATGCTATGTAGTGAAACATTTAAACAAAATCAAACATCACAATTTGGTTACGTGGTATCAGCAGCGTGGACGACAGTTGTTAAGTGGCGAAGCCGTTAGGGATTTATTGTTTAGGGAAAAGATGAGACATCTTCGTAACCCAGTCAACTCATCGGGGGTCCACCGTCGTTTCAGTAATCTGGAAGATTTCGTACGGAGAGTAAGATTGGATACAGTATTTGTAAATGGATTAAGGTGAACAAACGATTGGTATTTGAATTTAAGGTATCTTGATTTGGCAAGGCCTAACACGTAGGAGGTTTTCGATCGGTGTGATTAGTATAGTTCCTGTTACAGAAAGCGGCATTTATTCTCGTACGGAAGATTTTGGATTCAATGGATCGAATAGTAAATAAGTTGGACTTGTAGGGTTATGTCTGTAAGTCAAAATGAGTGAAAATAGTGCAGTAGAAAATGTTTTCTTCTAGCAACTAGCAGCAATCTTTATCTTTATATATATTTATATGTTGTATCCGAGTTTAACCGTTTTAAACTTAATAACGTATCCTAGTTTAACAGTTGTTTAGTTATAAGCTTAAGTAACGTAAGACGTTTTTCGTGGGCTTAGTAATATTGCTTAGGAGTTTTTAGTTGAGATAAAAAAGTCAGCGTCACGAGTGGGATTCGAACCAACGAACTTCGGCTAGATACGCCGGTGCTCTACCACTTGAGCTATCGTGACCTCGATCCACTCGGACATCAACTTCCCATCTCAACTCCATTTTTTGAATTTTCCATCCTTTTTGCCATTTTTCAATTTTTTTATCTCAACTAAAAACCTTAATTAATTGAAAGATATTAATTGGTCAAGCGGACCGCGAAAACTAGTGAATTGCTGAGGTGGTTTAGAAGAAGGTTCTTATTTTAATTTTTATATTTTTTATTTATTTTTTGAAGATGAGAGTTTTTTAATGGGATCTAGGAGTAGCTTTTAGAGGTACGTGTTCATTTAGAAACATCCTATCAAAACCAAAAGACAGTGTTAATTCATTTACTTTTTACTGGTCAATTGACCAATTTACTTCTTTCAATTAATTATTCTTTCTATGTAAGGTCTTGGTTGAGATACAAAAGTCAGTGTCACGAGCGGGATTTGAGAGATTCGAAAAGAGGGAAAATTCGAACGGTTGTAGGTTGATATGGAGAGTTGGTGTCCGAGTGGATCGAAGACACGATAGCTCAAGTGGTAGGGTAGCAGCGGATTTAACTGAAGGTCGTGCGTTCGAATCCCGCTCGTGACACTGACCTTTTTATCTCAAGCAAGACCTTACATAGAAAGATTAATGAACCTAAAGAAATTGTTGTCAACTTATCAAAAAACGGGGTTTACAACTTAATTGTAACAGAAATGATAAAGATGGTGTGAGGTTGTTTCTTAACTATCTCTTGAAAAGATAATTCCTATTCAAAGTTTCGTCATTTACGTTTTTGGCACGTTCAAAATTCGGCGGTATTAAAATCCAGCTTCTCATTGGAACGTCTCGTTGGTTGGGGATCGGCCTGTTCATATATACAAATCTAGACACGTTTTTATAAATTCTTCAACTTGATGATGAGCGTTTTATGCCTGAAATCCGGATCGTTGTAAACAACATATCTGTGAGTAGAACCATCATTTCAAAAAAAAAAAAAATGACCAAATGGATTTACGTTGGCATGGCAGACCCAAGTGAGAGAGATTTCTAGGAAGCAATAAAGCTTCAATTCATGGGTGGTGGCGATGTGTTTTTAGCTTGATGGGCTAAGTGTATGGTGGAATGGTAGTGATGGAATTGAAAATGGTCGTCAGGAGTAATGTATACGGGTGTTAATATGCCTTTTGCAGTTTACTAAGGAGACGCATCTTGAGGACATTTCCCAGCTTCTGAAGCAAGTTTATTGGACGGTAGGAAGCATGATCTTTTTGTTTTCTATTTGGGTGAGATAGAGGATTACAGCCCCGTACCTACTGTAAAGAGTATCAGGAATACTGCTACTTTGGTGTGCGAGTGGTGAAAAATGTACTTATTTTTATTGTTATACTAGTTAGCGAATGCAAATTAATCTGTTAATTGAAATTGTACTATAACAACAATAGATAAAAACAGACTAAATTGAACGTTCAGTTAAAATTAAAAATGACCTTTGCAGAAGCACAAGGTATCTGACACACAGATACATATCCCATCCATCTATTTACTCTCCCATTTATGAATAACAATAAAACTGGTCTGATCGACCATTTTATATTCATCAATGCAATGTTTCAGTTACTTCATTAATTCAACATTTTAATTTCCATTTTAATCGACGAGTCGAATAAGTTTGAAGTGCAACTCAGGATTCATAAATAACGCAAATGGCGAATTACATCGAGTCAGAGCAGAGAATTGACAATAGACATGCAATGTTCCATATGTTTGCCTGACAACAGGACAGGTGCGTATATCACTCCTAGAAACTTACCCTTGATAGGCTATGCTCGCCATATTTTGGATGCATTACTCCACTTTTTGCCGAACAATGTTTTTATATATTTACACCTATTATGTGTTTACGTTAGAAAAAATAGACCATTTCTTAATTTTGGGAAAGGTGGTATGATTATTTCATTTCGTTTATTATCCACGGTTATAGTATGACGAAGTGTACTAAAAAGCTAAAAAAAATCCGTGGTTTTTATTTTTTGGACGTTCAGGTGGATGCCTTAATCGAAGAAACCAATTAGGCTGCTGAAGACCTTTGGCCCGAAATATCCAAAAAAATAAAAACAACACCACGGATTGCTTGGATTTTTTAATAACTTTCATTATTATTTCATCCTTACTAGGACAATATGCTATTTTTTGTACATTATTGTAAATACTCATGAATAAAATATTCAGTCTTAACCGTTGCAAAAACATAATTGAAATTTTAAAGTATGAAATATCATTTTGTTTTTCATGTTATATCACAAAAAAAGTCGAATGGTGTTAATTTTGACGAGGTACTTTCCCAAGTGGAGGCAGTGCTTTCGTTGAAAGGGAGTCGAGGCATTATATCGTCAATGCAAATTTATTTAAAGCCTATGAATATGTAAAAATAATGTCGTTTGGAGCCAAATATTTTATGTCCGAGTGACAAATGCATGAAATTAAATCTGAAAGGACGTTAAATCCTACAGGGCCATGAGTTAAGAGTCGGATTGGGAATACCGCTATAAGCACAAAGACGTTTATTTATGCTAATACGACACGCCGCCTGAGGAGGAGCTTTGCATAATGAAATATGAGTGATAAATACTCAGATTTATGTCAAGGAGGAGGGGAATTACAAACTCTATCTCTGGGCTTCATAATCCTGATGTTGGTGAGGACAAAACGGCTGGGATCCTTTCCAGGACGGATATTCATTGGCCGACTCAAATTAGTCACACGCAACAAAAAGGCTATAGGATATATATATTTGTATTTGGGTTTAGTGTGAGTGTTTTTCCTGGAGAAAATAAAGTCAAACTCCAGGGAGTTTATTTGAATACGTGCTCCATTGTACACGCTACATGTATGATGCCCATTAATAGTTTATTATACATTAGTAAGCAAAAAGGCAATATGAAAATGTATAATAAATCAAAATAATCAAACTCAATTACAAAACACAAAAGACGTTCTCAATACGTGAATGAAAAGTGTGTAATTATTTAGTAAAATAAAAATGGTATTCACAAACTTCTCAAAACTCGGTAGGATCTCTGATTTCAGAAACACATACTTTCCCGGAGGCCGTTTCTATTCAGTCACCAGAAGCTCCCGCAAGGAAACCTGGCCGGTTTGACACTTTCGTAACAGGTGGTCGACAGTATGGGGGTGGTGCTTGACTTGCCGGATTGTTTATGACGGAGAATCGATTCAGGTACTCTGATATTTGCCATATCCCGTCAAAATTTGCCACAGCCTCCTTTTTAACTGCATGCATCTATCTGAAGGCGCGAGGAGAGAGTTGATTGACTCCATCGTTTATTCGCCATGAATGGTGTTGTTCCATTAGACCTCTTATACCTTGCTGTGTTGTTTTGGGTGTGCGCGCGCGTGTGTGTGAAAGAGAGATTGTTTGATTCATTCGTTAACGATTTATTTAATAAAACAGATGCAAAAGTTAGGTCTCTAGGACCTTTATTACACTTAACGTGTAATTACAATTATAATAGTCGCTTCCAGGCGCATCAGACATAAAATGAAATAAAAGTGAGAGTAAGTAAAACTCATAAGAACTGTTAAAGGTAAATAAGTAAATATAAAAATAATAAAAAATAAATAAAATAAGTATGTATAACAAAAGTAATAGAAACAAAATTAGATATAGATTTTTCGTACGATTCTTAAAAACTAGATTAGGAACCTTCTAGAATTGGAACATAATTTTAAGATTTAAAAATTAAATAAAATACTAATACAATGATTAGTAACATTTTACAAGTTAATGAAAAAGTATATAATGTGAAGTTAACTAAACAAATATTAAATGAGGTAAATGCTAATTTGTAATATTATTTTCACAAGTATTTGCTTAAAAGTTTTCTGTCAATTGTACTTATTTATTAATAATATTAATACTAATAATTTACTTAATATTAATTATAATAATTGCACAATAGGTTTTGGTATTGAGTTGAAAATTATTGAAGCTTTTAATTTAAATGAATTGCTAAATGTTTTTGTTATGCGTTTTAGAGACAAAGAGAGAGAGAGAGAGAGAGAGAGAGAGAGAGAGAGAGACATAGAGGAAACTGGAGGTTGTAAGATGTAGAATGAGGGTGAACAAAAGAGTGGCAATGGCAGAAAGACAAAATATAGTAGAACGAACAAGTACAAGGAAGAGAGAGAGGGAAAAAGAGTGAGAGTGATTGTGGAAAATTCATAATGTGAGATAGAAAAGAAATGAAAGTTAAGGAAAAAGTAAGAAGAAGAGTGGCCATAATGGAGAATAGGAGTAAAAAGCGAGAGCAAATCATGTGGAGAACAGAATAGTAGAGGGAAGAAGTAAACTAAAAAATAATAGGAAAAAGAGTGTGCCTTAGGGATTAACGGAGGGTTACAGATAGTGATGTGAGATAATGAGAGAAAAGTGATAGTAAGGAAGAGAAGAGAGAGTGAGAGAGAGAGACAGACAGAAAGACAGACAGAGACAGAAACAGACAGTCCAAGAGGCAGATAGACAGATAAAGAGAGAGAGAAAGAGAGAGAAAGGCAGAAAACGAGCGTGAGATAGAAGAGAAGAGAAAGAATAAAGAAAACAGATATCATTGTTGAGATCGCCGGGTTGAGGAAGATTGGGTGAATAGGAAAGTAGAGAAGGGAAAGAAAGGAAGAGCGAAAAAGGGAGTGGAGATGCATGGAGAATGTATGTATTGGGTTGTCCGGAAAATAATGCAGGATTTTAAGTTTTCATTAAAAAAAATCTATATAAAATATTCTGTTTACGTTTACAGGATTACTCATNTTTGATTAAAGAACATTGCTTTAAAGTAACTAGTTTCTTTTTTTTTGTTTAATACCAAAATCCTGCATTATTTTCCGGACAACCCAATATGTAAGCGGGCAGAGGAAGTGAGAGTGTCCACTGAGTAATACTAGAGACTATGAGAGAAGGAATACATGAGAAGTAGAAAGTGTCAAAGCGAGAAAATGTGAGACAGAGAATAGAGAAACTGAGCCTTAGTAAAAAAAAAATAATCATAATTTCATAGCGGCGGATTTCCTGCTTCCTGAGATTTGAACATTCTCTTTTCCTTTGTTTAGTTTTTTTATAGCCCCCTTTAATGTTTTATTTTACAGCTAACGTCACCTACCGTTCATTAAAACGTAAACTATTTGTAAGTAATAACTTCCCGCCGTAAACCGACGATAAATAACGTGAGCAACATAAAACTATCTTTCGTATTAAAAAATGAAAAAAAAAGGAAACCAAAAAGTTTGTCGTTTTCATTATTTGGTTTATCTATATAGCAGCTTTCAGGTTATTCACATTTTATTGAAGTTATAAATATATATATGAATGTGTGTGTGTGTACATATATAAATACAAAAGTTTACACATGAAAATAGAATATTAAATAAAATTGAATGTTTCGATATTCCCCATGGTAGTAAATTTTAAGTAAAAAATCTTACGAAGTCATTGCAACATAGACCATTATGTTAGGAAATACTTTAGCTTAACGTCTTTCTTTTATTTTTAGTCTTTTATTATTTAATTTATGGATCCGCAGTAAATTTATATTGGGTTAACGGGATCATTGCATGAAAGAAAGTCATTCGGAGGCAATAAAAAGACGAATTTACGACGAACGTCCGGTGGAATCCATTTCTATACGGGTAGAGGATTTTCCCCAGGTCGCCTGATTGAACGAAGGTTTTTTTGAAAATCATCTTTCAACTGACTTCCATCTTTTGGCGAACCACGAACGTCATAAAAAATAAAAGGCGTGCCAGTAGCGCGAAGGACCCCTAAGCCCCGATCCATTATTTTATCAAGTCGAGATAAGGGGGCCGCCATGTAGATTGAGTGCTTGCCCGCCCGAGGGAGGTCGTTAAACAACGCATTACCGTCTGGCATTTATAGCGACACAGGCTATATTTTACGCCCTCCGAGAGCAATATAAAGAATGTAATAATTTAGAAGGCTCCTTTTATCGCCGCAAGCCTCTGGCCTTCCGATTTATCACAGGTTGCCGACAACCGGGACTCCTAATTGTAAACAATCCCTTCAACTTCTGCCTTTTTTATTTACTTGTTAGTCATTACTCGACTGATCAACGAGTTTATACGGAGCGTCTTCCCATGGTTTATTTCTCGACTTGTCATTAATTTTGTTTTAATAGAACAGAGTATCCATTATTTTCGACCAAAGAGCCGCTGAGGACAGCTTAAACTTAAAATCTTTTAAAAATATAATGCTTTCTGTCTTTAGTAGATCATATTATCTTGTTTCAAGTATCAAAAATCGTAACAAAATGATTGCCGAAGGCAAAAAGTTATTCTCATGATGTAAGAATAAATAACCTTGTTTAAAAATTAATAGAGCTATTTGTAATTGGTTCTTATTAGATTAATTTTAATTAAATTAGCCGATACATTCTTATTTGTTGGATAAAACGTAATAGAAAATACAAACCAAAAAAAAAATTTTTATTTTACTTTTATTTTACTTAAGAATGTGTAGAGGCTAGTGACCGTTAATCGATAGTTATTCAGATATCGTGAGATGCGGTCTGGTGTGATGTAGGTTTCAGAAAAACATTTTCTTTATCGTGTCAACGTTTCGATCTTTTATTGAGATCATCTTCAGGGCTCAAAGTGTTTGTCTTCTGTGTAATTGTGCCATCCTTGCGTGTCTTGTTGAGAGTGCACTTTGAGCCCTGAAGATGATCTCAATAAAAGATCGAAACGTTGACACGATAAAGAAAATGTTTTTCTGAAACCTACATCACACCCGACCGCAACTCACGATATCTGAATATTTACTTAAGAATAGTAAACATGAAGATAATTCATTTTGTAAATAAACACCTTTTCTCGCCTTATTTATTTTATTCCAGCCGTATTCTCTTTAGTGTTCGAAGTAACATAATAAGATGTTTGTAAATCTCAGGCCCTGAAGATGATCTAAATAAAGATCGAAACGTTGACACGATAAAGAAAATGTTTTTCTAATCCTACATCACACAAGACCGCATCTCACCATCTCCAAATAATCATTACTACTACCAAATAATATGAAATTTAAATTAAAAATAAAACAAAAATTCAAGGGAAAGTAAATATTACAAAATTGGCAATATCCCTAATTATTTTTTGAGCAGTTTAAATCGGTTTCTTCAATCTACAATGGCCAATTGGTAGAAATTGGTTTTAAAGGTGGCCATTCACGATCACTGCGCCGAATATTCGACCGGTCCAAACTCCATCGCGCCAATCCAAACATCCACGGCGCGACGACGGCATGGCGCGTTCGTGAATGAGAAAACCCGCGTTTTTTTGGCGCAGACTCCGACTTTCTGTCACTGAGCAAACATCTCCTTCGTACATTCTCAAAAAGTCGAAAACGTTTATTCTTTATTGGCAATGACATCCAATCGAGATTTTATTCTTGAGGTGATAGAATTGTATAAAAGTTTTCCATGATTATGGAAAGTGGTGGACAATGATTACTTCGATAGAAATAAAAGAAATTCGGTCCTCAACCAGTTGGTCGACGTTTTCAAAGCAAAGGATACAAATGCAACGAGAGATGCAGTATTGATAACCCCTAACCGCTGAGCAGAAATCGTAGGAGAGAACTAAAGTTCTTCGTAGTTCATCCCTGAAGAAATCGTAATGCGGCTGCCAAACTTTCATGTGGAATGATGATTTCTCTCATGACCGTCTTTTGTTTTCTAATCAAGGGGGTAACAATCTGGAGTAAATATAAATAAGACGTTTCGTCCATCCTTAAATAGTTCCTCCAATCAGCGGGTTCAAAGGAAGATCTTTCATCAAATCGATGTGGGTATTAGGGGTTCTGTTCAGGAGCCAATTCTTACACCATTCGGTTTATTGCTTTTTATATATAAACAAATAGCAGCGTAGCACAAGAGATCGTCACCCATTTTGAGGAAGTAATTCACTAGATGACGATCGGAGCGACTGGCTGTGGAGCGGTCGTGAATGCCCCCCCCAAATTTCAGGCACTCCAAATGGGACTATACGGCTCGGCGCGGTTCCATTTGGAGCGATCGTGAATGGCCACCTTAACAGTCACGAAATGTGCCGGGGCGGGAAAATACTAGTACTTGTATTACTAATGGCCAGGTTTCATAAAACCGGAAGGGAAGAACTCATAATTAGAAGCTAGGTTATCAGAATCCAGAGAGATAGCAAGAAAGCATGGCACTAGTTAGGAACTACTTTCGGGAATCTGGTTATAACTAAAAGATAAATTATTAGAATCCAGAAATAAATGAGGAATTTATGGCATTAGTTACGAACTAGTACCAATCAACTAGGAATAACAAACAACCAGTTTGTTTGCACTCACAATTACAGCAAGAAGGTACAATTCCGTAAAAACTGTTCTAACACATAATCATACCTAAGGGAAACAATCCAGAAATAAATGATCAATTTCTCCAATCAAAAAATATACTCGGCTGATAAGGGATTGGTGAGAAATTAAAATAACCAACAACGTATCTACTATAAACTGTAGTCATGTAGCTTGGCTCCCAGAATCGAGAATATAACAGTAAAGCGTGACAGTAGTTAGGTACTAGTATCAGTAATACAATCTTGTAAAGAGATAGGTATCCAGAATGTATGCAGAAAGGTGTGGCAGCAGCTAGGAACTAGGATCTGGAATATAGTAATATCTGGGAGGTAGGTATTTAAAATCCAGAAATATAAGAAATAGGAGGATGAGAGGATTGGTTAGGATGTCAGAAATGTAGTAATAATTAGGAATCCAGTGGGAAGCTGTGCCAGTAGTTAAGAACTAGCATTTATAAATCCATAAGTGCATTTAGTAGTCATAATTGACTTTATTAATTTTTTCAGTTAATTATATTTTTAATCTAAGGTCTTGGTTGAGATGAAAAAGAGTCGTGGGTTCGAATCCCGCTCGTGAAACTGACTTTTTCATCAACCATGACCTTAAATTAAAAGTATAATTAATTGAGTGAATTCTGAAACGTAACAAAAATGTTTTTAATTTAAAGTAGTTAGAATCAGGGATTGAAAATAAAGTAGGCAATTTTTAAAAAATCTAGAAATGTGCTTGGATGTTAATTCATCAGCTGGGAAGCTGGAGTTAGGGTTCGTGAAACGTGAAAAGTCCTCCGATTCAAAAAATGACCAATAACATCTAGCGCAAGAATCTGATTTCATTTATTCTATATTTTAAAAATAACTCCAGCTGGATCTTAGTTATACGACTTCAGTGAACCTGCATCGGAATTTTGAGTGTTGAATAATTTACTCGTTTCCGCTCGAATGTTATTGCTAAGTAACTTTCCTGCCCTAACTGCAATAAAATATATCATTCTGTTTGGTAATAAATCTTTACTTTTATATCGAACGAACCGGCAATTCTGAGCCTTACGGCCGATTTTACGGAAATTACTTAACTTTATGGGTAAACGTTAAACGCGAAGGAATGAAGGATGAACGGTTTTTCAAGAAAATGAAATAAACTGTACTCATTGTCCGTTTATTTATTAACCGACAGATAATTATTGTCATCGCCTTCTTCGAAGTACTAGTATTGAAAAAATAATCCTATAAAATTGATGCTATAAAATACACTAATAAAAGTATTTATACTCGGAAGTATTGATGAATTATCTATATTATGAGAAATAAAAAGAGAAATAATACTAAAATTACAATATATTCTAAAAAAAGGGAAAAGCCCTCGACAGACAACGTGTATGGGATGCAAATGGAATTACAATATGTATTTCCATTGACAAATCAGACACTGAAGATGAAAAAATGCGGGTCTAGTCTGACAGACCAACACTGTAACAATAGGCAGACGATCAATTTACAGGACCCTGAAAACAAAGCAGAAAAAAACAATTATTTCCATGTTCTATTATGCATTTTAATGAAAGCGTTTCTTGTCATCCAAGCTGAGGAGGAACATTATTCTGAAGGTAGAGATTCATCTTTCCAGCTAATTGTCCTAAGTCCGAATTTCTGTGGCTCCAAAAATCATAAACGCCATTCTCCTTTTTAAGCGTCTAAGTTTTAGAGCGGATTAACTGTCGTTTATGATGAATTCAACTTTCTTATGCTCATTATTTCTTGTACTTTATGTTGAAATTAATGATTCTGGATACAATCGAAGCTTGTGGCATTATTTCGTTCTCCCAAAACGGCTATTTCTGTCATGAGCGTTGGTTTCATGTGATTATTCCGAGTAATTAACAAAAAGAAAATAGTTTATTTTACTTGATTCAATTATTAATTATTACATGCTAACGAACTTCATTTTTATACCCCGTTTTCCGTATGATTTACCGTCCGTTTGCGACTGCGATCCTGTCCACTTAAAATGATCCTGTCGACGTTCGCTTGCTACAGTTTCACTATACTGTCCTAGAACCGTAGCTAAAGAAGTGGAGGATAAAAATAAATTAAAATAAATGACAGTACATTAACTTCATATTAGGTCGAACAGTCCTTTCTCCTGTATACCTCACCCGGGTTCCACTACCCACATACTATGTTCGCTATTTATTTCGACAAACGCCTCACGTAGACTTAAGCGCCAAGGACTTAATAGATGATACAACCTTCTCATTCGACTCTTAGAGAAACCAAATTGTCCCTCATCAATAAACCACTAATCTAAAACACTACTCAAACCGATATGGATTTATTGTATGGAAATATGGGAATCAGTGATCTAAGGTCCTATCGAATCCAATCCATCCAGTCCAAAACTCTCTGTTGTATTGCAAATGCTCTTTTTTATGTGTTCAAGCGTACTCTTCACCATGATCTCAACACCCTTTATATTTCCTGCGCCAGCTTTCTTCAGCTGTACTTCCTGATAGTCCCAGAACCAATGAAACGCCGATGGCCTCGTTACCGAGTAATAGCGAGTGACAAGTGGAATTCTTAGGTTTACTTATATCGGAAGTTTAACGTTAAAGTTCCGAAGTATAAACGAGAGGTTGGCGACGTACTATACATCTAAACAAGAATCCTCCTAAAACAACCATTATTGGAAAACCCATGGCGAGAGGGCAAACCTTAGAGGAGCGATAGGACTATTTACCGGTATATATAGGCCCTGAAGGTATTCTTGGAATAACAAAAAACAATAATGTGATGATATCTTGGGTACCAGGACACAAAGAAACGCTGGGACCGAAAACAGGCATGCATGTATGGGACCTGAACGTATACAACAAACACAGAATCCTCAATCAGAATGGATCCAGAAAAGACAAAAGAAGAAGTGGACACAGTCTAGGGCGTATGGTAAAATTACCCCATCAAGACCGGCAAAAGCACTGTTACACTTTAGAAAGGGCCAAAATCAGTGGAGCGATAGGGCTATTTACTGGTCACTGGCATTTGAGAAAACGTTTACACAACATGTTGATCTCTTTTATAGATTATGTAATGATGAGGAAGGAACATCCACCCATATCACCTTCGAATGTGAAGCAACAGCTCAATGGAGATACAATCTGGGATACAAAGAAAACCCAGGGAATGGAATTGCAGCAACGACAGTCAATAGAGCAGAAACAACTAGTACTTCTTATAAGCCAGAAGGGGAATAAAAAACTCTACTTCCTAATATCCATGATCATCATGAACGACATCCAGGGTTAATTTGCTTCTGACCAAAATTTTTCTCGTGCAGAGTGTTATGCTTAACTCGTAGTTCTGGTTTCCACATTCATAATGATGTTGCACCATAATCAAATATTAGTTCACTCTTTCTTCTACTTCCAGGTCCGGTGGTCGAATATTGTCCTCTACGGCTGAAAAACGATGACGTTGGTTGGGTGATATGAAAGTGGTTAGCTATTTGGGCGAGATATATCTGTAAAAATGAAGACCAAACATGGACAAACGAAAACTTCCTCTAGCACTACAGGAAGAGAATTTTAAATGAGCAAACTAAGTCTTTAAAGTGCAAGAAAAAGACTTTCTATGAGGAAAAAGAATCTTTGGTTGTTCTATGTCTTGCAATTAAAACTTTAGAAGCAATGCATTTACTGTAACTGTCACAATATTAAACACGAAGGGACTATCGCTTATACCTATCGTCTCACAGGGACCATGCATTCAGCCTCTGTTGTATACGTAATTATTTATGAAATTGAAACAACGAGTCCTTAGAAATACAAAGATTTAGAAAACAGGCCAAACATTTTCAATTTTTGTTAACATCAGTTAATTGACAATGGTGTGGTGCCTAAGAAAAGCATTTGTAGTGACAATTTCGTTCTCTCTAGTTTAGATTTACAAGATACTTCACAAGTTTCTAATGCCATTTATCAAAAAAAGGAAACATTGTCTCTAACTAGGACCCATTAGATGTAAGGTTAGGAGAAAAGACGACTGCAGGTATAATGTGTAAAGAAAATAGGATTATACAGCAGCCACTACCGCGCGGAGGGTAATAAACCTAATGAAGAAGGAAAGGCAGGAAGGTATGAAGTTATGGAGTGTGCAGCAACAACCTGTACTTCTTATAAGAGAAGCCAGAAGGCTGGAGTGCTTAGGGAACACAAAACCCTACTTCCTAATATCCATGATCATCATCATCCTGCCAACGTCAACCAGTTATGCTTAACTCAACTGGTTAATGATCCTCGTAGTTCTGGTTACCACATCCATAATGATGTTGTGCCAAAACGAAATATTACCAGGCTCTTTATTCTTCTTACATTCCGGTGGTCGATTATTGTCACTCTACGGCTGAAAAACGATGTCGTTGGTAGGTTGATATGAAAGTGGAAAGCTATTTGGGTGAAACATATCTGTAGAACTTAATGATAGATTATGATAATAATTTTAAACCAGAAATCCAAGTCTTCAAACTTCACGAAAAAGTCTTTCTACGAGGTAAAAAATCTTAAAAGAAGGAAAATCGAATCTACGGACTGAACTAACGAACTAGAAAAGTACAATATACAACAAGGCCTGCTTGGGGACGTGAACCCTGATTTTCAAGTATCCATATTCATAATTATCATCGTGCATCTAAAAGCAGTGTCAGTAATCAGATCGAGGCGCGAAAATAATTGCAATTTGAAAAAATAGAAAAGTAATCTATTATGTGTTTTTAGTTGGTCCTATTAACAAAAGTACTTACTTTAATTATTATGAAAAGTTTGATCGAAGTGATAAATTATTGTCCAGAGCAGGACTCGAACTACGCCCTCAAGGGTACTGACCTGAAAGTCCTGGGTTCGAGTCCCGCTCGTGACATTAATTTTTCGTTTCCACCAAACTTTGCACAAATAATTATAGAAAAAGAGAAACATGCAAAGGGCCAGCGATGACCTCAGCTGTTAGTCGGCTCATAAACCTCCCACATTATGCATATTGAATTATTCCAACCAATTAGTTTTTTATTTCTGGCTATGCGTTCGAAGCTCATCTTTCAGCCCCCCTCATCAGACCTTATTACGATAATAAAATAGTTACATGTAAATTGTTAAAATAAATTACTGACAAACTTCAAAATTAGCATCCAAACCTCTTTGCAATTATTTTGTTTTATAACTGCCTCTAATTTCACTAACAATGGCGTTCCTGTTAAATTAAAGCATAACATTTATCGTTTTATCTCACTAGTGTGTACAAAAAACAAAAGCAATTGAACTCATTAAATAAAATTCTTGCCATATTTAATATGATTATTGCTAATTATTTCCCTTTGAGGTTTTTGTTTTTCACTCCGTTCTACCATCTACATTAAAAATAATGCGTGTTGTAATTTGCAAAATAAATTAAGCTCATCGCCATGGGTGGCGTTATGTTTTAAATTGCACAGGGCATACTTCGGAATGGTTAAAAAATAGATTAAACACTCAGAAAAATGCTTACGGTTGCGTGCGTAATGATCGACAACGTACTTTAAACATTTAATAATACCAATTATAGGTGGATTATAACTTTTTTTAGTCTCCGCCCCACACCTCTCGTTTTTGAATAAATGATGTGATTGAACCAAATTACCTTCTTACCCTGCAATAATTGTAGCCATTTTAGGTTTCGTGTAATTAAATATTCATCGGCTCATTTTAAAACCAAATTAAACCCACCTGGTTTTATAAATTTAAATCCACGGCTTGTCGCCGGTTATTTATAATTAACAAATCTACCCTTTTGAATATTTAACTGTCAGTTTTCATTTTCTTTATTGTTTCTGACTATGTATGTAATTATGCCTGGGTATTTGAACTGAAATCGACGCTTTAATTTCGCTTTTTAATACTGCCTTACGCCGACAAAAAGAACATTTGAACGAAACTCTTTTCGTGACTTGTACGAACCTTTCTCTCCGCAGTCTTTCGATATCTCCATCTATTTTGACACTGTAAATAATTCGAGGAAATAATTCTACCTTCTAATCTGATTTGTTCTCCTTTGTTGCACTGTAGCGCAAGACCATGGAACGGAGTTTATTAACTTTTCGTTTCGGCTTATTGTGAAAGCACCAAGCGGCTAATAAGATTAGGAAGAAGCTCAAATTTGCCTTTTACAGAATTTATACGGTAATGGATTTTTTTTTAGCCGTTTCTAAACGTCTTTGGTTATCCTCCATCAAAGCAACCCCAACCATCAATTAATTCCTCCACTGAGGTCTATTTTTGTTCTTCATTTTTCTTGTCCCTGGTGGGTGCCAGTCTTCTTTTTTACTGTCTACTGTCTGTTGTTTTGGCCAACGCTGATTTAGCATCCTTCAAAAAAATATTTTATTTTTTTCTTTCATCTAAATAAATGGGCAAGAAGTCATCTACAAAAATATATAAAAAATAGCTTTAGAATTAGATTCACTTATTTTCATGATACTCTTGACCAATTAATATCTTTCAATTAATTAAGGATTTTAGTTGAGATAAAAAAGTCAGTGTCACGAGCTGGATTCGAACGCACGACCTTCGGCTAGATACGCCGCTACTCTACCACCTGAGCTATCGTGGCTTCGATCCAACCCCACCTTGAAAAATGGCAAATAGGAGGGAATATTCAACAGGTGGGGTTGAGATTGGATGTTGGTGTCCGGGTGGATCGAAGTCACGATAGCTCAAGTGGTAGAGCAGCGGCGTAGCTAGTCGAAGATCGTGGGTTCGAATCCCGCTCGTGACACTGACTTTTTTATCTCAACTAAAATCCTTAATTAATTGAAAGATATTAATTGGTCAAAAGTATCATGAAAATAAGTGAATCTAATTCTAAAGCTATTTTTTATATATTTTTGTAGATGACTTCTTGCCCATTTTATCCCAACTAAAAACCTTGGTGTGGTGTTTGTTGGTCTGCAAGTTGGTGAACTGCAATTTTGATGAGACGAAAGGATATGTGTGACGTCTAAGAAATTATAAAAGAATGTATTAGGATTTGGAGGGATATTAGCGGTGTATACGGGATATAGGATGGGGATGTTTCCTTGCGGTACTGCGACAAGGAAGATAAAATACATAACCGCACCTTGTTGGTTGGTCACTTGGCTATACCTATCAGGTATATCAGGTATAGGATAAGTATCAGGTAGGTAATAGGTTTAGAGAGAAAAGCTTTCAACTTTTAGGTTGCCCAGGGTGCAAGACTTGATCGAACTCTGCGCCACGTCAGGAAATAAGCCTAGTCACGGCTGAAAGATATGACGTCTACATCTCGATATCCTAGTTAACCTCGGTACAAAGTTTTAGGAGTTTAGCAAGAGATAGATTTATCCGACAGAATGAATTTTTCTTTAGGACTTTAGACAGTAATAAGTGAGTTAACTGGTCCGCGCGAATTCGTAAGGTATGTGCATATATAATTTTTTGTGACTATTAATTTTGTTAATACAATAATATAATTTGGGTTTGCATCTCTGCGAACATCATCAGTTTTTATTAGTTGCATTATCACTCGGACAACAAGTAGGAATATAATGTTCAACTTATCAACACTTGATTTCTGCTATATCGACTGAAACGCTGGATTGGGTTTCCTTTTAGTTCCCCATAGTGATAGTTCCTCACCGAAAATGGCGCAAAGCCAATACGGGTTTGAATGAAATTTAAGCAAAAGAATAGTCAAATCCAGTAAGGTGCCAATTATCAAGTGTCAAACAGTTTAATTAAGTTTTTATATTTGTGATGGAGATACCAAGTTCTAATCTTCCTACTCCGAAACAGAAGCAAATATATTTGTGAATTGAAGTTTAGTTCTAATCACAAAACCTAAAATTTGGTCAGCCTCATTATTTTATTAGTAATGTTTAGATGATATAAGATTATGATGAAGTTTAGATGATATAAGATTATGAATGTTCTGCCGAGATTTTTAAATACAATTTATTACAAAATAAGGCGAATTAATTGTTTCATTGCATAGCGAAATATTTATTAATATTCAGTTTAAGACCGTTATTCCCTCTCGAAACCACGACAAGATCTGCTAAATCCTTTCACCAATTTCAACTTTCCCCTCAATTTCCTATCTTATTTCCTTACTTTAGATCCCGATCTCGTTGATCGCTGCGTATTTTTTTTTCGTCCCGCAATACATTTATTTAAAGCATTATACTTTCAATATCGAACTGAGGTACTTTTCCATTATTTAACCCATTTTTGTAGCTTGATCTTTAATGTGTGGTGATTAGTGACCGTTAATCGATAATTATTCAGAAATCGTGTAATGCGGTCTGGATCTTTAAATTCATTCTGATCTCGTACGAGACATAATTTTAAAAACTTTCAAGAGATATACTTACGGGAAATTATGTATAAAAGAGCATCACAAATTACATATACACAGATGACATACTCGTTATGGTAGACATCATCAATAAAATTTTAATTAAAACATAGGATTATCTGCCGAATCCGGACTGAACAATATAAAAAAAAATTGTTCCAACTAGTACAAAAATTTATTTATAAAAATTGTAGTTTGACATAAACATAAAACAAACAGTAACTAGCGGAGAAAACACACGATGGACAGAATTAATGCAGTACCACTTACCGATGAGAAATACAAATACGAACTTCAAATAATGAAAAATATTGTACACCACAATAGCGACAAAATGGCACAGTTGGAAAGACTACGCATCGACAGACCAACTGCCAAGATCGGATCAAACTACAGGTTCATCACCCCGCAGACCTCAAGAGGAAATTTAACATTAAAATTTCTTTTTCGAATATAATATATGCACATAATACATATGAAGCGTTTAATTAAAGCTTAGTACTTCCGCTTGATAAAATCAAGTTTTCATCTTAGTAAATTTACAAATTAACACGAACATGACAGCCGACTTTATATACTTTAATTCTTCTCCTCACTCGGATTTCTTGCCTTTAATATATTATCAAAATATAATTTGGTTTAATCGTTTTATTAATCAAGTGGGGGAGTGGGTACAGGGTGGAAAGGACATTAGGGACGATCCGGCTGATGAGGTTAAGACCTGCCAATCGCCTGGACTCCTCCTGGAATAGGCCTCGTTCAACGGGTCCTGTAAATAGGCACTTGCGTCAGCTAATGGCCGAATTCGGCCTCGAGACGGGCCAGAGGTGGCCGATAACCATCACAGACCTATAAATCCCGGGGCGCCTCTTTGGCAGATTAACCCTCTGCCCCGGTACGGGCATCCCCTAATTCCCAAACCACACCTCCTCCTGGGAATCAGCGCCGGTGTTGTTTCTAGTACGCCGGTCGGAGCTGGGCCACACTGTTATTTCTGTATGTATGTAATTTGGAGGCCTCCGTCTTTAAAGACGATTATTATTTCCTTATGTGAGCCTTTTAGTCGTCAATACTTTTTTACCGACTTGTAGGTTAAACAACATTTAACTAATTCAACTTATATTTAACTTACCCTTATACACAAATTAAAAACTATTAAAATTCACTCGAAAAGTCAACTTGTCGAATATGTCAGGGTTCTCTCAGCATAAAAAATGTGATTATTCAATTCAAATCATATAAAAGGTCCTAATGTCCAACTGACCGTTGGGCGTCGCGTTCGAGGGGTCAACCCGTTGTTTTATTAGATTAGAAACCCAGAAAAACAAGTGTGGCAATACGAGACGGAAGCCTTAACCACTCTGCCACTGCGTTCCAGAAGAGGCCATATTCTTTTAATTTAAACTGAAAGACCTTTCCACTACACTAGCCTACCTCCACAATTTCTGCTATAAAGCAAAAACTCAACTTAGGATAATACCTTTACGGACGATAACGATGACGCCGAAATTCCAAACGTAAACGAAGCCTAACTTCAAAGCCTACCAACTAGAACTTTCTTCCGTAGAAGATGTCTTCCGTACTTGTCTATAACTAGTGACACCAACCTAAACATTCTCTATGTTACAGCCCCTGCCTTAAATTCTATATCAAATTATTACATACTACTTACTACTTGATCTATATTTTTCATGCTTTTCAGTATTCTCCTTCTGAGCTAAAGTAGCAAAAGGTAAAATTCTAACCGAATTATCACCTATACTGCACAATTACTGGCACCATAACGCCAAATATTAAGAAAGATATGCACAATTGATTTTGATTGCCGCATCCAAAATCGAGAATTTCCATCCATTTACGTCACGTACGGCGACAGGAGTATTCGGTCCTGGAACTAAATACTCATAACCCATGGGTAAATATACCAGTATCTTCCAAGCTGAGATTCACGCAATCGAGAGGAGTGCCCAACTCAACTTGACTAAAGTGTATAAAAACAAGAACATAGTTCTCATGTCAGAGAGCCAAGCAGCCATCAAAGCACTAAACTCAAATATCAATAGTTCAAAGATGGCGTTGAACTGCAAAACCAAACTAAACATATAGGTACGCAGAACAAAGACAGCTTCCGCTGGGTCACAGGACACATGGAAGTAGAAGGCAATGAGAAAGCGGACACCCTTGCAAGGAAAGGAGCTGCTACACCGCTGACAGGACCTGAGCCCTTCTGTGGCATAGGAACCCACACTATCAAAGACTACCTCAGACAGAAGGACAAAAAGAAAATGAAGGAACAATGGAATTCACTCATTAGATACAGGCACTCCAAGAATCTCTTTACAAATTTCGGAAGAAAAGAAATTACAGAATGTGTCAAAGGAAGCAGGAATAAATTGGGAATCCTAACAGGATTCTTAACAGGACACTCCAAGCTAAATGAAGAAAGAAGTATGGAATGATCCAAGACGGCACATGCAAATTCTGCTAAGAGGCAGAGGAGACACCAACACACCTAATAAACTTCGGTGCTACACTTGCCCGCAGGAGGAATTGCTTTGGGATATACAATATAACCATAGAAGAGATTCAACCATTGAAACCGGGCCTACTAATCAAGTTCCTTGATGAAATAGGACTCACTGGTGTGCTTTAGGCAGAGAACGGGGAATACAATAGCTCTTGAAGCGCGCAGCGTAATTCACACCGCCTATTACATCTACATTTATTGGAGGATACATGGTTAACATCACAAGCTATACACCTGTACTCTATTCTTTGGTTCGTACTCTGTCTTTAGCTTTTTATTCAGTTTTCTATTTCTCATCTGTCAGTTTTTCATGCGTTACATCTGCTGAAGGATAACCTGAAGTAATTGCATAGTTTCAACGAAGTATTCGGATTTTGGTCTGAGCACTGGGCCTCAGTTCCCTCCTCTAAACTGGCAATTCTTACAGTCATTGTTCCATACTTTTATTACCAGTTTTTCATTGATCTCCTGAGGGAATTCTTAAACATGTTTGGTAGACCAAAACCGTAGATAGTGACTACTGGGTGGTGGTTGAAAACTACCAAACATTACGTTCATCACCCAACAAGGTCATTAAAAAATCCTGCAAACAACATTTTATAATGAACTATTGAAAGAGGTCAGTACCGTCTGTACTTAATCTATATGGTTATACTACTAAATTTCTTCAAACCCGGACTAGGGCAGCCGAGTAGAGCGTCAGACTCTCAGTTCATATCCCCTGAAGTCGTGGATTTGATTCCCACAAAGTTTCACGCTTAACGTGGAATATATACTCACGACAATATTTCAACAGACGCTTCGGTTTACTACACAAACTTATAGGTCAATAATCCAAGCCACCGACGAAAAACTTACAATTTACAAAATGCTACTACAACCGATTTGGACATACAGCTTAGAACTGTGGGGCACCTAAGGCTTCCAATATCCATCTCACCAATCCTATCAGACTAAAGTCCTTAGATCATATTATAAATGCTCCGTATTACGTCTCCAATACTACTCTCCACAATACAATCTCATTTATACACAACATAATTCCAGAAAAATTCACCTAGTTCACAATAATCTCTTCCATCTCCCACAATAGTTTCGCAAGCTTGTCCAACAGAACCCATCCTTACAATCCCATCAGGTGTCTGAAGAAGAAATGGCCCCGAGACCTCCATTTTTAGGAGTAGACAGTGAAGTTAATCTAACGAAGTGAAGTGGAGAATAATATTGATTATTTGTCACAACAATGTAAATATATAAATGTTTATAAAATAATATTGTAACCAAAAATTGCAGATTGTAATAAAATATTGGAATTTGGAAAAAAAATTGTACACCAACCCAACTTCAAGTGTAGGTTTCACCTGTTTTTTCATCTTGTTAGTGATTCTAACAGTTGAATTTCAGTCAACAGTTAATTGTATAAATGTTCCTAAAACGTTTTGTGTACTCTGGGGCTCATCAATCCTATAATACATGTATCAGAGTCACCCCAACAATGCAATTGGTATTAACAATAATAATTTGTAAAAAGGTTTTGTAGGTTTCAATAATATTTACGTCCCGGTGTTATATTTCTTCCATGAAAAGAGAGCATCGCGTTTCGGACGATTTCCCGACACGGTTCCTATAAAATAATAGACGACTCCCCGCCTTGTGTGTCTAGTAACGTGAAATTTTCTTGAATGGGGCGTAATGGTCGGCCGGCGCCAAGGTTCTACTAAATTAGTCTCTCTTTTTGTCTTTGAGGTTGGTTGGTAATTGTCTTCAGATTAGCCCCACGGCGGCCGTTTCGACTCTCGGCCAGATTCCTTATTTATGAGCAGCTAGGACAGTAATTGAACGCAGAGTTCCAATATTGTTGGAACATTTTTCAGCCCATTAATCAACTGAAGGGGAACTGAGTGTCTAAAAATATGTCAATAAATTTCCAAAATTATAAATTTTACAATTTATCAGATACGACAATCTTACGTTGACATGTTACTCGTTCTAGGCCTCTTTTCTATAAAATTTATGTCTTGCCCATTCCTAAATCGGATAATTTAGTGTCTGCACAATTCTTTATCAATTTATCATCAGCATTGAACCCTTCTGTGGAATAGGAACACACACTATCAACGAATACCTCAGACAGAAGGATAAAAAGAAAATGAGCGAACTTTGGAATTCACTTATTGGACACAGACAATCCAAAAATCTTCTAACCAACTTTGGCAAGAAAGAAATCACAGAATGTGTCAAAGGAAGCAGGAACAAACTGCGAATCCTAACAGGATTCCTGACAGGACACTGTAGATTAAATGGACATCTAAAGAAAATTGGAATAATCCAAGATGGCACATGCAGATTCTGCAAAGAAGCAGAAGAGACACCAACACACTTACTAACAAACTGCAGAGCTACACTAGCCCGCAGGAGGAAGTGTTTTGGGATGTACAATGTGACCATAGAAGAACTACAACCACTGAAACCGGGCCTATTAATCAAGTTTCTTGATGAAATAGGACTCACCGATGTGCTTTAGGCAGAGCACAGGGGATACAATAGCTCTTAAAGGGCGCAGTATACCACACCCTGAATTATTACATCAATCTATATCTATCTATCATCAGCATTAGGGTTTGTAAGTAAGTAAAAAAGCTACACATGGTGTCAAAGAGGACACTAATATGTGGTGATAAAGGAATATGTATTAATATATTTATTGTTTTCATTGTTTCTGAGTTTCTTATTCGACCATGTGGATACAGGAGTATTTGATTTGGAGAGGAAAGTTATTATTGACCTACACTGATCATTTAGAATAGAGTCGAAATGTCTTCCTTCAAATCATATCGCACTACCTGGTTGGGAATATTTAGGAAACGGATATGCATACATTTGCGATATAGAACCGGCCGAATGTGTATTTGCTTATCTTGTTGCAAAATTAAAAATTAAATTACAATTAATTAAGGTTTTTAGTTGAGATGAAAAAAGTTAATGGCACGAGAGGGATTCGAACCCACAACCTTCGGCTAGATACGCCGCTGCTCTCCCACCTGAGCTATCGTGACCTCGATCCACTCGAACACCAACTCCCCATCTCAACCCCACCTTATGAGTTTTCCCTACTTTTGCCATTTTTCAAAGGAGGGAAAACTCATAAGGTGGGGTTGAGATGGGGAGTTGATGTCCGAGTGGATCGAGGTCACGATAGCTCAGGTGGTAGAGCAGCGGCGTATCNTATATATATATAAAAGAGCTGTCACATCTTACTTTAATTTCGGTATTTTAATATTTAATATATATTCTACTATTCTTTATTTCCTCATTGTTGTTCTAGGACTGTTTTATGGGTTTATGCAGGAACAAGACCATTACATTTTTATTGTGATTTCGTTTCGATTCAGCTACCTCCCCTCTTCAAGTACCGTTTCAATTTGGAAAAAAAAGGCCTTAACATGGAGCAAAAACCATGTTAAATAATAATACAATGCTCTGGTGATTTGACTGCTCGTTATGCATTAAAAAAAGTAGAGCTCAGTGTGTACAGGGTTAATTCCGGACACGGCATAACATTGCACTTTAATTTCTCATTCCTTAATTAATTTAGGAAAAAATACAATTCGTTTTCTCATTATCCCTTCTTCCGCACTCGGCATCGATGAAGCGATAAATTATCTCTATACAATAGCCGGAAACACCTATTAACCCGTACTTCCTTTACGTAAAATTTCGTCAGAGGGTGACATTGTGCTGAACGGGGGAGCATTTTTTGGAACATCGTAGAACAATCTACTGTTCAAATGAATAATGATAGAGAAATTAAAGAGGATTAATGACATAAGTCGTCGATTGACCCCTAAGAAATATGGCCATCTAAGTTCTGAAGATGGTAACATGACGCTGAGCTTTGATTGCCCATAACTGCAAGGATATTCGCAACAGAAGTAAGATCTAAAACGACCATTACTGGTTCATTAGCCAGTAGACGTGAAGAAATTTTACAAACAACATAAACTAGTAATAGATATTATAATAGTTATATGTGAATCTCTTCGAATAAGAAGTTTGTAATTAATTACATGACCATGGTTTTTCAAAACGTGTGTTTTATATTATTTTATATTGATAAAATAACAGCTTTCCGTCATCAGTTTATGATTCTATAATTTAATTATTTTGTTTTCTATACGTCCATTTTATAACGAAGAAATTGACTCTGTAGTTAAACAGCAACCTCCAAGGGCAGGTTTTTTCTTGCTAATGGTTGCAATGATTGTATTTCTTCCATGGCCGTAAAGTTTACAATTATTTTTCTGAATGGGGAAATCGAGCTGGTCAGTCCTATGGGTATCCCGGTGATAGTAAATGTACCAGGGTTTCTTCAGTTTCTTAGCAGAATCAACACATTCCTTGTCTTTCGTTGCCGATAATATTTTTGAAAGGTCCATTGGTTTTGCGGTGCCCTACCAAGAACTCACATTAAACTTCTTTTAAAGACTTTAAGAAGATTCAGTTATCTTTTTCCAATCGGAAATCTTTCCGTCCAACCAGTTTATAATGCTCATATTTCTGTAGAAGGATTCTCGTACTGTGAGGAAGAATTGCACCTTATCAACAGCCCTATTTCTTGCAGACAGTATTGGTGACTTCGTTCTTCAGTTCTAATGTTTTAGGTAGGTTTTGCTATGCATATCCGACTTAGGTTTTTACATAAACATCATACTGCATGTTCATGTACAATCTTTATTATCTTGCCTATTCGGTCTGAGGTTTCCAGTTAAGAAGCTTGTTTAATTTCTGATATTTTTCCTCCTTCCTATTAATGAATTATATTTTTTCCTTTTCAATTTGTGCAAGTACATAATGATTTATTCACCCGTGACAACTGATGACGTCTAACATGTGTAATTGTGGGAATTCCTAACCTCAGAAGGATTTGTGACTATGGTAGCTCTTCTTTTCATACAAGAACGTTCGATTATTCTTTTCTTACAATCTTAATTAATGCTTAAATTAATGATTTGCCATCTTTTAACCTCAATATTTTGCTCATCGAGTCAAGAGAGAAGAAAAAAAACATTAATTTTTTTCATACACTGCAGATAGATTAAATGGATTTTTTTACCGGATAAATGTTCACACTCAGTCAGTTTTTATCCTATTCCTATGGAAGATTTCGCGCCTTGTCAGATATGATATTCTCTTGTAAGAGTATTTCAATGTTCGATTGCCATAATCCGTGTTTTCTGGAATCTAGTGGTGGGTGGTACTGTTCTGCAACCCTAGATCGGTTTTATAATTCAGAGTCGTGTTTATTCGAAGCTGTAAGTCCTTTGACGTCAATTTCTTTTAGATGTCCATTCGTAACCGCTACCAGTCAACAATATTGCTAAATTTCTGAGTACCCTCTTATATACCTGACTTAGTGTATTCCTTCATATGATTCAGAAAGATTGGCATCTTGTAAGCTGTGTGGGTGAACCTCTACTTGTTATGAATTATGAATTTTTAATTCGGTTGTGGAGGGTATCGGTTCTGCTTTCGACGAGTTTACTTTAATTTGGCATTTCAGGCATGTTTTTCGTGTAAGGCGTGCCATACCGTTCCATGTGCTTTTTCAGATGTCCATTCGGTTTTAGCTACCCGATCAAATCAATAACCTTCAAATCTACTAATTTTTTGAGTTTCCTGTTGTTTTCACCAATGAATTGGATATTTTTCCTTTCCAAATTCTGAAGGAATTTATACTACCTTTGTGCTGTGAGAAATAAATCTCATATTTCCCTTTCAATATCTGATATTGTCCGTTGTGCGTCTTGTGGCCGCGTGGCCTTTCTTTGTTAGAGCATAAAGGTGGCCATTCACGATCACTCCAAATGGAACCCGCCAAGCTGTACAGCTCCATTTGGAGTGCCTGGAATTTGAGGAGGCATTCACGACCGCTCCGAACGTCAACCAGTGAATTACCTTCTCAAAATGGATGGCGATCTCTTGCGCTACTCTTCTGTTTATTTACATACTAAAAGCAAAAAATCGAAGAGGAAATGATGTAAGAAGTGGCTCCTGAACAGAAGCCGTAATACCCACATCAATTTGATGAAAGATCTTTCCCTTGAACCCGCTGATTGCAGGAACTATTTAAGGATGGATGAAACGTCTTATTTATTCATTATAGTTAGTGTTCTATTAACCAAATTACTTCTTTCAATTAATTAATATTTTTTGTAAGGTTTTGGTTGAAATGAAAAAGCTAGTGCCACGAGCGGGATCTGAATCCATGGCCTTCGGCTAAATACGCCGCTGCTCTACCACTTGAGCTATCGTGACTTCGATCCTCTCCGACATCAAAAAATGTTCAGTTTTGCCATTGACGTGGTTTTTGCAACGGCGTCGCTCCGTTTGGACTGCTTGGAGCGATCGTGAATGGCCACCTTTACATGGTTCATTTCTCCCAACATGTAGGAAGGTATCTCCTGCATTCCTGTTGGGGTTAAGTTATATTTGCGATTCAGTCTTTATTATTTACCGGGTCATCACTTTCACACATTCAACTATGTTTGATAGAGTAACGCTAAGGAAACCTATGGGGTGCCTCTCTACTGGACTTTTAATACGTTTAGTTTCGTTTTACTGTTGAAAAGGTTATGATTGAATTTAGTGCAGAATTGCATTTAGTTTTGGCAGAACTGTTTTTGTTGCTATTCCCACTATGAAAGATAAATTGAAAATACGTCTCAATGTGTTTGGGTTCAGGTTTCTGGTCAGGCAGAGAAAGAAGTAGACTCTGTGATCACTTGCCAAGCTTCGGCCTTTATAAGACCATCATCAGGGCAGCATCCTATTTCTCATATTAACATTACAGAATGAAGAAAAAACCGTTATACGTTTATATATATA